>NC_051863.1:189974874-190342374 GCF_015732765.1 Culex quinquefasciatus | reverse complement strand
GTGGCCGTTTTAATGATTGCATCTTCACTGATTGGAAACCGGTCGAAGGGATTTAGCGCGGCCGGGCCGTCCCCCGAACCGGTCCAGAAAAAGTCCCGGATGTCCTGCTCCGAAGCGTGCAGATAATTGCCAATTATGTAGCCATCTGGAATAAACGGAGAGAGGAGCATAGAAAGAGGGAGGGCGTTAGTTATTAGGTTTAACGGAATCCGATTTGGCGGACTCTCAAGCAGATTTGTGTGGAATCGATTCTGAGGGATTATGATGGAATATGCTCTTTTGACAAATTTTTCGTAAGAAACTTTTTTATCAAGGTTTCAAAACAATGCCAGGGCGAGTCGTACATTTTCAATTTATCGAATTTATCAATTTATCAATTTATCAATTTATCAATTTATCAATTTATCAATTTATCAATTTATCAATTTATCAATTTATCAATTTATCAATTTATCAATTTATCAATTTATCAATTTATCAATTTATCAATTTATCAATTTATCAATTTATCAATTTATCAATTTATCAATTTATCAATTTATCAATTTATCAATTTATCAATTTATCAATTTATCAATTTATCAATTTATCAATTTATCAATTTATCAATTTATCAATTTATCAATTTATCAATTTATCAATTTATCAATTTATCAATTTATCAATTTATCAATTTATCAATTTATCAATTTATCAATTTATCAATTTATCAATTTATCAATTTATCAATTTATCAATTTATCAGTTTATCAATTTATCAATTTATCAGTTTATCAATTTATCAATTTATCAATTTATCAATTTATCAATTTATCAATTTATCAATTTATCAATTTATCAATTTATCAATTTATCAATTTATCAATTTATCAATTTATCAATTTATCAATTTATCAATTTATCAATTTATCAATTTATCAATTTATCAATTTATCAATTTATCAATTTATCAATTTATCAATTTATCAATTTATCAATTTATCAATTTATCAATTTATCAATTTATCAATTTATCAATTTATCAATTTATCAATTTATCAATTTATCAACTTATCAATTTATCAATTTATCAATTTATCAATTTATCAATTTATCAATTTATCAATTTATCAATTTATCAATTTATCAATTTATCAATTTATCAATTTATCAACTTATCAATTTATCAATTTATCAATTTATCAATTTATCAATTTATCAATTTACCAATTTATCAATTTATCAATTTATCAATTTATCAATTTATCAATTTATCAATTTATCAATTTATCAATTTATCAATTTATCAATTTATCAATTTATCAACTTATCAATTTATCAATTTATCAATTTATCAATTTATCAATTTATCAATTTATCAATTTATCAATTTATCAATTTATCAATTTATGAATTTATCAATTTATCAATTTATCAATTTATCAATTTATCAATTTATCAATTCATCAATTCATCAATTTATTTATTTATCAATTTATCAATTTACCAATTTATCATATTATCGATTTATTTATGGGACCATCCATAAATCACGAGGTCACTTTTTTAAAAACTCAGACCCCCCTCCCACTATGGGGTATTTCCATATAAGCGAGCGGCCAAAAATATTTTTTTGCTTTTTTGTGACTTTTTTGTGTTGTTTGTACTTAGTATAATGAAAACAAATGAAATTTGGTATTTTTCCAAAAAAAAAGTTTAATTTTCGATTTTTTCATATATTTGAGGCCACATGCATTAAAGTGGTGAATTTTAATATTCTTGCTCTGTCTATTTGATGCACGGAATGGCGGTTTATGCTATGTTAAAGTTTCTGATTTACGTTCAATCTCCCTCCCCTTTTTCTTGAGTTAAAATCCACCTCTCTTTGAAGAAACCCCCTCCCCCTCCAATTAAAATTTGATTTTTGCGGTGTTTTAGAATTTTAGACGGTTTATTTTATGGAACATTGTATGGATTCTCGTCCACGTTTTTGTTGATCCACTTGCAAAATTTACGTTTTCCACGATAAATTCTTCTAAATCAAAATCACTATGTAACCGATTGTCGTTAGATTACTTAAAATATGAACTTCTTCTATGGGCTTTTGTATACCTCGTTTTGAAGCTACAGAACAACGTGCGTAGTTTTTCCTCTGTGGTTTTTCCCGAGTTGATCATGTGATGGTTCTGCAATGTTGTAATTCTTACAAATATACTCGAAAGCAGTTCTCACGTTTTCAGAATAGTGCTTCGTTATATCGTACAGGGACACTACGGTATTATTATCCATACTTTCAAAAGAACACAACAACGAACTGATACGAATATTCGACGAATCGTTTCTGTAAAATACTTAGAATAGGAATTTCTAATTTTATTAAACGTACCTAAGTACCAACAAAGTCATGAATATCAAATCAATTTCAAAACATACATCGCAGGTACGTCATTTCTGCCTCCGCAGGTAAATAATGTGATTTTAACCAAGCGTATACGCGAAATCATTAATTTCCTTGCATGAATCAAAATGTTAAAAATGGCATAACTCAAAAAGTGCACATAAGTGCACTTTGAAATTTGGAGACAAGTTAGGACATGGTTCAAATTTTAAGCTGCAAATTTTTCAGATTGCACAAATGCACACAAAAAAAGTACTCCATTAACAAAGTTGAAAAAAACTAAATTTTGAATAAAAATCCATCTTTTTTGATTTTTATTATTTTTTTAGCCTGTAAAAGTGTGTTTTGTAAAATATTATTGAAAAGTTGAATCAATTACCTTTCTGAATATATATAATGATGCAGGAAAAAATACATAAACAGCTACACAGTACAACTATGAAAAACAATCATTTTTTTGTCAAAAAACATGTTTTTTCTTACCATTTTCGCCTTTGAAGGTCTGCAATTCAGTGAATTTTGAACCTACAACTTTCAAACTACGGATTTTTCTTAGTTAGAATGTTTATTTTCGAAAAAAAAATACCAAAAAAATAGTTAGAGTATGTCGGTTTTTCGATTTATGGCCGCCTCAAACCCCATAGTGGCCTCCCTGCCCCAATGGACAATGTTTATACAAACAGATCATTTTTGTATGAAGCGTGGACAATCGCTAAAACTGTATTTTGTCAAAACAATAATTTTCGCAAAATAATCTTTTTATGCTAGTGTACAACGAAAATCATGAACATAATGAATATCAGTGCAATGATATGAATTATATATTGTTTTCAGGTTATTGCAAGTCAAACTCCATTTTTAGTATTGAAAAAAAGTTGGTCTCCCATTTTTTGGAGCCAAACATAAACGAAGAAAAAAATATTCGCAACGGCCTTGCTTCACACGGCCAAATTTAATAAAATGTTCTATTTTGATTCCTAATTTGATTTTGCTTGTAAGAATTTTGGACAACTTTCTCGTTTATTTTTTTGATTTTTTTTATTGATAGGTTTGGTACAAGTTTTGAAAATTAAACTTTTAGTAATAAAAATCCAATAAAAATCAGATTGTTGTCTGTGTACGTTACATAAGGAACGTATAGACAATATTTCATCAAAATAAATTTCATCTTAGAAAAACATAAATTCAACAGGTGAAAAAGGCAGGAAAACTGTGCTTTTTACGCGGATTTTTATAACAGCTTCTGAATTAGCCATTTTTTTACTGCGGACATGAACGATATATATCATATTCAAAATTTTAGGAATAATTTCTAAAACTGTATTTAATCTATTTATGTATTTTTTACTTTAAAAGTTAAAAAATGGTTTTCGAGTCGTTGCAAAATTTAAATAAGATTCACCTTTAGCTTTGAATTACATTTCGATTTTAAATTTTTGAAATTGTCTTTTCCATAGTTATAAGTAATAATTTTTCGATTGAATTACGATGTAAAACACAGCTGAAAGGAACACCAAAACTCTGTTGTGTACCTAAATGAACTCATTGTAACTTGATTATTCATTAATAAAACCGAATTGAAATTGAAAAAAAATTTGAAATGATTCCAAATCTATTGAATATAAGTAAATAAACATCATGAAAGATAAATTTGTAATTAACTTTAGCTAATTTTATTATATTTTTAGGAGATTTGGAAGCTTTTCGATTTTCCCTCTTTTTTAACGTTCAACGACATAAAGTTTGAAAAATATTTCCGACGACTTTAATCAATTAATCTTTTTTATTTAGCAACTTATTGCGTCATTGGATAAATGCAATCATACATATGATTGGAATTTTTTAATACTTTTTAATGAATAAAAGTCAGTTTATTTATTGTTTATTATCATTCAACTCTCAACATCAAGATGAGTAGACTGAATTGATTGTAAACGAAAATTGAAATGATTCGTTTAATATAATTTTCGTTTCGTATAATTTTGATAATATATTTTAAAATTACTCAATCATTGCTTCAATTACCCATAAATTACTTTAAATAACTTTAATTAGCTTTTATTACAAAATTATAAATGAATAACTAGATTACCAGCTTAAAATCAACGTAATGAATAATTATTTGCCATTAGAGGCCTTGCTGGAAATCCAAGGTTTGTAAAATTATTCATTCAGAATAGTTTTGTAAATTTGTCCACTCAACCAAAAAGCTCAGAATATTTGGCATACGAATCAACCATTTACCGTTTGTATTGACTCATTTAAAGCTAGACACTAAAGTTTAACATTCAAAAGGGCATTCTTATGTGAAATAAGTTCAAAATAATATGAAACATTACAAAACTATTACAAATAAATTAATTTAGCAAAACAACTTTTAACCACTAAGACTAGGAATTTTTGAAAGCATTCAACTAGACTGACTTGTAAAAGGTTCTAACTGTTCACCATCTCAAGCATATTACATCTAATTTCCTGTTAAAAGCAAGTGTAATAAACATGAACAAAGTTTAAGGGACTTATAAACCCCAACAATGAGTAGCTTCCATCACTCCGTCATAAACTAAGCCCCCCAAAGTGTGCTCCCCATATGCGGCTACACATAGTCAATTCATATCGACTTATCGTAAACACCGCTTCCTGCGTGCTCAAAGGCGGGAAATTGATCGATTTATCACGCGAGATCAATGCATTCATCCCTTTTTTACCCCCCCCCTCTCCCCATAACTCCACATTGCAACACAAAAGATGACTCCGCAAAGCCCATCCCGTCCATAGACATCATAGAAAACTCATTGAAGCCGACCGTAACAATAAAACACTTATCAGCGGATTAAGACTGCTCTCGAGCCTGCCTGCCCGGCCCATGTGGGTGGAAAAGTGTGCACATAAAAGATTTTTCAGTTCATCGACAGCTTCCTCTGCGTCTTTTTTCTCGTTTGAGTGGGAGTGGGATGGATTCTCTAAGCTAGTATCTGCTCAAGGATGAAGTGAATAGCTGCTCTTTGTGCAGCGTTTGAGTCTAAGCGCATCAAGAGTCGAGTTCGCAAAGTTCTACTTTTCCAGGTTGTGAAAGATATGGTAACTGAGCCATTTTCCAAGTATTATCATGCCAAGCAATGTTCATTTTGCACTTCCAGGTGAATTCGGTGAACTTTTGGGCTTTCCAGCCGGTGATAACAATTTCCCATGAATAAAAAAAGAGTAGCAGCCCAGCAAAATTCAATCAGCATTAAATCCGCGCCATTTTCCGCGTGCGCTTTTTGCCATCTGCCGGCGGAAATTTGGCACTCTTCTCTTTTTTTGGATGATGGAAAATATTTGACGGGCTGCAATTTTCCACCGAACTTGGACTGTAAAATATGATTTAACTGCTTCCCCAGCTAGGGACCCGAACTGGGTGCGAAATAAAACTCAATCACTGCGCTCAACTCAGAATGACGAAAAGGTGTGAATTTTTCGGGAAACGCATTAATATCCGTTTGCAGCTCATCAAATCTAGATCATCGCTTTATGGCATCAGCAAAGGCATCACCCGGTGTGTCACGTGGGGGCGCAATCACCGATGGGATTGACGTTTTGCCGTGGTGTGGGTGTGGATTTCATAATTCGAGCAGTTGCGCAACTTTTGCGAGAATCCATTCACCAGATTGCATCGAGGAGGTGGAAAAACACTTTTATCTGATTACTTTACAATCACCAGGGAGGAAGTTGTTCATTCTCGGAGCCATCATCGCAAATGGGTAGATTGAAGCTGGAACCGTAATGTACAGTTTACCTGAGCAGCAGGGGCCGCCGGCCAGATGAACCGTGTGCGATTCGATTATGCGAGTGCTTCCTTTTTGTGATGGATTTTAACCGACCCGAATGGGATTGTGATAGGTTTGAGAGTTAGAAGCGTAGGAAAATGTCCTGTAAATACGCTGCAAAGCTGATACAGTCTCTAAAAAGTAAGAATTCAGCAAAATGAGGTCTACATCATCAAATTGCGTCCTTTTTGAGCTTAGCCACTTTGCGTACAACTTTCAATACCAAAAAATGAAACACAAATATTAAAAAAAAACTCAAATCGACCCTAACATTTGGGTAGTTCTCCACCAACTCACACAGCAGTTGCCCCAACGCATCTTTGATTTGCGTGAAACTTTGTCCTAAGGGGTAACTTTTGTCCCTGATTTTTGAGCATGCTTACAAAGAGGAGTTTTTCAATAATTTGCATACTAAAACGGTGTTGAGTTAGAATTTTGGTGTCAAGGGGACTTTTATGTAAACACACTTAAAAAGTTTTAAAAACTCTGCCATTTTCCGTTACTCAACTGTAATAAAAATTTGGAACATCTCATTTTATGGGAAATTTAATGTACTTTTCAAATCTACATTTGCCCAGAAGGGTTATTTTTTCATTTAAAACAAAAAAATCGTTTAAAAATTTCGTGATTTTTTCTAACATTGCAGGGTTATATTTTAGAGTGTAACAATGTTCTACAAAGTTGTAGAGCAGACAATTACAAAAAAATGTATAAACAAAACACATAAGGGCTGAAAGGCGCATATAAATTTTTTTTCGAAATTCTGAATACGCCATCAAATCGGGCGTCTAATTTTACATAAATGTCCGTTTGACACCAAATTTCTATCACCTTTTTTTTTTGCATGTTCAAAAATTTAATTCGTCACTTGATATCCAAAAATGGATATGAGCCAAATTTAGTTGAGGACGCCATTTTGTGCAGCTCACAATGCCTCACCTTTTGACCTTGACAGATTTGCAACATTCGATTCCAATCTTGACACACACTGAAAATTGATGTAGAATTGTAGAATTGAATGCAGGTTAGAACGCGTTTGACACAACTACGAACACGACTGCCGTAAATATTTGTAATTACAACTCGGGACTCCAGCAACCAAAATCATCCAAACTTCGGGACAATGCACAGAATGAGCAACCAAATAAAACGCGTTTGTTATTGTTTACATTGCTTGCTCTCGTTTTTGTTTATTCAAGGTCAAATATTAAAAAGCATTTTTCTCGGAACGTCAAAATGCGACATGCGACAAGGTAGCACGAGAGCGTCGAAGTTCTTTAACTACAATTCCTACTCCATTTCCTCAGTTTCATTAGTTTTAGGGCTAAGTTCCAGCCGAACCTAGATCCATCCAGGCATTTACAACTTATGTCAGGTAGTCTTGTTTCCGACAATTGATCCGGATATATGGAACGTACGTCCTGAACGTTCATCGATTGTTTATGTAGTAAGAGTTGGACAACAGTTGAACCAACATAACCATATGATATATTTGAAATAACTTTATGGTTGATTCCTTGCCATGACAGTTCAAAATCGTCAGCAAAATATCGTAATCTATAATTTCTCGATAACGTCACTGCAGCGTTCCATGTCCCGTTAGAAAGGTTGAGATTTAGCTGGAACATTTCGTGGTAGTTGCAGGTGCCGTAGAAGGTCATCTCATCTTGTACAAGCGCGTAGGAAGGTTCCATCATCACACAGGGGTTGCGTCGCAACAGTTCTGAAGTGTCAACATCCACTTTATAACCTCCGTAAACATCAACGTAGAAAAATGACACCAGTGTGTTGGAATCTTCGATATTTTCTCCAGCAAGAAGCCCATCGTCAAAATCTGGTGTACGAAATTGGATCAGTGTATCTTGAGCACTCGGGCCCATGATAAAAAATCCGACTAGAGTTACACTGAACCACTTGATACTCATTTCACTGCTGTTCCAAACCTGTCTGCTTATTGCAACGCAATTTAACCCATTCCATCCCGAATTTGGTAATGACTTTTTAAGCGATTGGGCTAACTATCAATGCTTGTTTGGAGGTGAATTTACGCCTTAAAATAATGACATCAGTTGTTTAACAAATGTTGTGGCGTTTTTAGCTTAAAAACGCCTAAAGCAACCTTATTTTTGTATTATCGTTTATTTCTTTTATTTTATTACTCTTTCAGCTCCCTCCGTGTACGCACGAGAGCATGCAGCTAGTGCTCAGTGCTCCATCGTTTTTTCGATTTTTTTCGCCGTAATTGATTGTGGTTACCCGCGAGTTTGCTTCTCCAGCATGCCAAAAGCCGGCCGTGGCCGTGGCAGTTCGAGTGCGGCCTCGAAAAACCCGCGAAGTTCGTCTACCGGCCGTGTGCAGAAAGGTAAACAAACCAACGCCGTGTCGGCCGCCATCGCGCAGGGGAGCGTCAGCGCTGAAGGCATCGACAAAAAGTTACTACATCCCGGATATGTCCCAAGATCACCAGTGCGAACCCGTTCCGGTACTTCCGGTGCCACAACCAGTGGCACATCAACATCCGCCAACATCCCCATCAGGAACGAGTTCCAGATGCTGAGCGACGACGAAGAAAATAACAACTCTGACGGTAGCAGCACTACCGACGACGACGACGACGATGATGGTCGTGCACGGAAAAAAGTGCCGACGTCAAAAAAGAACAACTCTCCAGCGAAACGTAGACCACCTCCAATTTTTGTTTTGGACACGTTAGCGGACGATGTTGACGAGTTGCTGAAAGGCCTCGGATATTGTCTGAAAATCGGTAAGTCGGCAGTGCAAGTGATCACACTGACCAAAAAGAATTTCGACCTGGTGTTTGAAGAATTGAAGCGTAGCAACTTCAACTTCTACACATACAACCCCGAGAAGCCCCCTGTTAAGGTCGTCTTGCAGGGTTATCAAGACCGTCCGATCTCCGACCTGAAGGGTCACCTTTCGGACGCCGGAATAAAACCGCGGGAGATTAAAGTGTTCTCGCGCAAGACAACGGTAACAGGTACACACACACTGTACCTGTTGTACTTCGACCGCGGCACCGTCAAGATCCAAGACCTGCGGCGGACTAAACCGTTGCACGGTTTTTGGGTAAACTGGCGGTTTTACACCAAAAACCCGACGGACGTAGCGCAATGCCACCGGTGCCAGAAATTCGGCCACGGCTCGCGGAACTGCAACCTCCGGCCCCGCTGCGTGAAGTGCGGTGAGTCACACCTCTCGGAGGCGTGCGCACTGCCACGAAAGGCGGACTTTGGGGACAAGGCAGAACAAACCAAGCCGCGCGTAAAGTGCGCGAACTGTGACGGCAACCATACCGGCAATTACCGCGGATGCGTCGCGCGCAAGGCCTACCTCGAGGAGCAGGAAAAGAGGAATAAGAAAGCGTCCCACCCTCCTCAGCGAAGTACGAGCGCAGCCGTTCCTGCAGCTGGACAGCGTACGGTTCCAGCGGAAAACTCAACGTTCCCTCCTGGTTGGGGGCGTTCGTTCGCCAGCGTGGTCGCTGCCGGTAGCGGCAGTACGGCCCAGCAAGAAGTCACCGGGAAGATCTCTTCACCCTGCCGGAGTTCTTTGCTCTCGGGGAGATGATGACGCGGTTTCGGAGCTGCCGGAACAAGGCAGAACAATTCCTGGCCCTTGGGAACTGATGATCAAATACATCTACAAAGGATAAATTACCTGTGATCTAGATATAAGCTTTCTCTTCCTCTATCCCTTTCCTTTGCAATTTCTGTAAGTTTTTTTTATAGTTTTTTCTTACTCTTGCTAGTGCCTTAGTTAAAGAAATAATTGTTCCTAAATGGATTATGATGCAACACACAGCTGTAAGGAACTCCAAAACTCTGTTATGCACTTCAAAATAACTTATTGTATCTTGATTATTCACCAATAAAACCGAATTGAAATTGAAAAAAAAAATTATTACTCTTAAAAAAAGTTCAGAAAATCCATACGTTCACAAGACGACTCATATTTTTAGTAGTTTTAGTTGAATTGTTGTTTTTTTAGATTTTTTTAGCCGTTTGTCGAAATACCACAAAAAAACAAGCGAAATATTTACTTTAAAAATGAAAAAAAAAAACAAGAGAAACACAGTGAGTAATTACATTTGCTGAAGATAATTTTTATAAACATCATCGGCCTTCTTTACCTCGAAATCCACAAATTCATAATTTACCATAACCTAAAAATTTGCAAAAGTCGAACTCAAGATAGTGTACCCAAAATGTATTAGTAAATTTATAAAAATCCTAACATTTATGAATAACCAACATTTTTTTTTTTCTTGAACTAACAATTCGACGTCGTCATGCTAACTTGTCGCAGCCGCCATTTTGACGTTCCGAAAAAAACGCGTTTTAATGTTTGAACTTAAATAAACAAAAACAAAAGCACGCAATGTAAACAATAGCAAACACGTTTTGTTTGGCCGACCATTATGTGCATTGTCCCAAAGTTTGGTTGAAGTTGGTTGCTGGAGTCCCGAGTTATAATTACAAATGTTTACGGTAGTCTAGCTTGTACGTGTGTCAAACGCGTTCTGACCTGAAATCTCTTTGGCCAGTGGTCGCACTTACATCAATTTTCAGGGCTCGACAAGATCGAAACTACTTTCATATGTATAGTTACAGTTCGTTGAATATCTCAGGATTGAAATCGAATTTTGGGAATCTATAAAGGTCTAAAGGGGAGGCATTTTGAGCTGCACAAAATTGCGTTCTAAACTCAACTTGGCCCAAAATGCACGTACGACAAGTTAGCACGACGGCGACGAATTAACGATTTGATTGAATTATTCCAAGAACTCCAACAAACTCCGGAACTTATCGCAGGAATCCTTTCGCTTTCCCAATCTGCTCGCAAAAAAAGGTATCATTACCCAATCTGTCACGTACACGGAATCAATTGGAAATCCTCCGCCATAAAGTCTATAACCATCCTTCAGTTGTCAGAAAGTTTTCTTTTGCCAGGAATCCACGTGCCACACCACCCCCGGTTTCGAAGGATTTTCCCAAGTTGTATAACAACAACGGCGAAACAAGTTTCCAAGTGGGGAACAAACTCCGCACCCGTAAACAGCTCACGCACTTTCCCGGCAATCATTCATTGCCGGCATCGAAGAAGCAAAAAAAACGACGAGGAAAACGCGGGAGTTTTCCCACGCCAAGATGCCCGACACGAGTCCGGGGCTAAAAGTTTTTCCGCGCACGCTGCTTGATTTATTTAAAATCGAATCACTAAGGTAAACAACAATTCGTCTTTGGGAAAAAAGGAAAAGGGGTTTCTTGCGTATCTCTTTCGGCATATCGGCAGACGGGTAACCGAGTCGGGCCATCACGAACTATAATGTGTAGTTTTGGGAGGAAAAGAGGAAAAGTTTTTACTAGTTTTTAGTAGGGTTGCAAAACAAACCAGGAAAGTTATTCAAAGAAGGAGTGGAATAAAAAATACAAAAATACAAAAATACAAAAATACAAAAATACAAAAATACAAAAATACAAAAATACAAAAATACAAAAATACAAAAATACAAAAATACAAAAATACAAAAATACAAAAATACAAAAATACAAAAATACAAAAATACAAAATACAAAATACAAAAATACAAAAATACAAAATACAAAAATACAAAAATACAAAAATACAAAAATACAAAATACAAAAATACAAAAATACAAAAATACAAAATACAAAATACAAAATACAAAATACAAAATACAAAATACAAAAATACAAAAATACAAAATACAAAAATACAAAATACAAAAATACAAAAATACAAAAATACAAAATACAAAAATACAAAAATACAAAAATACAAAAATACAAAAATACAAAATACAAAAATACAAAATACAAAAATACAAAAATACAAAAATACAAAAATACAAAAATACAAAATACAAAAATACAAAAATACAAAAATACAAAATACAAAAATACAAAAACAAAAATACAAAAATACAAAAATACAAAAATATAAAAATACAAAAATACAAAAATACAAAAATACAAAATACAAAAATACAAAATACAAAATACAAAAATACAAAAATACAAAATACAAAATACAAAAATACAAAAATACAAAAATACAAAAATACAAAAATACAAAAATACAAAAATACAAAAATACAAAAATACAAAAATACAAAAATACAAAAAATACAAAAATACAAAAATACAAAAATACAAAAATACAAAAATGCAAAAATACAAAAATACAGAAATACAAAAACACAAAAATACAAAAATACAAAATTCAAAATACCCTAAAACTTTCTACACACGCGAATTGAACCGAAACACGCCCAGATACAGGTATCGCCTGTCTGCCGGCGGGAAAAACTTTTCCCTCCCAACTTTGTCAAAGTTTTCGTTTTCTCTCTCTCTCTCTCTTGGCTGCCAATCCCACCCCTGTTGATCTGGCACCGTTTTCCCCAGATAGCAGCAATCAGAAAATTTTACTTCCCAACTGGTGAGCCCCGAGGGCTGCCCTCGTAAAACACGCACGGTGCTTTTGATCGGGACGTCGCGACGCATCTTTTTTTTTTCGCGAACTGCTCAGAGAGGGAGGTTAGTCCCTCTTGAATTGGGTTGCCGTTACTTTTAGGGACGAATTTGTTTTTCCCAGTTGGATACGCATGAAGCTACAAATTTGCGTTGTTTTGGTGATTTTAGGTAATTTTATTTCCAAGGAAAAAAAATCGTAAAAAATACAAATAACCACCCTACACCACCCAGTTACAAATCCAAACTTGGTCCCGGTGTGGGAGGAAACGCGTAAGTTTTGCGTTCAAAGTAGTACCTGGGTGCAATAACTTAACTTCCGCATGTTACGCGATTATCGATTCAACAAACTCATTTTCGACGTCGACAACGACGAGCGGTGTCTTCGACACTGGTTACAAATTTACTTTCGGCGGGACGAGCCAGACACGTGTGAGAACGGTTTGAAAGTTGGGGTTCGTGATTTGCGGGAGTTATAGGCTTAATTGATGCACGTGGAGCTGGATGAATTTAATACAGTATTAAGTTTTAATTTTTCAGATCGAATTCAAATTCAGAGACTTTAAGTCAAACCAAAGTCAACTAGTCGATTTTGTTCAAAAGCATCAGATTACTACTCAAATTGTTTGTAATTGTAATTAAACATGATATGTTTTTCTACAAAAATGTATGAAATTTTATACATTACCAAAACCGAACATTTGTCAATTTCCACCAACCTAAACTGCATTGACTGAGTGGCTAAATCTGCTGAGCTGTCATGTTTGGTAGCGGTATGTTTTTGCGCTGACACCGAGGCGCGAGCTCTGGCACTCGTGTGAATTGAAGGCCGCCGCCACCGCATGCATGTAATTATGCTTCAGCGAACATTCATACCCGGTTTTCTGGGATGTTGGGCGGCATTTTGCATACAATATTGACGCACGACGACGCCAGCCAGGAATTGCAGAGTTTTTCGCAGTTTCACCACACACACTGCCTCAATTGAATTCTAAAGCGCACTGCGTGCACACACACACACACACGCGCCCACATCAACAACAGCGATAACAAAAATCTTTAGCATATTTATATGCAGCGGTGGAATTCTATGCTGATATGCAGCGCAGCATCACCCAAGTGGCAGTAATACGGCGCGCACGCCAATGTGTGATAGTGTGCGACTGAATGTGTGTATATGTGTGTATATATTAGCTAAGCGCGACCGTCTCGCACGTGTCAGTGATGGTCGAGTGGCTTCGAAAATCACAGTGCGGTAACCTCAAACTATTTTAGAATAATGTTATTATGTTTACAAATCTAGAGTTTTTTTTAATAGGTCCTATAAACATATGAAAGACAATAGTTTATAGAAAAAGAGGCGGTCCTCAGCAGCAGAGTCAACAGATTTGAAGAAGTTAAAGAATGCCGAAGCGCTACCTGTAAAGCCAGGCAGTTTGAGCAAGGAGGCTCAAAATTCGTCTGGAAACCAGTTTGCTACCCTCCCTGTGGACGTGAGCGAGAAGGAAGAATTTGAACGACGGGAAAAGATCGTCATCGGACTTGTAGAGTCGCAACCGAGACTCCTTGAGACACGACGTTGCGAACGCAGCACCATCGCTGCCGATCATTAACCTCCCAACCACCCACTGACCTCATTTCCGCTTCCGTCGTGTACTGCTCCGGATTCCGCCAACCAGTTCCAGCACAATTCAATCACACTCACACTTCCGCCGCTAAACGTTCACTCTCAACTGTCCACAACGTAAACATAAAACACGCCCTTTTTCTCATGCGCTGTCAAAAACCAAGTAAGCACTTCAGTAAGGAATAGTTTGTTTCGGATTATTATTACCCGGTCAATATATTTATATTGTTTACATTATTTTGATGAACGGAAACCCTACAGGACTCGTGCGAAAGTGGCTGACCGGGTTTATCAAATCTGGTGCTTTACGAGCATCCATTCGCTTTTGTGCTGATGGAATCAAAGTTCTGCTACCTGGCAGAAAGGATTACAACTACGTTCGGAATTTCTTGAACAACACAAAGATTGAATACTACAGCCATGACGAGCCAGGTAAACGACCCATGAGACAGGTCCTCCGAGGCCTGTACGACATGGATGTGATGAAACATAGATGTGCTGAAAGAAGAGCTCAAAACTCTTACGTTGAATGGGATCGAAGTCTTCAAGATGACGAGGCACAACAAGGACATCAAGTATCGTGATCAACTGTACCTGGTTCATTTCGAGAAAGGATCGACAACACCGTCTAAGCTGAAAGCAGTTCGGGCAATTTTCAACATCATCGTGACTTGAGAACGGAAGGAACTGTTTTATCAAAGTCGTTGTGCAACCTGCGGAGGTGAGCACAAAACTCAAGCATGCAACACAATCAACGAGAACATCGAAGCCCAATGCTTCAATTGCGGTGGCGACCATTCGACCAAGAATCGGAGCTGCTCAAAACGAGCTGAGTTTGTGAAATTTTCTCAGCAAGCGACGACGAGGGACCAACCAAATCGTCACAAAACACCACCAGCATTCGCGGACATGGATTTTCCTGCATTGGCGTCACCTGGAGCGGGATCTGTTCGAGTGGTTCCAAATCTGCAGCCATTGCCGTTGAATCAGCGGCAAAAAGTTGCAGAGAATACACCACCTCCAGGCTTCAATCAACAGCCGAGGGAAAACCAACCAGCATCAACGGGTGAAGGCAGTAGTGATCTGTTTCACCCCAAGAACTTCTGAACATTTTCATCGAGATGACAACAACACTGCGTGGGTGCAAAACTCGCCAGGAACAAGTAAGAACGCTTGGAGGATTTATTTTAAAATACAGTTCGTAGTTTACTCGTTCTAATGATTTTGAATATTTCAATGAATTAACATTTTTATAGTTTTAAGTTAGGATTAGTTGTTAAAGTGATTTTTTACCCAAATGTATTCAATTCAATGCAAAAATGTAAAACAATTTGAAGTAAATAAATGAATGTGAACAGTTAATAATAAAACGAAAACTACAACAAAGATGAAGAGCATTTAGCCATACCACTTAGCATGTGAAAGAAATGTAATTATTATAAGATAGCTCAATAAAGACATATTTAATTTCAAAAACAAAAACTAACTTAATCCACCTATGTGGTTGGAGCCTTCCTCACAACAATAGCTGTACACAAGTTTCATCTATTTTTTAGATCCGGCTTCCAAAAAGTACATCGATATCACTTAAGTGGCCATATCTCGAGACAGGGTTGTCAGATCTTCAATGTTTTGGGCTCGTCGGAAAGGTTTTTTGATAACCTAACCAACAATAGGTCGGATAGTGGAGCCGGACATAGTTTACATACATTTAAGAGTGATCTGGCTTCAAAAAAGTACATCAATATCACTTAAGTGGCCATATCTCGAGACAGAGTTGCCAGATCTTCAATGTTTTAGACTCGTTGGAAAGGTCTTTTGATAACCTAACCAAAAATAGGTCGGATAGTGGATCCGGACATAGTTTACATTAGAGATGGGCTTTTTTGAGCGAACCGTTCTTATGAACCGGCTCAAGCTAAAGAACGAATGAGCGACCGCTCAAAAAAAATGAGCGGCGGTTCATTTTGAGAACCGGTTCTTTTCAAAGAACCGTCCAATCAAAGAGCGAGCCAAAGAACGAACCGAACGAGAGCGAATGAGCGAGAGCGAATGAACGGAAAGAACGAACGGAGCGCTTGATAAGCGTCGCTCGCGCCGTCGTCAACGTCGTCGAACGGCGTCGTTTTCGCTCACTCTTTCGTTATTTCGCTCTCGCTCATTCGCTCTCGTTCGGTTCGTTCTTCCACGCGCTGGTGGTGACGGTGCTGTTGAGAAAAGAGGGGGAAACTAGGTTCTCACCGGTCGCCTCATGTTCTAACATTATGGCGCACTTTATGCTTGTTGCTTGCCTGTGTCGGGGCGCCTGTGATTTTGAATCAGCTGACTGCCGCCAGATGTTGCATGATCTCATTATGTTAATATCGATAGATTTCTCAAATGTTATGTACATGAAGTTGTTACACGCATTCGAACATAATTAGTATGCTAGTTTAAGGTTTTAATCCATGTATTGGACCGTTTATTATTTAAAATGTAATTTACCACAGCACATCACACAAACTTGGTACTCTTTGGTGGTAATTGTTCAATAGATTTATTAAGGCATTTTTTCAGATCTTTTTTGACGCTTGTTTTGATCATTCATTTGCTGTCATGAATAAAGGTTGTTCTTATTAAACAAAAAACTGCATTTCAAGACTAATTTATTAAGTGCAGCAAAACGCTACCTCAAATATGCATGTTACTGAACACCAAATTAAATCTTTTGTTTCACAAAATAATGGGAAGATAATTATCAAAACGATAATTCAGCTAACTTTTCATAACATTTTCCTTTTACGATTGAAAGCAATAATTTGGTTGAAAGTATTCACTTCTGAAAAAAAAAACTCAAGTTTGTTTATCTCTCTATGAAAACAGTTTTCGATATGTGTGGATTTCAGAGATCAATGTTTTTCTCCTTTTTCATATAAAACGTTTATATTTGAAATGCTTTCCAAAAAAGGATAAAGTAAATCGACGGTTTTCTATGTTTTATGGACGATCTCCAATCTGTTCAGAATAAGTGCGATGAAAACATATATTTTTGAATTATCAATCAACAAAAATCATACGAAGTGTGATACTCATGGACACTCCATTGGTCGTTTGAAAAAAAAAATCTAAATATCTTGGGCAGATGTTTCAGTTCATTCCAGTCTATTTTCTGACTTTGAGCGAAATGAGCGGATGAGCCGTTCAAAAGAGCCGCTCATTTAAATGAGCGAACGAAAATGAGCGGCTCACAGAAATGAGCGGTTTTGCCCACCACTAGTTTACATACATTTAAGTGAGATCCGGCTTCAAAAAAGTACATCAATATCACTTAAGTGGCCATATCTCGAGACAGGGTTGCCAGATCTTCAATGTTTTGGACTCATTGGAAAGGTCTTTTGATAACCTAACCAACGATGGGTCGGATGATGGACCCGGACATAGTTTACATACATTTGAGTGAGATCCAAATATATGTGAAAACACATTTTTATACATAACTTTTGAACTACTTATCGAAACTTCAATCTGTATAAAACTCGATCTATGGGACCCTAAACCAAGTCGAATGCAACAAGTTCGGGTCAAATCAGTTCAGCCAGTGCCGAGAAACATGAGCTAGTTTGTTGGTCACATACATACATACACACACACATACACACAGACATTTGTTCAGTTTTTGATACTGAGTCGATATGTGTACATGAAGGTGGGTCTACGACGTTTTTATACGAAGTTCATTTTTAGAGCAGGATTATAGCCTTACCTCAGTGAGGAAGGCAAAAAATAGTGAGACCATCGCAAATATTTTCAAAGTTTGTTTTTACTTTTTGTTTTTTATTTGAACTTGAAAATGCTGCTTTATATCGTTGTTTGTCAGGAACATTATATGATAAGCAATTTTTTAACTTCTAGACAAAACTTTTGGACAAAAACAACTTCACAACCGAAATCCCCAAAATCATAGGATATAATATTTGAACAAACCCTTTAAATGCAAAGTCTAATTTCCAGTAAAAATTAACACCATTTTATTTTCGATAAATATTTTCAAGTTCAAGGCATTTGGGTAAATTAAAAAAAAAACATTTTTTGCAATTCAAACCACATTATACGAAGTAAAAGCTAGTAAAACCACTTTAGCAAAAAATGTGATCAAAATCTTAGAAAATTAAAAAAAAACCTTTAAAGACTTATAAGATCAAAATTGGAAAACGTAGAGCAATGCTCCATAATTTTTAGGGAATTACAACAGACTCAAACAAAATAATTTAAAAAATATCACTAAAATTTTCATTTATGAAACAAAAAGTAAATCGAACGTAGGGTGAAACACACCGTGCAACAAAATGTGAGAAAAAACACTTCAAAAAGAATCACGTGAATGCATGGCATTTGACACCTAGTTGAGAGTATGAAAAATGGGGCATTTGTAAGGAAATTCTCCCTTCTCCTCGAGCTGTGATAAATAATTCTTAAAGAATTCAACTAACATATTTTCAGACAAAGGCTCTTTGGTCCAGACACCGTCAAAATGGCATTTGTAGTTTACAAATGATTTCTTGAAACGTTAGGCGAGAAACAAACTGTTTTTTCTGTAAGTCAAACTTACCACTTTTCATTTGCGCCCAAAATAGCTAAAATCGGGTAAAAATATATTGTATACCGTCAGTGGGGGTGACATTGGGTCTTGAGGGTGAGATTGGGTCAAAGTATTTTTTACGGATTTTACCATTGCTCAGGTACTTCTCAAAGAAACTAAATTCTGTTAAAAGGGTAAGATGACTTTTCTGAAAAAATCTCGTTCCTAGAACAAATCCCGTCATTTTAGCAGCTGTCTAAAGTTGAGGTACGTTTTTGGCTAAAAATAACCCCTCGAAAAATCAACTTTTTAATTTTTTGTTGGAATTGATCAAAAAGTATCCAAATGTTTGAAAATCTCTACTTCAAATATTTTAGCAAGTCAATACGATTCCCTCGAACAAGAAACTCTGTTGGATGACTTGTTTTTACTATATCTTTGTATTTGAGCATCATTTTAGTTACATTTAAGCCAATGTCATCCCCTCAAAGGGGTGAGATTGGGTCAATTTTCAAACGATTGCCATTTAAGGTAGAGTCCATCAAATTACACCATATTTGGGAAAATGTTAGTGAAATATCTTAGAACAATTCTACGATAAAAGATTTTCGATGTTATTCAAATTCCACTGACGGTACTGTATACATTTACATTCAATCGAATGTCATCCCACTGTGCCACTCTATTTTTTCTCTGGAAAAAAACACGAGTGCGCTCCAATTCCACCTCCACCACCCAACTGCAACTGCAATACCCCCTCAGCTTGAAATGCACCATACGGATGCTGTGTGCGAGTGGATGAGGCTTTGTGTGTGTGTGTGCCCTTTTTCGAGTGCCTATATCCAGATGTATGCATTTCCCCAGCATCGATTCCGGGCGTTCTAAAGTGGTTCTAGGTCGTTTTATGCTGCTGCTGCATGCCACGGCGCGACCAAACACACACCGCGGATTAATGTATTAATGAGCCAAACATAGTCCGGTGGCTTTGTGGACCGGAACCGTACCAGATTTTGGACCGGGGTGGGTGGTACTTTTCCAGCCGGAAGTTAATTTGACCACACACAAATTTTAGAGAGAAAGAGAGAGAGTGAGTGGGTAAAAAACGCTTTGTGACATTTTTCATCATTCATGATGGCGGTGGTCTGGTTTAAAATTTATGACGAATCGACGCTTTTGAGGCGAACTTTTGTTTTTTTGTCTGCTGTGGAAGCACGTGGTATACTAAGTGAAGGGAAATTGTGGTTTTGGCCACGTTGAGAGTAGAAAAACAAAGTTTTTCAAAGCCACACTTCAATGTGGTTTTGCGAATTTGTGTTAGGAGCAAACTTAAAAATACAATGACTGAGGCCTGTTCTAATGTGGAAATGGAAAAACTCATTTCACGACATCTGTTGCGGGATTGACTCTATTGCGTGATTGAAACTCATTAGCAGGTATTGGTTTCCCAAGCTTAATTTGCACACAATAGGCAGATTTAAATCACTACAAAGCGTTTCAATTTGCAAACAACAGTGCATTAACCGCCCGTTTAAGTCACCAAAATAAACCTACCTTACCGATCGACAACATCTCACATTCACTTTTCTTTTCTTGCAACCAAAGTCATAACGGTTTCAATCGAAATGACTGGTCTATTACAACGGGTCAAGTCTCTTGGAGAGACCACGAAGGCACGAAGCCAAAAGTGGTCGCGTTCAAGTTTACTTTCACTTTTGAATCGAACCGAACCGACTGCAGCGCATATGCCATGGTGGGAGCTTTTGGGGGCCAAACTTGAAATTTATGAGTGACTAACTAAAATGAACCAGCATGAGCGGCTCAATGGTCTAGGGGTATGATTCTCGCTTTGGGTGCGAGAGGTCCCGGGTTCAAATCCCGGTTGAGCCCGGAATTTCTTTTTTTTATAAATATCTTTTAATCTAAATATGATTTATTAACAATTGATTGTACTCACAATCCGAGGACCATTTTTCGATATCTCGTGACGGTAAGGCCGATTTTTACTAAGACAATGATTTGTAGCTCGTTATGAGATACAAATTTGGTCTCAAAGGGATTTTTGTGTAAAATTGGACAAAATTCCCTATTTTATATTTCATCTAAAAAAAAGGATTACAATTGTTCTAAATTCGATGCCTTTCCCCGTTTTTTTAACTGTCAAAGGTCGAGAGACGTACCATACTAAGACAAATTTAATTAAATTTCGAATCTGCAATATTCCATAAAGACCATTTTTGAACAGAAAAAAAATGTAGAATTGGTTCTATTCCCAATTATCGATTCCTAGGCAACTTGGGCTTAGACAATCATCACATCACATGGCGAAAATCCAGTCTGCAATCCGCTAAAATCACCGTCTCCTAGCGAAGCGAAGCGAAGTTTGCTGACGTTTTATTCTTCTAAAACTCAATCATGTACTTTTGAAAGATTTTTTTTACAATGTCCAGTATGTCAAAAGACATTAAGATTTTTCCACACAAAACCAGTTTTTTAATGTTTTTCAACATTTTTTGATAAAGATCATTCTTTCTAGTACCATCAGTTCATTTAAAAAGAAGAAATTTAGGCTTTATTCCGATAATTTCTCACGACTTAAACTTTTGGCATTTTCAGCTATTTTTAAATGTAGGCCTAAAATTTCAAATTTTGACAAAAAATCTGATAATTTCTCGTAAGTTTTAAGTATATTCAGGGTTGTTAAAATATCAAAATATCAGCTCTCAGCAACTACAATTATCCCGCCTGAATATTCATGCCTCAAATACAACTGCTCTTCTCTCTTCATTGAAACTCTCAGCGCCGAACATAGCCGAACACGTTTTCGTGTTTACCCACTCGCGATTGACATTTTCCTTTTCTCTCTCATTCCCGCTTCCACGATCATCCTACCGCAGAAGCGTTTAACCACAAAAGCCGCCACAAAACCAATTTCGCAAACGCAGTTTGACGGGACGTCATGCGTGGTCGGATCCTAATCGCCATCTCGCGTTCTCTCATTGCAGTTTTTGGAGAGATTGAGAGACTCAGCGGTGAGAGCGCATAGTCGAGGAAAAGGGAAGGAGTGATAGAGAGAGAATGACATCGCTGGGAATCACGAGATACAAGAAGAGATCTCTCAAGCTATAGTGACGGCCACTATACTCTCGGATATTTATGGTGCAGAGATAATCTATTGATAGCTTTTTTATCACTCATTTGCAACACTGAGTATATTAAATTGTCAACACAATCCATATTCACTGAGTGTTCCTCATAAAAAAGTTGCAATCTATTTAATCTACAGACGAAAAATCTTTTTTTTTCCGCTCTCGTTTTCTCGCATCAGAGGCCAAATGGCTTTTTTTAAATTTATATAAAGTTTCGTTTCAAATCGCAGTTTTCATCTCAAAATGAGGTACATTTTTTTTGATTGAGTGATATTTTTGCAAGAAGACTTTTCTGAAGGAAAAACATATTTTTGAAAAGCTGAGAAAATTATCTACAGATATTTGCTTTGTTGTTCAGACTAAAGTTCAACCTCTGAAAATGAAAATATTGTGAAAATGAGTACTTCTCAATACATTTTCAACTCGAGCTATCTCAAAAACTATCAGTTTGATTTTCAATGTTGAATAGCAAACTTTTGAAATTTTTTGAAAGGGTTACAAAATTGATTTTGGGCATTTCAATATGTTAGCCTACACAGTAAAAAATTGTGTAAATTTGGAATGTGTTGTTTTGGAAGGTTTAATATTACATCTTTTTTTATGTGATTTTACCTCAATTTTGACTGAAAAATATAAATTTACTATAAAGGGTTGTAAAATTACACATTTTCAAATGTAAAATTATAATTGTTCTTGACATAAAAGATGTACCCATTACTAAATGTAAAATTACCATGTATTTTTTTACTCTGGAGGTCTAGAAGTTTTAAAATTATCTTAATTTAGAAGAGCATAAAACGTCACAAGAGGTTCATTTTTCACCACTGAAATCGAACCAATAGTTTACAACATGTCGTGGGTTGAAAAATGAGGGCTATTTCGATGACACTGACTGTCAAAACAATTTTTTCACAAAATTTAACAAACTGTAGGATATTTTCTCATTGAATAACAATTTTTATGCATCGGCACTAAAGTGCATCAAAAATGAGTTTTTTTGCGGGCATTCAGGGATTTGTTCCGATGGGCATACTGAGCCCAACTCCCAAATATGAGTTTGATTGGACGTAACAGGAGCTGGCGCTTTGCATTTTAATTTGAAATGTGATTTAACCCGTACTTAGGTACTTTTTCTTCATGAAGAATTTTTAGCTTCAGAAAATTTAACCTTTTCTTAAAAAGTGCCTATAACTATAAAACTATTTATTAAACAAAATTATGTCATTTTCGATTGAAAATCTGATTTAACGACCTTAATAGTAGTTTATGCAACAAGTTGCAAAAAGAGATTTTTTTCAGCACGAGTCGTACATTTATCCAACGAGGTTCACCGAGTTGGATAAATACGAAGAGTGCTGAAAAAATCAAGTTTTGCAACGAGTTCCATACAACATTTTTTGCAATTCCAAAAAACACACACTGAGTGAAATTTTATGTCAAATTTTCATGCAAACTTTGAGATTGGGAACGCGATGAATTTTCATGTATTTTGTCAATAAATCGTTTAAATCAAAAAATGTTGAAAAGTGTTACTTTTCGAAACAAGTGCTGAAAAGTTCAACTTTTCAGCACCCATTTGAGTGCTGAAAAGTAGAACTTTTCAACATTTATTTTGAAAAGTGTTGCTATTCGATTTTTGGTACAGAAAAGTAGGCTATTTCGTCGTTCAAGAATGACAGGAAAAGTAAGTTGTTTCACGACGGAATTGCAAATTGCTCTTCAAGAATGAAAACAAATTCATCAATTGAAAAAATAAATCAAGTTTGTATAAAAGAAGACTTGTAGCTTTAAAACGATGAAATCATTTTAGAGTTCAATAATTTCACTTGTTTACGTAATTCAACTGTAGGCAAAACTTCCACCAATTTCCTGCAAAATAACACAATTGGGTACTAAAGCCCTATGTCAATTATTATCTACAACGGTAAAAAACACGATTAAAAACCATTTCTGATCACTTTTTTCCATTTTAACGCAATTTTTTTTTTTTTTTTTTTGACAAGACAACATTTTTTCGATGGATCAACTATGGTACCCTTGGAACGAGCTGTCAAGTAGGAGCTTTTTTGTCAAGAAGGACCGCGAGGTAAATTTTTCAAAATTGATTTAAAAATCCATTTTAAACTTTTTGTGGTCGTACAAAGGGTCATTGTACTCAGAAAAATAAGCTTTATCGCTGTAACAATAATATCTGCAATCTAAGCTTCATTTTAGGACCCAATTGTTGAATCCGGCAAAATCCTCGCTCCAAATTGTGGTCCCGCGTTCCCAATCTCAAAGTTTGCCTTTGACCTAATAAACATAAACAAGTTTGGTGGAATTTCCGCGCAACCGCTTACATCGCTTTATTGCCCCGAATCAATCCCAATTTTGGCGGCCCACGCGACGACCCTCAGAGTGATTCCTTGCCTTTTTACAACCACCACTCTTCTGTGCTCAGGCTGGGGCGAGATCCATTCAACTGATGACTTCCCCCTGCGCGGATATCATATCTACCCGCGGAAAATTCACCACCCAACTCGCGCTTTTCAGGGGGAGGTTGGAAATTCATTTATGTGCTTATTTATGGGCTATTGTCACAAAACTCATTTCTGCACCCCCGCTGCCACCAACCTCCTCCCCATGGCAACTTTCGGGGGCTGGTTGCGTTGGAGTTTTTGTTGTTTGAACTTCTTTCTTCGTCTTCTTTTCCTTAGTCTACTTTAGCCCCCTCCTCGCCCGGAGATGGTTCCGGCCGATTTGGGCCGAAATGAAGAATTGCTTTTTGGCTGCAGACTCAACGCCCCAACGCAAAGCCACCATTTTCCACCGTGATTTTGCTATTTGTTTTTGGGAAGTAAACAAAATTCCGTCGTGATGCGGCTGGGACTCCCCCCTCTTCCCGGGGTTTTTAAAGGGCCCTCCCGAATATAACAGAGAAATTTAAAAAAGTGTTTTAAATCTTTACAACTTTTCTTGAAAACAAAATTTGTGAAAATTGGACATAAAATCATATCAATAAAAAAAAAGTTAAATAAAAAAAAAGAACAACAATTTTTTTGCGTGCACATCTGGGAGCTCAAAAAGAAAAACTTTTTTCCTGATTCACCAAATGGGCGTGTGTGTTGCTCCGGTGATGTTTACGGGAGGTCGAAACTAGTTTTCCACAATGTCAATGATTCGGTGGCCCCAAAACTTTTTTTCTTGCATTCGAAAAGCTGGAAGCAAATAGATTGTTTTGCGATAACAGTTTGAAACTGTTGGAACATCTAGAGGATATTTTTTTAACAGAATTTATGCTGATGTTTTTATCGATTACAATTTTTAAATATTATTAAAAAAAAGGAAAATCAATTTAAAAATGGGTTTTTAAGGTATTTGGTGCCTTTCCCAGTCAAATCAATGTTGAATATATAATTTCATCTAAATCAAATAGAAGGAAAATCAAAATTTTAAAAATCTTCAAATCTGTAAGTATATCATGATTTTTAAATGTGATCGGATTAAAGATCATCAGATTATTTAAATTTACTCACTAAATTATTAATGTTTTCGAATTCAACAAGATTATTTCTGAAAAGAAAAATAATAAAACTTCCATGCTTAGCAAAGCTTTTTCCAAATAAAATTCCAAAATCAAGTTTATCCTTCCTAAAACTCAATTTTATAAAACAGAATAACTTATATTTGGAAAAAAAAAATCGGAATAGAATTAAATATTATAATTATAGTATTTTTTGCTATTCATGATTTTGAACAATTTGCAGTCTTATTTCAGAAAGCAAAGGTCTACTTTTGATTTTTTTTTAAATCTCCAAGAAATCAGTGATAACTTTTTTAAGCGATTTCAGAATTTATTTGAAGCAGCAGTGCACAACTAAAATCTTTTATACTAAGTAGATCAGTTGATTGATTTTTTTGTTTGTTGACGCATTGTTGTATTGATAAATTCAATAACAAAATTTAAATTTATACTACAGTAGTTACAATATTTCCAACAATTAAATTATTGAACGACTCGGATAAATCCAAACACACATTTATCTATTTACTATAGGGTATTTTAACCATTATTGGACACCCTAGTAGAGCGAGCATTTTTGTTTGCCTGTTACAATGAGATGTAATGAATAAAAGAGGGCTTTTGCTCACTATTCGTTGTGATAAGATATGGTAAAACAAAGTTTTAATCTATAAAAAAATATTTAGAAAATTTTTAAATCAAGACTAACATTTTAAACGGGTCAAACAATGAATATTACGCCTATAGTTGCTGAGATATCGTCATTAGAAAATTGTGGGTTATTTTGGTGAGATTGAGAAAACTTCAATTTTCGTGTTTCTTTTCCTTAAAGCGGCTCTATCTCAGCAACCCAAGGTCCAATCTTTAATGACTCTTAGACAATTTTATAGCAAATTTTCTGAACTTTTCAAAAAAAAATTTAGAAATTGTCACTCATGCTCACTATTTTTAAAAATCAGAAAACTGCAAATATTTCACTAAAATCAAACAAAAAAAATTTTAAGGTAATTTTCGATTGCAAATTCAATTTTACATAAAAAATTGAGGTCAGTTTTTTTTTGTTATAGAATTTCGATTCTTTCCAAAAATCACTATTTTTTCAAAAAAATATAACTCGGCTGCAGATTTTTGGACCATGTTTCTGTATAGCTCAAAAGTTGGGAATTTTTGGCCCCTAAACATATCACAAAATCTCGAAAATAAAAAAAAAATAGCATTTTGGGAGATTGAACCACCACACAAAATAGCTTCTCTGGTCATAGGGAAGGCTCCCACAAAGTTTGAGCCAAATCAAAAAATACAAAAAATAAAAATGGCTGAAATCAGCCGATGTCGTAGAGAGTTGGTCACAGGTGATATATCAAATATAATTAATTAAAAAAAATAGATAGACATTTGAGTTCAAAAATGTAATACATAAAACATTATGATCAAAAACTATAAGTAAAAGTTTAAATTGATTTTTATATAAAATTATCAGCAGAAAATAGTCGCTCCTAATTCCAATCATAAAACACCAAATCCGAAAGTAAAACCAGCTCCCATACGGCCCAACCCCAAATTTGATGGCCACGTGAACTTCATTAAAGTTCATTACTGCTATAAAATCCGCAAACAAAAAAGTGAAAAACCTCCAAATTATTCGACTTAACGAAGCATAACGAAAACTTTCCGTCCAAATGTGCTCGCGACACTGTCACTGTGAGTGTGTGAAAAGAGAAAACTGTCACCGCAAAAACAGATTGACCTTTAAAAAAAACCGAACTTCAGAGAGGCACCAGAAAAATCTGTTCGGAAACCAAATAACCGCCAAAATTGCCACGTGATGCCACCACACACGAGGGCTCGACAATCGGTTCCAGGTGTACCACCGCGCTGCCGTTGACTGAAATCTGAATCTGGCTGGAAATGGCAGCAGCGGCGTTCCGGGGCATTATTTTTAACATTATTATTCTATTTAGATCTCTTCATAAATAAAACTCATCGCCATTGTGTCTGCTCACGTGTGTGTGTGTGTTTGTGTGTGATCCGATCTGATCTGATCTGGCCGCTACTATTGTTAGGGTGTGTGTGGGTGGGTCACCTGTGGATGGTACCTCCATATCTGGGTGTCGTTTCATCTGTCACAGTCAGCATCGATGGCACGATAAAAAACAGACAAAATGACACAAAAATGCCTCAATGGCTATGTCCGTGCCATTGCAGATGTCTGTGACATTCCGACATGGCTACTGAAATTAAATTAAATGTTGAAGACAATAAATTTTAAAGATGCTAAACTTAATTGCCTTACAAATTTCATATCATTGATCATTAGTAAACTTTACACTTGATAATTGGGACTAGTAATTTTTCACGATTTCACGAAAGCCGCATAATCAGTCAAATTTGCTAGTGGCCATAAAATTTGCTAAATACCGTTAAATGTCGTGATATTTGAAAGAAGCTACTATCAAATTGCTCCTCAGTGTATTAAAAGTGGCATGAACAATTATAATAAAATTCGAGGAAAATAAAATAAATATATTAACAGTTTTTTCTATGAATTTTTACATTAAGTAGTATCTATACATTATTAAGTAGTATCTAAAGATTTTAAAATACCGCGAAATTCAATGTTTTGCACAATAGAGCATACAGGCATCGAATTATTAGCAATTGCCATGTGAAAAAATACTTTTAATGATTTCAATCATATTTTTTAAATTTGAAGCAACACTAACTTAATAAACTAACAGATTTTGTGTCACAAAAAACCGTTTAAAAAAACATCTAAAAAAAGTGCAAATTTTCATCTGTTGATGTGTGATATAAATAATTCCACCAAAAAATTAGGAAAAACTTTGCAACAAATCAATAAATTCATGAAAAACTTTTTTCTCAATGTTGTACGTCTTTTCCGTTCTGTAATCAAAGTATTTTATATTAAAACCTCTAAAAGTTTTGCATTTCATTAAAAAAATATAAAGTTTGAAAAAAAAATACTTAACTCAATGAAACTTTCAATTTATTTCAAAAGTAGTTTTCAAACTTTTGACCCCATCACATATCAGTGAAGTCAAAAACCCTGAAAATAAAAAAATGCGTAGACCTTATTTAACTATGTAAAAAATCACTTATAAAAGGAACCTAACATTTCAAACGGGCACATAACTTTTGTAAACAATAGTGTATCCCTTTCACTCAAATGACAGTTTATATAAGGTGTGAAAGGGACACACTCTTGTTGAAAAAATTTGTTGTTCCCTAATGAAATGGCAAGCACGAAATAACAAAAAGGTGAAGATTTACAACACTGAGGCAATAATTGAAAAAGGACGTATAACATTTTGTCAGCTGGAACTGCCTTCCAAATTCCGAGACACCAAAAAAACACTTTCGTGGGTCCCTCAAAGTGAATGGTCGCTGAAGAGGCCAGCTATTGATTAATATTTCGATTTTTTTAAAGTTACTTAAAGCTTGAGAGTTAGCAAAATGGTTCAAACTGTACAAATGATTATCTGCTCTTTCTTGTGTAACTCCAGATTAAAAGTGTTATTTCATTAAAAATAAAGCGCTAAATTTTTAAAAATAAATTAAATTATTTAAATATGCATTTAACAAATAACCATATTCCAAAATTAGAATAATTGGGTAATTCTCCGCCAACTCACACAGCAGTTGCCCCGACCCCTCTTCGATTTGCGTGAAACTTTGTCCTAAGGGGTAACTTTTGTCCCTGATCACGAATCCGAGGTCCGTTTTTTGATATCTCGTGACGGAGGGGCGGTACGACCCCTTCCATTTTGAACATGCGAAAAAGAGGTGTTTTTCAATAATTTGCAGCCTGAAACGGTGATGAGATAGAAATTTGGTGTCAAAGGGACTTTTATGTAAAATTAGACGCCCGATTTGATGGCGTACTCAGAATTCCGAAAAACGTATTTTCATCGAAAAAACACTAAAAAGTTTTAAAAATTCTCCCATTTTCCGTTACTCGACTGTAAAAATTTTGGAACATGTCATTTTATGGGAAATTTAATGTACTTTTCGAATCTACATTGTCCCAGAAGGGTCATTTTTCATTTAGAACAAAATTTTTCATTTTAAAATTTCGTGTTTTTCTAACTTTGCAGGGTTATTTTTAGAGTGTAACAATGTTCTACAAAGTTGTAGAGCAGACAATTACAAAAATTTTGATATATAGACATATGGGGTTGCTTATAAACATCACGAGTTATCGCGATTTTACGAAAAAAAGTTTTGAAAAAGTTGGTCGTCATCGATCATGGCCGTTCATGGTCACCCGCGACAGACACGGACGACGAAACAAAGAGAAACGCAAAAAGTAACTTTTTCAAAACTTTTTTTCGTAAAATCGCGATAACTTGTGATGTTTATAAGCAACCCCCATATGTCTATATATCAAAATTTTTGTAATTGTCTGCTCTACAACTTTGTAGAACATTGTTACACTCTAAAAAATAACCCTGCAAAGTTAGAAAAAACACGAAATTTTAAAATGAAAAATTTTGTTCTAAATGAAAAAATGACCCTTCTGGGACAATGTAGATTCGAAAAGTACATTAAATTTCCCATAAAATGACATGCTCCAAAATTTTTACAGTCGAGTAACGGAAAATGGGAGAATTTTAAAACTTTTTTAGTGTTTTTTCGATGAAAATACGTTTTTCGGAATTCTGAGTACGCCATCAAATCGGGCGTCTAATTTTACATAAAAGTCCCTTTGACACCAAATTTCTATCTCATCACCGTTTCAGGCTGCAAATTATTGAAAACACCTCTTTTTCGCATGTTCAAAATGGAAGGGGTCGTACCGCCCTCCGTCACGAGATATCAAAAAACGGACCTCGGATTCGTGATCAGGGACAAAAGTTACCCCTTAGGACAAAGTTTCACGCAAATCGAAGAGGGGTCGGGGCAACTTTTCCCGATTTCGTGTGAGTTGGTAGAGAATTACCCAATTTTCCATTCAACCTTCAAAATCGGTTAAATATTCGCAAACTTATGAGCATTTGAATTTTTACAGAAATTTCACTGTCCCGATCATTTGGTCCAACTTCTGTATGATAACATTTTTTTTTTAATTTTCGCTGACCCCCAGGGAACATTACAATTCGTCGCCATCGTGCTAACTTGTCGTACGTGCATTTTGGGCCAAATTGAGTTAAGAACGCCATTTTGTGCAGCTTACAATGCCTCACCATTTGACCTTCACAGATCCCCAAAATTCGATTTCAATCCTGAGATATTCAACAAAAACCGAAAAAACTCCGTGCATTTTTGTCACTTCACATATGAAAGTAGTTTCAATCTTGTCGTGCTATCTTGTCACTCCATGAAAATTGATGTAAGTGCGACAAAAGGCCAAAGGGATTTCAGGCCAGGAAAGTCAGGATGCGTTTGTCGCACGTACAAGCTAGACTACCGTAAACATTTGTAATTATTACTCGGGCCTCCAGCAACCAACTTCAACCAAACTTTGGGACAATGCACAGAATGGTGAGCCAAACAAAACGTGTTTGTTATTGTTTACATTTCGTGCTCTCGTTTTTGAATATTCAAGGTCAAACATTAAAACGCGTTTTTCTCGGAACGTCGAAATGGCGGGTGCGACAAGATAGCACGACGACGTCGAATTGACATCTGTTTTGGTAAGGGAAAAAATAAAGCACAAAAACTAATAATAATCAAATGTCATGTCTGCTCTCATTTCTTATTCTAATTTTGAAATTCCATATCGATTTTGAATAGAAAATATACAATAAAAAATAATTTCATTACAATTTGCATTAACCCTTTCAGGCCCAAACTTTAAAAAAATAGTCAATGATGGGAAAATGATCCAGAGGACCATACGAAAATTGTAGGCTTTTTGATTTTGATTTTTGAGTCATACTATATGATTCATATATGACCTTTCAGGCCTGAAAAGGTTAAAGGTTTTATTGAAATCGATAATAATTCCAAAACACAATTAAGAAAAGCAATGTTAAACAAATTTGACTTAAAAGTGATGGATAAACCTTGAAAAACAAAGAGAAATTTAAATACATAATGAAGCAAAATTTGGTTATGTTTTGAAACATAAATTTGCTAATGATGCACTGAATTTTTACTTAAAATTTGAATGGGATGGATACATTAAAAATGTAACCACAAATATTCTAAAAACAATATTGGAGAAATAAAGTGCATCAATCAAACCAAATATTAAGAGTCAGTAAACAACCAAAATTGAAACCAATTATTCACAGATCAATTGAATTAACTCATTTATAATCGTCAGCAAATTTGAAATTACAATGTGCAGTAAAATTTAATCAGATTATCACAAATGGATAGCACACGACAGCACGTGGGGGTGCGATATGTTCATCAAATATTATTCCGCCACGTCGAAATGTAAACAACACCTCTCTCTGCCTAGGGATACATCGTCATCAAGTTCGTCCAATCTGTACTCCACACCCACGCGCTGCATATCAACAGTCCCAGCAAAATCCTTTCGGCGTCCAATCTGCGCTTCATTTGGGAAAACAAAGACCACCCCAACCCACCTCCCTAATTTCACCTGTTTGCCGGTCAAACACGTGTCCAGGCACCACACTCTCTCAACTCCACCCCACGAGGGTGTTAAAAAATTACCTCTATTCTCGAACAAATGCGGATCACTGCCGTACCCGGCCGTCGCCATTCCGGCAAGGACCAGACCCGCCAAGGTGGCCATCGTCCGGACTGCGCCCAAATTGTGCTTCATTATTCCTGTTTGCTTTCGTCATCAATTTGGTCCGACTTCAGCGGCGTCCTTGTTGACCATCCCGAGCCGGATGCATCTCCTAGTTGCTTTCCTCCGGTAGATGGAACGGAATCTTCCAACTCGATGGCCACGACATTCACGGCGAAGCTGAGTCGATAGACACTTGTTCACTCTCAATTAATCCAATTAACAGGGTGAGAGATCACCTTTTCGGCGGAAGATTCACGAGAGAAAAAAAGGACACTCTTTTGGAACCACTTGCTACGCGACAATCCGGAACAGGAGCCGGAGTCTTAGTTAGTCAACACTCGTTACTCTGATTAATGCACAAATATACACCCCCAATCTAGCTTGATTTCAGGTAAACAGATTAATCTTGCCTCGATTCTTGCCGAACAAACCTTCCAGCCGAGTACTCACGGAACGACTAATCTACGCCGAACTACCAGAACCTACTGACGGCCGTCCCAAAACTTCAAACAAGAGTTTGAATTTTCGCGAAAAAAAAAACTGAACCTCCTCCACACACATCAAGTTGTAGAACGCGACTCATCAATTGCAACACGGGAAAAACGCTCTGAACACAACCAAACCAAATTTCACCTGTATGTTCTAATGAATGGTTCTTTTTCCCCGCTCCCCCCCGTCGTTCGCCATTCAGGTTTCCATTGCGATTCAAAGTTTGGCTTTGTTTGTGTTGTTTAATTCAATTGTTGTCATGGTAGCGAGCGGTTGTACACAGGCAGGGTTAACAACCACCATCCACGGCCGGCTCAACGACGAGTGTTGGAAGGTGCGTTACATGAATAACACGATGGGGTTTTGATGTTGGTGGGTGTGAGTGTGTTATGATGATGTTATGTTACGGTGTTAAACAGGTTATTGTTAGTTTACTTTTCTGTTTGATATTGTGATTTCATTAAAAAAAATAACAGCAAATTTTATAATAAAGTCTTTTTGCAAAATTTTTAAAAACGTACCATGCAATTTGAACACTTCGTTCGTCGTTCCAATTTCCATGAACGCTTGTTGACGATTTTGGGAACTCATTTTTCTCCGTGTATTACTCCATAGTATTTTGGCAGCTGTCCATACAAAAATGGTACGTAAATTTGAAAAAATCTGTAACCTTTGAGTGAATTTTCTGATCAATTTGGTGCCTTCGGCAAAGTTGCAGATATTGTTGAGTTGCCGTTTTTTATTTATCTTTTTCCATAAAATAACTCCATTTCCCAAAATAGTTTCTTTTGTAATTGTTTATATCTATGCAAAGTTCGTCATCTATTTACTTTCAAAGTACATCATCTCTTAGTATTTTTTTGTATTTATATTTTAACATTGAAAAAGGAAGGCTAATTTAGAAGACACAAGACAAAAAATATAAAAATTTAAATAACAAGCCAAAATCTCAACATTTGAACGAAACAAGTGTTATAAAATGCATTTCACACTAGTTCAGTTGTTTTGCAGTTATAATTATCCTAAAAATGTAAGATCTGAATGAAAAATTTTGTTGCATGTAAATTTGTTTTTTTCCTAAAAATCTTCCTTTTTTTCAAAAAATCATAACTCGGTGGCTCAAAAGATGTGGGTTTGGGTAATAGATTTTTTGGTGCAAAAAGTGAATAAAAAATCGCCAATTTTTTACCGTGTACCAAATTTTTCTCCATAGTCCTCAACAATACCTACAACTTTGCCGAAGACTCCTAATTAATCAGAAAATCCACTCAAAAGTTACACATTTCTTGAATATTTTGTATGGACAGCTGCTAAAATTGTATGGGGACTTGTATGGGTAAACCAATGCAACAAAATAGATTCTTAAGTCATAGGGAAGACCCTCACAAAATTAAAGCCAAAGCAAAAAATACAAAAAAATGGGCGAAATCGGCCGATTTCGCAGAGAAAGCTTCCTCCTCCCCCTTCTTCCCCACAAAATTGAAAAATCCGGGGGCAAAAATATATTTATTTTTCAAAAACTTATTAATTTTAATGGAAATTTAAGTGCAATCAGCTGAAATCAATTTGAAATGCATCCCATGCGATTAAAACCATTTTAAGCATGTTTGGTTATACCGTAAACCGGGGTGACTTTGATAGGATTTCAATTTGTTTTTAGAATATTTTCCTACAGGTAAGGTTTTTCTCAAGATTATTATATTTAAAACATGTACTGGGGTAGACTACACAAAGTCCATGCACTATTTCGGAAAAAAAGATTTTTCAATAATGTTTAGAAAAATAGTTACGTTGAAAATTCTTACTTTTAATTCCGGGGTGACTTTGATAGTCATAGTTTTTCTTGTTAAAATCATATTTAAGTTGATCAATCTTTATTTGTACGCTAAATGTACCATCACTGAAGTAGCTGATATAGTGTTTAAGAAAAAAAAATCAATGTTTATATTTAGTTAACTAAGTGTATAAGCTTTTTAGCAAAATACATATAAATTTTTGTTAATTTAATCTAATCGGTATTTATAAATTTTTGGTAAAATTGTTAAAAAGTCGGAATTTTGCCAGAAATTGGTTAAAACTAGTTTTGTTTGTGAAATTATCGATCTATATTGCATTTTATACTGAATTCAAAGCATGTATCACAAGTTTTCACATTTTACATGAAATTTGTTGAGATTTTTTTAAATTGTGTTTCAAAAACACATATTATTTATTATTTACAAACTTTTTTAACCTTCTCCTAGTGGAAAATTGTCCAAAGAATCCGAAAATGCATTCCGTTTTCCGATTAAAAATCATGTTCGTTGAGAAAATCATGACACTTTGAGAAGTTTAAAATAATGACATTCATCAACATTTTCTTAACTATAGTTAACTTACTTTTTAAACTATTCCTAATTTTATGAAAAGTTCTTCTTGCGGTACTTTGAACACTTCTCTACCACGGTCAGTATGTTTCTAAACCATTCCTTACGTATTTTAATTGTACTCATCATTTTGCGGAAAAATCGCAAACCTATCAAAGTCACCCCGTTTTACGGTATTATTATTTTTTAAATCGGTACTGAAAAACGTTTTAATCGCATTTTTTTTTTTTGCAGATCTTACATTTTTCAGAAATTAATGATTGTAGAAAAACTGAATTAGAGTAAAATGCATTTTGAAACACTTTTTTTTATTTTTCTATTTTTTGTCTTGTGTCATCTAAATTAACCTTTCTTTTTCAATGTTAAAATACAAACAAAAATACTAAGAGATGATGCCTCCGAAAAAACAGACCATTTAATTTTTTTCCATTTTTTTTATTTGATTAGGTAACCATTATCAAATATGAAATTCGATGATCCTTATTGAAAATCAAAACTAAGACTAACATTTCAAAAGAGGCAAACATGCAATATTACGACTTATTTATAAAAAATTAGCTTGGTCTAAAATATTTTAAAAAGATCAGCGAATGTTTTATTTGACATTAAAAAACCGGATGTTTTTTTTTTCACAGATATCGGCATTTAAAAATAGAGTGTAGTTGTGACACTTAGCAAACTTCAAGACGAATTCTAGCAAAATTTCTTAGCTTTTCGAAAAAAATATTTATGGGTGCACCAAGACTGTTTGATGTTTTCATGTTACTAATTCGTCGAACTTTCGGACGCAATCCTGCATTGATCTGACTGTTAAATAGTCAAAAAAAAAAATGTAAATGATATTGTACACAGTACTTTTGGAGATGAATCTAAAATAATATAGATAATTCCAATAGCTTCAAAAATACTAAAATGTTTGTAGCAGAAATCAAGGTAAAAAAGGTCCTTTTTATTTTGGACCGTTAAAGAAATAGAAACATTTTTTAAATAAAGATTAAATTGTTGTTGCCTAAGTCTAACGGGAAAATAAATAATAAAAAATAAAAATAAAATGAAAAAATGTGCACTTCTCGATTGCAGATTTGATTTTACATAAAAAAAATCAGGTGAAAAAAATGTTTAGCAAAATTTTTGTATTCAAAAAATTACTAATTTTTCTAATTATTATATCTTGGTGGCTACATTTCTGCCCATATGTACTATAAAAAAATTTATTAATAAACTTTGAAAATCTTTAAAATACGGATTTTTTATTTTTTTTCTAATAGTTTAATGCTTTTAATGGACATTAATGCGAATATGAGTCACTGTAAATTTTTTTTTTAAAGAGTTTATTTCGGTTATTTTAAAGTTTAAAAAAACAATTGTAACAACCAAATCTGTCTGTATTTTTTCAATGGAACTCAGATTAAAGAAAAAAAATTATCCATATCTGTTTCAAAGTGACCACATCACCAATGAAAATCCCTATCCAGTGTACACCAAGCTGAACCCTTCTCGAGAACTACGTACAAAACGAGCCAAAACAAATGCACCTGACAAAAAAAGCAAAAAAAAAACATCGCAACAACATCGACAAACACCCCCTCCCTCGCCTCATTCATGGCACCACCACAAAAATACAAGCGCATAGTTTTGTTTTCCCTCCTCCTTCGGAACGTGGCGTATGCAAAGTATGTCGTACGTTAGTGTGTGAGCGTTTGATACCTCTCGAGATCATCGAATTGCTGTCCGGAATGTGAGGTCTTTATTTTCCTCCTCCACACCGCTCCGCTCTTTTTCGAACTGATTTCGTTCTGGAAAAGCTGTGCTCGCGTACAATGACTTTGATTTTGTGCAAATGTGTGTGTGTGTTTAGTTTGTTTACATGATGCAAATATTATGCTCAAAATAATCCCACTATTATTCGCCAAACTGTTCAAGCTGTTGCGTGTGTTGGATTTTTCGTAAGGTTAGAAACGTGCATGTGTGAATCTCATACAGTTTATGTTGGAATGCAAAGTGTGTCACCCAGTTTGGATTGCGGCACGGTGTTTATGCTAAATTTTGCAACGTTCATTCATGCTGACAGCGACTCAGTCCAGGCGGGTGTATTTCGGACACGTTGATTGTTATGTTGGCGTGATGCTGTTTGCACTTTTCCACGTTGTTCGAAGTTCGAAGTCGAGATTTGGCCCAGATTTGACTTGTACATAACGGAACTTGAAAATAAATTGATTGCTGTTTTTTTGTGATTCAGTTCTGAATAGTCCATCAACCTTTAATATTATTTCAGTGAAATTTGAAGGTTGTTGATTTAATTTACCCAAAATCTCAAGACATCATAAGCAGCAAAACCAGTCCTTCATTCATCAAGCAATCAAAACCAACTAAAATCCCCTTTTTCGAGGAAAATGAATTGAAAATTCGTTGGAAAATCTCATTATCATCTCGGGTAGATCCCCGACTCGAGTAGTCCAAAAGCTTCTTTATTTCGCGTTTGTTTCCCCCCCAGAGGGCTAAATCTTTACCCTTCTGAACCTGAAATGATGAAGATGACTCCCCAATTCTTCTACTCCTCTTTCTGGATTTTGCTGTTGTTTTTGCAGCCTAATGAAGCTCAAACGGTTCGGGGCCAGTTTATCATAATCGGGGCCTCGCAAACCAAGCGCGATGGAAACTTAATTCCAAATTAATTTGATAAATTATTTATCAACCAACTCCATCTTTCATTACATCTAATACTTGGCAATTATGGCCAAGGGTGAAAGTGAGGCAAACTCCGCGGCACCGGGCACCTTAATCCCACCATCGTCGAGGAGGAGGACGAACGTTTGACTTATTAAATCTTAATTTTTCGCTTTTCCTAGTGTGCTGCTGCAGCCGAGAGTCTTCTCAGTTTATTGTGATCAAGTTCTGCGAGGGACGATTCTGTCAGATAACAAAAATTAACCCTAAGCATTCCTTTACGAAATCGGCCGATTTCGACCATTTCTATTTTTCTGTTTTTTTTTTTTTTTATTATTATTTTACTCAAACTTTTTAGGGACCTTTCCTATCACCAAAGAAGCCATTTTGTGTCATTGGTTCTCCCCTACAAATCTCCATACAATTTTGGTAGTTGTTCATACAAAAATGAACCGTGAATATTCGAAAATCTGTAATTTTTCAAGGAATTTTTCGATTAATTTGGTGTCCTCGGCAAAATTGTAGGTATTGATGAGGACTCTGGAAAAAAATTGTTTTAATAGCCTTTTTTCACAATAACTTTATTCCCAAAATACACATTTTTTAATTATAGAATATTTTTATATTTAAAGTTGACAAAAATCCGCATCTTTCAAGCCTTTCAGAAGTATGGACCAACATTTTGTTGACGAGTTGATTTTTTAAAGCAGCAATTTTTGTAAAAAAAAATGAAATCTTTTTCTTCAAATTTTTTGACCACATTTTTTCATCGAATTTCCAATAGAAACGTATAATACAATTTTTTGTTGTTTTTTTAAATAGTGTCCATTATTGTCCATTCCTAAAAATATTTTTTTTCTAATGTTTAGAAAATTTCCCACAATTTCGTCTAAGAAACATTGAAGACTGGTTGCTGTTGTTTTTTGTTTTTTGTTTTTTGTTTTTTGTTTTTTGTTTTTTGTTTTTTGTTTTTTGTTTTTTGTTTTTTGTTTTTTTGTTTTTTGTTTTTTGTTTTTTGTTTTTTATTTTTTGTTTTTTGTTTTTGTTTTTGTTTTTTGTTTTTTGTTTTTGTTTTTTGTTTTTGTTTTTGTTTTTGTTTTTGTTTTTTGTTTTTGTTTTTGTTTTTTGTTTTTTGTTTTTGTTTTTGTTTTTTGTTTTTGTTTTTGTTTTTTTTTTTTGTTTTTTTGTTTTTTTTGTTTTTGTTTTTTGTTTTTTGTTTTTTGTTTTTTGTTTTTTGTTTTTGTTTTTGTTTTTTGTTTTTTGTTTTTTGTTTTTTGTTTTTTGTTTTTTGTTTTTTGTTTTTTGTTTTTTGTTTTTTGTTTTTTGTTTTTTGTTTTTTTGTTTTTTGTTTTTTGTTTTTTGTTTTTTGTTTTTTGTTTTTTGTTTTTTGTTTTTTGTTTTTTGTTTTTTGTTTTTTGTTTTTTGTTTTTTGTTTTTTGTTTTTTGTTTTTTGTTTTTTGTTTTTTGTTTTTTGTTTTTGTTTTTTGTTTTTGTTTTTTTTTTTGTTTTTTGTTTTTTGTTTTTTGTTTTTTGTTTTTTGTTTTTTGTTTTTTGTTTTTTGTTTTTTGTTTTTTGTTTTTTGTATTTTGTTTTTTGTTTTTTGTTTTTTGGTTTTTTGTTTTTTGTTTTTTGAGGGTTAATTTCATCTCTACAATCGAGAATTCACCCAAAAACCCATCGAAAAATGATTCCTTTTCCTCTCGCCAGTCAGTGTTTATTTGTCTTTCCACTTTGGCCCACGCGGGCGGGGGCATTTGTCTCTCGCGATCGACATCGTGTCAGCCGGGTGGCACTTTTGACACCCCCCGGCCGGAGGTCGGTCGGTCTACGGCCAAACAAAGAAGTCAAAGACGCCGGAGCGCGTGGTGACGCGATTTTGGGCGCACGAGAGATAACGACCAAATTGAAGTGGGGGTTGAGGTTCCGAGAACTTGAAGTTGACTGATTGAGCTCTTTGGGAGAGATTCGATTTTTGTTTTCTTTCGCTGAAATTTGAGATAAATTTAGAATCACTTATCTCACTAGACAGTTGTTTGGGCAGTGTGAGTGGAAATTTAAAGTATCCAGACTTAAATTTCTTATAGCAATTTAGTCATCTAATTTAAGTGATATCTAAGGATTTGTCAGGACAATTATTAACCATAAAGTGTTGAATTTACCGTGATTCGTTTAAGAAAAAGATTTTCTGTTCCATACTCTTAACCTCTACTCCCAAAAAAAATCGGGAAAAAAAACTCTGAACCCCTCCAAAGATTATGATCGTTATTGAGTGTAATTGGATATGGAGATGCCAAATTTGCCTGGCAGTATTAGGCTGGCTCCGTGCTTCACTAAATTTAGCCCTAATAAAAGTTTAATTAATTTTGGATATTTTTAAGGCCCCGCGCTCGTAATCCCTTAAGCAGTAGTTGTTCGCTGTTGCGCGAAATGTTTGCATTCAAATGAAGTGAATTTGAATTTTTTAATTAAACTTTGGTTTCGACTTAAAACCGCTGGGAAGCAGGGGGAGATGTTCGGATTAAGGAGTCGCCAAGTTGTCCTCACCTAAAGAAGGTCGTTTATTGTTGTTGCCTTACCTTTCGCCAATACTCTTGTGATAGTTGGATTACCGATAAGAGGGGGTGTCTGTACAGAGCTAGAAAAACACACAAATTTCAATTATCGAGAGCTGGTGACTCTGGCTCTCATTTGACTTTCAGCTTCTTGAGATTGTGCCGGCGGCAGTAATCCTGGTACCACTTTTCGTACCAGAGGGCCGAATTGGACACGGCCTTCTCCTCGGAGTAGATGGGCTCGTAATCCAGGTAGATCGACGCCCGGATCCGGTTGTACAGCAGAATCGATGACATGTAGGACAGGAGGCCGCACGGCGGGAAGCTCAGTTTAATTTTCACAATCGGATTAAGGGCTTTAATCAGCAGCTCCAGCAGAAACGCCAGGAAGAAGGACACAAACAGGGGAATCTGGTACCAGGACGGTCGCAGCTTCAGCGTTTCGTTGGCCCGCGACAGGCGCTGGCAGAACCGGGTGGTGTCCTCGATGCCGGATTCGTCCGTCACAAAGACCGGGTAGCCAGCGATGTCCTTTGTCTTATTGGCCAGTGCCTCCTTGGCCCGAAAATGTGCCCAAGCAGCGTTCCCAGCGTACACCAGCTGTTGCTTACCTCCTGGGCCAGCTAATTTCGGAATTTCCCCTCCGAACCGCATCGCCACCTTAATCACCCCCGGAACGAACCGCTGGTCACCCTCGCCGAACATAACCGGCGGCCGGATGGCAATCGTTTTCAGCGGCTCTGTAATTGAAATGAACGGACATTGCGTCGGATTATTGCCTTTCAACGGACATAACTAAAGACTTAAATTGGCGAAAGCCGGCCTGCGATGTGATCTATGCTGCAAATCCGGACCAATTCCGGTAATGCTCTTAGTTTGCAGCCGGGCGAAAATTATCTCCAATTGGGAGTGCAACGCACACTGTATCGAAATGCGGTCAAGTCCAATTTTGCCCGAGAGAAATTTGGGCACTCAGTCGCTTGAAATAGGCTGGATTTGTGCAATTGGCCTTAATAAAATTTCCGTAATCAAGAAACCCCTTCTCACCTCCATTCGCCAGCGGGCTCCCGTTCGCCTCCAGCACCATCACCTCGCCCTTGTACTTGGACTGCGCGTAGCCCGGAATCTGGAACTCGCTCTCCCGCTGCGGTACCTTCGTCTTCGGCTCCGTCTGGTTACACACGATCGTAAAGTTTGCCTTGCCCAGGTAGGGCGTCATGTGGATCAGACAGTCGCTGGTGTACACCAAGCGCGGCACGCTGTACTTCCGGCACAGATCCACCACAATCTGCGTCCCGTCGACATTTACCCGTTCCAGTTCCTTCCGATTTGGCGGGAAGTCAAAGTTGATGTAGGCCGCCATGTGAAACACGCAATCGACGCCCTCGAACGCGGACTCGATGCTGGACGGCTTGCAGATGTCCCCCACGAACGAGACGATCTTGCCCGGCGGGGTGGTGTGATCTGGAAGAGTTGTTGAACTATTGAAATAATCTGAAATTTTCAGATTCTGGGACATTTTTACCAATTGTATTTTCGTATGGCTTCAGATCGACGACGCGAATTTCGCGCACTTTTGGGTCACGCTCGTGCAATATTCTGATCAAATGTTGACCGAGAAAACCGGCACCACCTACATAAAAAAAACAAAGAATAAAGTTGATAAATGTTACATGTTATAAAGCAAAAATACTGAAATTAATAATATCCAAGGTTATCCATTTCCAATTCCTGCTCAACCTTTCATTCCCATTTAATGGTTTGAATAAACTGAAAACCGATTATGAGAATATTGGGAGTGAAAAAAACAAAATAAGAAAAAGATTCGATGAATGTAATTTTGATAATGAACTTTGAAAGATTTTTAAAACAAATATAACTTTTAAAAAGTTGGAACGTCTGAATTTATTTTTTGGGGATTAAATATTTAATTTCTTTAAATTTCCATTTGTACCACAAAATCAAGCTTTGGTTGAGTAAGGGAATATGAAAATAAATTCTGGACCTACAATGATTGGCATTGGTTGGGACACCCAAAACAACGGTTCAAGCCACAAAATGTAAAGGAAGATTTTTACTTCATGGAGCAATTTTGATTGATGTTTCAAAACTTTAGCTTTATATTGAATACAAAGGTTTTGCAACCAACATAATTTACAAAGACTGATTCTTTACCGAGCAAACATATGAGAATTATTCTTTAATAAATGTTTCAATCAAGCCACATGTTTTAGAGACAAAAAAATCATTACGACGAATAACAAATCTTGTTATAAATAATATACAATGTTATTTGCCTAGTTTTAGCACATATCAAATAATGTTATTTCCACGTTATTTCTGTCTTTTCGGGTCAATAGAATGTATACACGAAAAAAATGATTGTTATTTAACTTTTTATCACTTGAAGATTATTTCCTACAATACGTATTTTTCATTGTTTTATATGTTTTTTCAATTTAGATTTTTAATAATCATCAATATTGAAATTTAAATCGACACTACACATTATTTGAAGAAGGGCACCAAATTAAGACATTTTGATGCGATTTTTTCGAAAAATCTTCAGTTTATTGGAATTTTGAAATACTTCATGAAGGAAAACAACCTCTGCAAAAAATCGAAAATCTAAGGTAATTTCATATTTTTTCCTTAATTGAAGCATTTTTTTTAATTTATCAAGGAAATTTACCCCTTCAAAGTTATTTATGAAAATTTGTGAAAATTTCTTTATTTTGTCTTAGGCCGATGCAAATATTTTTCAAAGTTTTTGTACTTCGGCTCTAGCTGGGGTCGAGTTTGGGGGCAAAAATATGTAAATATTGAAATAATTAGCCATAGTTTCAACATTTGCATGAAAAAAGTGTTTTAAAATGCATTCTACACTAGTTAAGTTGTTTTGCAATCATTAGTTTTCAAAAAATGTAAAACATAAATAAATTTAGGCAAAAAAAATCTATTTGCGATAATAAACATCGAAAATTTTAAAAATTCAAAGAAAAAGCAAGGCAAAGTAATCCACTTTAACGACCCCCGGGTCATTTGTGGTCTCTGTTGCAAGTTTCTGCTCATTTCTAGGCGTCCGAAGTTTATGTGTGGTGAGTCACTCAATGCAACCCAAATATGCTTAAAGTGATTCTAAACGAAGGGGAATGCATTTTAAATTGATTTCAACTGATTGCACTTAAATTTTTATTAAAATGTTGAAGTTTTTTGAAAAAAATGTTTTTTCACCCTCTGATTTTTCGGGCCAACTTTAAAGGGGGGGGGGACAAAAACTTTTAATAAAATTTGTACCAGCCTTATTTTAAGCATTTTTAACGAGTTTTTCTCTATGCCATCTAATTAGCACTTTTTTTGAACTCGTGATATCTCTGAAAATATTGGATCAATTTTGAATGCTATAAAGAAAAAATAGAAACATTTCTTAAAACATTTTATTTTTTCATTCAAAATTGTTTCTTACATGGAAAAACAAAAAATCTAAAATGGCTTATTTTGAAAGAAAATAGAGAATGCATGGAAAAAGTTACATTTCAATCACAAAATCACTTAGAAAAAAAATATATACGTTAAAAAAACTCAAAAATTTTACCATAATCAAAACAAAATAGTAAATATTCGTTTTTTATTAAGAAATCGGATCGAAAAGCTGCATTTTTTAAAATATTTAAAATATATACTAATATAAACTATGAAAATTTTTGCAACGGTCTTATCAAAACATGTTATATTTTTTTAAATTTATTTTGAAGTATAGGTGAACACCGAATATACAAGATTTTTGTGTCAAATTCAGCATAAATCCTTGTCACCCAGCATATAAAACATTCCAACCCGAATCGACATCCGTTCGACAGCAAACATTCATTGACCCAACGAGCGAACAACGCCGACCGGCGGCGGTGACGACGCGTGCTTTGCTGGGTTGCCCCGCAGAAAGTTTTGCGCCCGCATCTAGGCAATGCATGGAAATCGCACAACAAACATCGACAGCTCACTCGACCAAAGTTCGTTTCCCTCGCGCCTGACGGTATACAAAATTAACGCCAATGTCGACCTGCTTGCTGCAAACTGTGGAGTTGCACTATGCACTTTATCGCTCGCAGGTGTGAGTTTTTTTCTGTTGTTGCTGGTCCACGTGAGTTTCACACGTGCCCGTTTTCCCTCGGTAGGGTATTGATTTTGAAAATTCCCCTCCGATGATGGGGCGCGCCGGGGAAAATCCGTTCGATTTTCCGCCAGACCAACGTCGAATTTACATCAATCACAACGCGTTTCGTTTAATCAGCCAAGTGGAAATCAAATAAATCATTGCCGAGGCCAACGCGGGGTCGACACTGATTTCACGCCAGACCAGGTACGCGTATGCGTTTCCACACAGTCCCGTTACTGCTGGGAAAAGTCGCCGGAGGCTGCCAACTGTGCCGGCTGAACCGATTGCAAATAGCGAAAAAAAACTCAGAGTTCCCGGCACAATTGGCTCGATCTTCTCGAGGGCGGGGGCGGGGACCTGGGAACGCTGAAACTCACCTCTCCGTCGACACTCTCGGGATATTACAAATTCATTATGTTGATAGAATCATCATCGTTTTGATTCCTTATTTACACATAATTTGAATTTTAAATAAATCGTAACACCTCGCGACGGGGAAAACTCTCGGTCCTTGGGAATGAGGTGGTGGGTGGATAGCTGACAGGATCTCGATTGGAATCATCTCATGGTTCGTGAACCACCAGCCAGTCAGCCCACACACTTTGGCCAACCCAGAGAGCATCGGTAAATCGAGTTTTAACCAGAGTAATTATGATAATTTTATTATTTCATCTACTGATTATCACCCACTTTGGAAAACGATTTTCTGCCAGCGCAAGCCGACGTTTTATTCTTGCTTTATTTTAATTTTTCGAAACTTTGCTCTTGATGGTGGTTCCGTGATGGAAATGAAAAACAAACATTCCATCAGAAATGATTATCATCAACCCTTTAAACTGAAAAACAAAAATTGTAACATAAACATGACAGCTTTTAAGTCTATTCTGACAAAACAACTTATTTTTCTCAATTTGAAACTGATCAGATTTTTATCGGGGTTTGAGTTCTAAAAAAAATTTAATTACAAGTATTTGAATGATTACAAGCAAGCACTTGAATGAAAAAGCATTTGAATGAAAAAAGTGTTTTAAAATGTATTTTACACCTGCTGAATTGTTTTGCAATCATTAGTTTTCAAAACATCTGAGTATTGACGAAATTATTTTTTTTGGGGTTAGTGATTTATAACAAAAAAAAGAAATTTCGTGGCATGCATAAATATTTGAATTTCACGACACTCCAGCTGTATAACAAAATCATGCATCGAATTGAACCAAAATTTGATTTAAATATAACACAACGCTTGATTCTACAGTTTTGCTGACGTCGGTTTCAACTTGAACCTGATTATTTAACTTTTATTTACAGAGACTATAACATGAAATGTGACTTTTTAATTTTAGATTTTAAAAGACGTTTATTTTTTTATTTCATTTGATTGTGGTCTCTTATGCACAAGCTAATTTTTTTTTTTTCGTTTTTTCGGTTTAATTTGGTTTGAAAAATGTTGCAAACATTACATTTACCAATTGTTTGTTTGTAACGAATTGTATTGTGAATTATATCAAAATGTTATTTAAAAAAATAATTTTCATTGAAAAATATTTAGTATTACTTGTAAACTATTTAAAACACATTCTATTATTTATGCATTTTAATCTGAAGTTAGAAACAACAACTTTTCATAAAATTTCTACCAGCCTAAACGCAATTTTTGAAATAACAGTTGCTTTCAAACTGACTGACTGACAAACAGTTGAACTCAAAGACCCTCAATACAAAAAACCTTCTCAAGATAAAAACATTGACATTTTAACGTTCCCATTTTGTAAAATCCGCTCCGACTCTGACTCCTACTTTAGAGGCTTGATAAAAAGTAAGTATTCAAAACAAAACAAAAAACGAATAAAAAAATCAATCCAAACATAAACAAAACAGGAAAATCATGCGAAAATCAGCAGCAGTAGAAAATTTATAATAATAATGCCAATTGATTTGCCAGTCAATGGTGTACCAAATTTTTTTATCACCAGCTGATCAATTTAAGCATCCATCAAAATTAATCAGATCGGACCATACACTCCCCTCTTCAAAACTCACTCAACAATCGAGTCAAGGAAGTCCAGGTTCGTCGCCAGCATTCCGTACAAGATTCCAACGGACTTTTTGCTCGCTGTGTACTACACAGCTGATTTTGCTTCCTTCCTAGTAAATATACTAAACCACCCAGAAAATGCCCCTTCTTGGCCCCATCTGAGGCGTGTGTGAGTGCGTGTGCAAATCAGTAGTCAAGATCCGTCGGCAGTACTTCAGCGTAACCTTGGAAATTGCTCCCCTGCGGACATTGGATATGTTTACTTTGTATTTATTTATTTTTTCGCTCATTCTCCTTTGTTTGGCTGATTTGCTACGCTAAAAACAGTTCAACTGCGCCTGCGAATACAGTTTAAACAGTGCCACTAAATGTGCCGTCAACGTGCCGGTGAGGATTGGTGTATTGGTGTATTGGCCGTGAACAACCAGGTGAAGACCAACAACAACAGAGGTCTTCCACCTTTGTTGAGGGGAGATTCATCTCCGTTGGAAATCAACACTGTTTTTGAAGACTACGTGACCACCCCAACCAGCTGCGGTGTCCCCTTTTCAAAACGCAGCTACCAGCTAAGTTAGGTGACTTGGTCGCGCTGCCAAGCCGGTTAGTTAACCTCGATAGGACGACAAAAGCCGCAAGAGTCGAAATTTTTGGGTAAAAGTTGCCTAAACGCGCGCTAGTAGAGAGTTAGTTTGAAGAAACAGCGCGCAGATGTTGCGTAACCGTTGTCGTTGCGGTTCGTTTGGTCGGGTCGTTGTGTTGCGCCGAACAGCGGACTTAGTGCACAGCCGTTTTAGCGACTTAATCAATCTCTGCCGAAATTCGGTGGATTCGAGCGAGTTGGGACATATCGAGTCGGTTGAGAAGTGGAGGCTGACTTTGAAGTTTTGGTTTTCGATTAACTTTGGTTGGTTTTGAAGTTATCCAACTTCATCTTAGACGTTGTGCGGCGTGGCTTCCAATTGAAAACCAGTAATTAATAACTGGAGCTGTTGCTGGGTTGAACCTTCACGCGAATCGGATTCGGGAAGGTTATTTTGGTTGGCAGGTGCATGCTAACATTTTCTTGGAAGTTGAGGAGATTGACAACCCATTTTCAAATGCCTGATGGCCTGAAGCTAATTTACCTCTTTTAGTAATTTGTTCTCTTTTTGAACACAATCCGCTGAAGTTATTTAAATCCATGTTGATGAACAATACAAGTTTCAGAATACTAAAATTTATTGCGAAAAAAGTAGTGGCTGACCATTTTAAACATTTCAAATTGTTCTCCCTTGTTCTCGTATTCAATTATTGTTCCAAAAAAGTCATAAAACAACATGTTTGAAACCTATTTGAAGATATTGCGATGCATAATATCGACTGGACAAAATGAGGATCTTTTTTCAAATAATCATTATGTCTCAGTAAAACAAATGAATAATGTGAATATCAACATCATGCAACATTTATCCAAACAACGATTCATACCCAGGCAAGATAAAAGCCACGTACATACTTTTTAAGCAAAAAATAATTTTGGACATAAATTTATTGAGAATGAAAAAGTTTTATTTCAAAGAATGAGAAAACTATCAATTTTTTTACAATAGAGCAGTTCTCTACGAAATCGGTATTTTTTCTTAAATTTTAATTTTTGTATTTTTTAATCCGAGTGAAAAATTTTTGGTGCCTTCGGTATGCCCAAAGAAGCCATTTTGCATCTTTAGTTTGTCCATATAATTTTCCATACAAATTTGGCAGCCGTCCATGCAAAAATGATATATGAAAATTCAAAAATCTGTATTTTTTTAAGGAATGTTTTGATCGATTTGGTGTCTTCGGCAAAGTTGTAGGTATGAATAAGGACTACACTGAAAAAATTGATACACGGTAAAACAAATTGGTGATTTTTAATTTAACTTTTTGTCACTAAAACTTGATTTGCAAAAAAACACTATTTTTATTTATTTTTTTATTTTTTGATATGTTTTAGAGGACATAAAATGCCAACTTTTCAGAAATTTCCAGGTTGTGCAAAAAATCATTGAGCGAGTTATGAATTTTTGAATCAATACTGATTTTTTCAAAAAATCGAAATATTGGTCGCAAAAATATTTCAACTTTATTTTCCGATGTAAAATTAAATTTGTAATCAAAAGAACTTTGGTGAAATTTTGATAAAGTGCACCGTTTTCAAGTTAAATCCATATTTAGGTGACTTTTTTGAAAATAGTCGCAGTTTTTCATTTTTTTAAATTGGTGCACATGTTTGCACACTTTTAGAAAAAATATTTTTGAAAAGCTGAGAAAATTCTCTACATTTTGCTTCTTTCGATTTTGTTGATACGACCTTTAGTTGCTGAGATATTGCAATGCAAAGGCTTAAAAACAGGAAAATTGATGTTTTCTAAGTCTGACCCAAACAAACCCACCATTTTGTAATGTCGATATCTCAGCAACTAATGGTCCGATTTGCAATGTTAATATATGAAACATTTGTGAAATTTTCCCATCTTTTCGAAAACAATATTTTCAAAATTTTCAAATCAAGACTAACATTTTAAAAGGGCGTAATTTTGAATGTTTGGCCCTTTTAAAATGTTAGTCTTGATTTGAAAATTTTGAAAATATTGTTTTCGAAAAGATGGGAAAATTTCACAAATGTTTCATATATTAACATTGAAAATCGGACCATTAGTTGCTGAGATATCGAAATTGAAAAATGGTGGGTTATTTGGGTCAGACTTAGAAAACATCAATTTTCCTGTTTTTAAGCCTTTGCATTGCAATATCTCAGCAACTAAAGGTCGTATCAACAAAGTCGAAAGAAGCAAAATGTAGAGAATTTTCTCAGCTTTTCAAAAATATTTTTTCTAAAAGTTGGCAAACATGTGCACTAGTTCAAAAAAATGGAAAACTTCGACAATTTTCAAAAAAGTTACCTAAATATGGATTTAACTTGAAAACGGTGCACTTTATCAAAATTTCACTTAGGTTCTTTTGATTGCAAATTTGATTTTACATCGAAAAATGAAGTTGAAAAATTTTTGCGACCAAAATTTCGATTTTTTGAAAAAATCAGTATTGATTCAAAAATTCATAACTCGCTCAATGAATTTTTGCACAATCTAGAAATTTCTGAAAAGTTGGCATTTTATGTCCTCTAACACATATCAAAAAATAAAAAAAAAAAAAATAGTGTTTTTTGCAAATCAAGATTTAGTGATAAAAAGTTAAATAAAAAATCACCAAATTTTTGTTACCGTGTATCATTTTTTTCCAGTGTAGTCCGTATCCATACCTACAACTTTGCCGAAGACACCAAATCGATCAAAAAATTCATTCAAAAGATACAGATTTTTGAATTTTCATACATCATTTTTGTATGGACAGCTGCCAAATTTGTATGGAAAATTATATGGACAAACTAATGATGCAAAATGGCTTCTTTGGGCATACCGAAGGCACCAAAAAAGTTTCAGTCGGATTAAAAAATACAAAAAAAAAATCGAATGACCGTAATCCTAGAGAACTGCTCTTCTTGGTTTCATTTTGCGTACAGTTCTGAATTGAGGCCGCTTTGCGAACCACTATTCTGCACCCAGGTTTTCCAGCAAGGCTGGAAATTCAGTAATTCATTGATTATTTAGTAATTAATGGTAATCAGGGGAATCAATCGGTAATTAAAGCGGTTATTGAGTAATCAAATTAATTTTATATTTTCAAAATTGTACTTGTTAAAAAAATCTTTTTTTAATTATTTTCAGCTCCCTCCGTGTACGCACGAGAGCATGCAGCTAGTGCTCAGTGCTCCATCGTTTTTTCGATTTTTTTCGCCGTAATTGATTGTGGTTACCCGCGAGTTTGCTTCTCCAGCATGCCAAAAGCCGGCCGTGGCCGTGGCAGTTCGAGTGCGGCCTCGAAAACCCGCGAAGTTCGTCTACCGGCCGTGTGCAGAAAGGTAAACAAACCAACGCCGTGTCGGCCGCCATCGCGCAGGGGAGCGTCAGCGCTGAAGGCATCGACAAAAGTTACTACATCCCGGATATGTCCCAAGATCACCAGTGCGAACCCGTTCCGGTACTTCCGGTGCCACAACCAGTGGCACATCAACATCCGCCAACATCCCCATCAGGAACGAGTTCCAGATGCTGAGCGACGACGAAGAAAATAACAACTCTGACGGTAGCAGCACTACCGACGACGACGACGACGATGATGGTCGTGCACGGAAAAAAGTGCCGACGTCAAAAAAGAACAACCCTCCAGTGGAACGTAGACCACCTCCAATTTTTGTTTTGGACACGTTGGCGGACGATGTTGACGAGTTGCTGGAAGGCCTCGGATATTGTCTGAAAATCGGTAAGTCGGCAGTGCAAGTGATCACACTGACCAAAAAGAATTTCGACCTGGTGTTTGAAGAATTGAAGCGTAGCAACTTCAACTTCTACACATTCAACCCCGAGAAGCCCCCTGTTAAGGTCGTCTTGCAAGGTTATCAAGACCGTCCGATCTCCGACCTGAAGGGTCACCTTTCGGACGCCGGAATAAAACCGCGTGAGATTAAAGTGCTCTCGCGCAAGACAACGGTAACAGGTACACACACACTGTACCTGTTGTACTTCGACCGCGGCACCGTCAAGATCCAAGACCTGCGGCGGACTAAAACGTTGGACGGTTTTTGGGTAAACTGGCGGTTTTACACCAAGAACCCGACGGACGTAGCGCAATGCCACCGTTGCCAGAAATTCGGCCACGGCTCGCGGAACTGCAACCTCCGGCCCCGCTGCGTGAAGTGCGGTGAGTCACACCTCTCGGAGGCGTGCGCACTGCCACGTAAGGCGGACTTGGGGGACAAGGCAGAACAAACTAAGCTGCGCGTAAAGTGTGCGAACTGTGACGGTAACCATACCGGCAATTACCGCGGATGCGTCGCGCGCAAGGTCTACTTCGAGGAGCAGGAAAAGAGGAAGAAGAAAGCGTCCCACCCTCCTCAACGAAGTACGAGCGCAGCCGTTCCTGCAGCTGGACAGCGTACGGTTCCAGCGGAAAACTCAGCGTTCCCTCCTGGTTGGGGGCGTTCGTTCGCCAGCGTGGTCGCTGCCGGTAGCGGCAGTACGGCCCAGCAAGAAGTCACCGGGGAAGATCTCTTCACCCTGCCGGAGTTCTTTGCTCTCGCGGGGGAGATGATGACGCGGTTTCGGAGCTGCCGGAACAAGGCAGAACAATTCCTGGCCCTTGGGGAACTGATGATCAAACACATCTACAAAGGATAAATTACCTGTGATCTAGATATAAGCTTTCTCTTCCTCTATCCCCTTTCCTTTGCAATTTCTGTAGGTTTTTTTTATAGTTTTTTCTTATTCTTGCTAGTGCCTTAGTTAAAGAAATAATTGTTCCTAAATGGATTATGATGAAACACACAGCTGTAAGGAACTCCAAAACTCTGTTATGCACTTCAAAATAACTCATTGTATCTTGATTATTCACCAATAAAACCGAATTGAAAATTAATTATTTTCAATAATATTTTCGGACTACTCTTCTTGATGTTGAGATAAGAAAGATATAGATTAAGAAACTATATTTCTGTACTATATTAGCATTAAAAGCATTACACAATTTTCAATCAAATATTCAAGTAAGGGCATTGCAAAAGCAGTTGTATTCTAGGCATGAAAATTCAGGCGGGATAATTGTAGTTGCTGAGAGCTGATATTTTGATATTTTAACAACCCTGTGAAAGAGTTTAATGGATTATAATTATCAGTTAAAAAAGAATAAATTAAAATGAAAAATGGAAAAACTAACAAGAAAACTACAGAAACAATAAAAAATTATATAATAAAATCAGATATAAGCTATTGAAAAAACTGCGATTGTTTCAAAATCTAAAAAAAAAAACAGATAAATCATTTTGAAGGATGACACAATAAAAAAAATGCTATTCATGTTTAAATGTAATAAAGACGTATTTTTTTTAATGTATATTATTCATAAAATATGCAAGAAAACTAAGTAGAAAACTTTAATAATCGCTCAATTTTGAACTGAAAAATGTTAAAGAAAAACGATTAAATAGTTTTAGAATGATATTTACATTTGATAGATATAAGACTTTTCACATTTTCCTCATCTAGGACATTTTGTTCTTTCCGCCTTTTGTTTAACATCGTCATAAAATATAGTTCAACAATAGGATAATAACACTTGTAGCCCCAACGGGGTCAAAAAAGTTGGAAATGCAATTTCACCGGCCCTTTGAACCCTTGGATAAAAGTTGCAAAAGCCTTTTTCATTCTAACTTAGGGTAGACGCATCTGATTTGGATCTAGCTTGTTGGAGGTAATTCTTGACATCCTTCTGGATTCATCCAAATCGGGTGAGTTTTTGCCGAGATACAGCCGCTTGAAGATGCATTTTCAACTTTGGTGCTTCACGTAAGTTTTGACCCCGTTGGTGCTAAAAGTGATAAAGATATTGACTGAGTCATCCAAGTGAAGAAAATAAAAAATCCATAAATTTATCACTTCTATTTTCCATTAACCACTGTATTATGTCACACATTAAGTAAATATTATCATCTTCCTCGTTTGTTGATTCCAGGTAAATCAAAATATTAAAACCTAGGTGCTAACCAAAGCAAATGACGTCGTATTCCCATCTATCAACCTTGAAATTTCGTATATTTACCGGTGATCAGTACAATTTCCGTAGCCTCCTCCATTCTGATGTCCCGTGTTGGTATCGTCGTATCCAGGATCCAATCTGATGTTTCAAACTATGCTAATCAAAAGCTGCACTGCCCTTAAAAACTCGTTTTGTTCTGCTCCTAGAACCCACTTCACTCCAGTTGAACACTGCTCATTCTTCGTGGCGATCGTGCCACCACTTTCGACTCCCAACTGGGTGTGTGTTGTTTGTCACCAATTTGGCAAGATCAGCTAAAATGCGACCGCACCGGGACTTGCATAACTTTCCGCAGCTGGCGGGGACGGACGGACGGACGTTAGTGACCTTCTTCAAATGTGTACCAAAAACTTGAATTTCAAGTCTCTTCGCTAGCTTTATCTCCGCGCAGAACTGGATCTCACTCCCGGGCCCACCCCAAACACAACGACCGATCGCGATCACTTCCAAACGCGGACTGAGAAGAGACTCTTCAGTCGCGCGGTCGATTCAACCGTCCAGCCAAGACGACGACGCATTGGACGTGATGAGACACAGTATCAGTGGCATAGCCATAGTCAATGGAAATGGATACAGGCACAAGTTCAGGCCAATTGTTGGACTCACGGCAATCATGACGTAAGGGTATTTGTCACAAGGTGTGGAGTCTTTTGCGGGACGTGATTGACGTTGTAATTTGGGAATTGATTTTTTTTGAATGAGCAAAAATAAGTCAGAAAAACAATTTTTAATTTATTGTAAATCGATATTTTATCATGGCAAAAAAAAACAAAATACAAAAAACACGTTAACGTTAAGTAGAATAATTATAATATATGAGCAAAGACATTGTCCCATTAAATGCCGTAATTTGCATGATAATTGCAGTGCGAAAGACATTCTCGTTCGATCACGAATAAAAGTATCATAATTACTGATTCGCCAAAAGCTGAGATCACCTGCGAGTGAATTTTCCAATAATGTGATAAATCGCTTAACGCTGTAATAACATGAGAGCAAAAAAAAAATACGATTTTCATTTCGTTTGTTCCGCGTGAGATAACGGTGGCGAAATGAAAGGCCATTTTCGAAAAAAATAATATATTAAGTGACGAACAACATGATAATTATAACAGAACAAAAAGCGAGCGAGAGAGAGACAGGGCTCATCCTTTTCCAAGTGGGTGGATAATTCCAGATGAAAGCAGATTCTGATTATAGAACAGGAAGGAAAAAAAAGAGCCTGGTGAAATTCAGATTGGACAGCACACAACTGAGGACATTTAATCGCGAGGATAATTAAAATGCAATTAAAACATTGAAAAATGAATTAAAAGCAAATTTGGGCTTCGGGATGGATTGCATATGGCAAAAAGGACACTCTCCCTCTCTCTTTTATTTCGACTGATAACCGAATCCCACCGTACATTAGTCAACGAAACTAATGAGTAGTAAATTGGTTGATAAAAGTGGCGGTTTGCTGTGTTGTGGGGTGTTGAAAATAAAAACGCGCTGAAATAATTCAACAACCTGACCATTTTCCGTCATTTCGTCATTATTTGAGTGTGAAGAGAACATGGCTCGCTGAAATGGAAAAATACGATAACATGAATAATTGATGATCAGCGCGCGAATTAATCATTCCACCGAAGTGAACCGGCTGAAATGCATTCAAATTTGTCTTGATTGAGTACGGTTTTGTGTATTGATTGATCTTTTTTTTATTATTTTTTGTCGAGTTGATTATGTTTATGAAAGCAAATAATCCCTGCGCTCAAATTGAAATTGTTAATTCACAACAGTCAATTTTCATTTATTTCGAAACATGTTGATGGCACTTTAGCAAGCTCACCTGTCTCATAAATTAAGTAAATGTTTAAGCTTGTTTTATTTCCCCCCGTACATTGCCTCGAGAAGGAAGTAAACTTGATCCCAAGGCGTGATCATCAGACGACGATGCATCTGCGAACTCTGGAAGTCTGAACCTTGAAGAAAAGCGCAAGTCAAGTGCAAAGACCGATGCACTCTTCGAAGGACATGTCTCCGCGATCGGGGCATGAAATTGCTTCAGAAATCAAAGAAAAAGACTTTCCAGTTGTTCCTTCACAAGTGGTGCAAGCGGAAACATGATGGTATCTTGACTATAGGAAAACAGAAACGAGGATGCAGAGTTGATTTCGAGCTATGGCTACCTTCACATTAAGTTCACATTAATTAGCAGTTGATAGGATGTTCAGCTTGCGTTGGAAGATGGAGGAACATTACTTTTTATTTGCAAAAATATTCAAATAAATTTTAATGCATTTAAAAATGTTTAGGCAGTTGAAAATTTTGTTGAAAATCAAAATTGAACAATTCTTTTAACTTCAGAAAGGAAGGCTAATTTCGATTCAGAATGAAAATATTAACAATCACCCTTTAGAAAATAATAATAATTAAAGCTTTTCAAAATATTATTTATTAAAATTAATTTTAAAATGATTTGCCTGAAAAAAAAATATAAAAAGAAATAAAAATATATATATATATAGATAATTTTTAGGCAGATTCAAATTTTTTTGATGTTTTTGTCTCGGACTCTGGCCAAAGTCGAAATGGGAGGTGGGTAGACTTCTATTTCAATTGACATTTTTGAGTAAAAAAAACTTGTTTAGCCTTTTGACTTTTCGGAATAATATTGAAAGGGGTGACATAAACTTTGAAAAATATTTGCATCGTCCTAAGGGAATAATGAAAAATACATCTTTTTGCTTTTTTATTCTATCTATAAAATTTGGATTTCCTCTTTTGGTCAAAAATATTAAATTTTAAAAAGCATTTAAATAATTTGATATCGAGGAAAAAAACAAATTCAAAAGGCTTTGTTGCAAAATATATCAATATTTAAAAGAACAAAAAGAGCTGTTTTAAATTTTCTTCATGAAGATTTTATGGATTTTATTTGAAAAAGTTTCTTATTAAAATCAAGCTTCAAAAACATTTTTATCAATATTTAAGGGGTTTCATAATGCAGAAAATCACAAAATTTCATATTACAGAAAATTCACTTCAATCACTAAAAAGATGATTTTTAATCACTCCTGAAAGATTCATGAAGATATTTCGTGACTGAACTGAGTAAGAGACGAATTAAGTTCATAATTTTGCCATGCGCAAAGCGAACTGTCAAACTTTGTAAACGTTTTTCTCTAAACACCGAGTTGATTTACGGGTGCCACGATATCTCGAGATGGGATGGACCAAATTGGCAGAAATTTGGAGTGAAGACTCTCAAGACATATTCCGTGTGCATGACGAAGCCCGATTTAAAATTTTGCTTTTTTTAAAAATACAAAAATCAAAAACTGGTGATTTTTTATATGAAAAACATAAAAATATTTTTATCTTTTTTTAGAATTAAGTTTTTGAAAATCGGCCTTCGTCATGCACACAGGACCGGTTAAACGAGTCTTCACCAAAATTTTTAGCCGATTTGGTCAATGCAGTGTTGAGATATCGTGGCACCCGTTTTTTGAAACTGCTAAATTAACATAGTTATACCTCGGCAAAGGTATATCCAAATGTCTTCATATTTATTTTGTTAATAGATGAAAATATATATGTTAATGCCCTACAAAAAGATTTAAAAAAAAATTAAATGTGTACTCATACCAACCTCAGACATTTTTGACGATTTACATGTATGTAACCCCTTAAATAAAGTATGGACTATCCAAAAAAATACACCGAAAGCAAAAAACATGCCTCTTTTATGAGATTTTTAGATTTTTAAGTTTTAAAGTCAAATTTAAAGGTTAGCCCACTTTTTTTTTCGTTCAATTTTTTTGTGAAAATAGCCTGAGATGTTACAAAAAGACTCACGAAAAATGCAGGATGGAGCAACTCACCAAAAAAATACAAAAATCATTTACTGAATCATGTGAAAATAATCAAAAACCGAATACGGGAATCGATTTTCCAGAAAATTTTACATAAAAGTCTCCATATTGATCATTGTCCTAAGTCCAATACTTGTAAAGCTGAAGCGGCTTTTAAAATAAAAATAAAAATTTATGGTTTTTACAATTTCTATACTGCCCATGTTCGCATAAATGTCCCATATGCAAAAACAGCAAGCTGAGAAAAACGCATTTGAAGTTTGTCCCACACATAAGGCTGCGTGTTAAGTTTTCATGAAAAAACTGGATTTCCTCCTGATTTCTAGAACAAAATACTGGATATTATATGCTTTTCTGAAAGAACACACGATTTTGAACCAAACTGCATCATTAACTCAAAAACGATGAAAATGCATATGGGACATTTATGCGATCATGGGCAGTATATGACAGACTTAATTTTTCAGTCTCGTAAATATTTTTACCGAAAGCTCGTCCAATTTCCCAAAAGATTGTCTTTGACCACTTTTCAAAATAACTCGTTTTTTTATGATTTGAGCTAATTTACTATCCAGGTTACTACCATCCACTGAACTACACTGAAAAAAAAATCTCTTTTCAGTTATTAGCAATGGAATTAGCTTATATCTGTAAGCTCATACTGCCAATTGAAATGTGGTCAAAGACAATTTTATGGAAAATTGGACGAGCTTTCCGGTAAAAATATTTACGAGACTGAAAAATCAAGTCTGCCATATAGAAATTATCAAAAACAAGGATTGGACTTAGGACAATGGTCAATATAGAGACTTTTATGTAAAATTGTCTGGAGAATCGATTCCCACTATCGGTTTTTGATGTTTTTGACGTTTAGAGCACTTTTAAAAACATACAGTTTCAGTAAATGATGTTTGTATTTTTTTAGGTGAGTTGTTCCATCCTGCATTTTTCGTGAGTCGAAAATAAATCGTGGGCTCACCTTAAAATTTGGCTCTTAAACTTAAAAATTAAAAATATCATAAAAGTGGCGTGTTTTTTCTGTCGATGTATTTTTTCGGAAAGCCCATCAAATTTCCAATTAGTTTGTCTTTGATCACTTTTTGATACGATGCAACGGTTTCGAGGTATATAAATATTTAAATTACGAATTACAAAAATATTTAAAACACTTACGCCATTCTCAAATGTCATTATCGAGTGAACCTGGCTCCATGTACACAAAAATGGCTTATATAAGCGTAGGATAATATGTCTACAAAGTTTCACTGAAATCGGAGAGGGTCCGGTACAAACGATTCCCTATTTGACATGGAATTGCTCCATGAGAAAACAGAATAAAACTAAAAACAGAATTAAAACCAACTTTTAGCGCCAGTCATGAAATTTATTTTTCAAGTTTATCAGATAATTTCGAAGTCTCAACAATACTTATTACCTTGCAAATATACTAAATGATACATATTTTCGAAAGCTTACCGTTAATTTTATGTGAATTGTTTTCAAAATTGTGTCGAGCTCGCAGAAAATCTGCATTGTAACTTTAAAAATCTTTTAAGTATAAGCTTATATTTCGTCGAAGGGATGCTTCAGCTCGGAAAGTAACGAGTTTGTTTGCTACCTTTCTCCAAAAAAATATCAATCAATGGTATGGGATAAAGGCTGTTTCAGCTTCATATTAATTTACGTTTCAGTAATAAAAAGTAAACATAATTTGCAAGGTCGATTCGATATCCCATTGAACACGTGGAATGATTACAACAATAAAAAAAAATCGAATCTCATTAAAAAAGAATGCTGTCCCAACAAAATCCCCGCTCTCAAAGCCAAGAGAATGAATGGCATTCAGTGGGTTCTTTACAAATTACACCGCCAAAAAGTGCACCATTTCGTTATCACTTCGTTAACATTATCACACAGCATTTTGAACCTATCCACCATTGAATCAAGTGGTTCTTCGAAATAAAAAAACAGTCACCCACAAAAAAAAAACAAAAACACCATATCCGGGATTTTCGCCAAAATGTTTCCAGGTGTGTAACCCACGACCGTGCGCAGCTATTTACTGAAAATTTAATTTATTTTATTCCCATTTTTGGTGGAAATTTGCTCGGGCACTGAAATTCACACACACACACACACAAGCGTGGCCCCAGCAGGGATTAAGGAATTGACACAACTTTTTATTTTGTTTTATTTTTCAGTGGTTTGAACTGGTTTTATTTCGCTTTCATTAACGCTGCTGCTCACCTGTGTTGGTTTTTCTGTTGCACTCCGTGTTTTTAATTTGTTATATTTGTTTTTTATGTTTTTTTTCTGTTTTACATTTTAATTTTTCATTTACGATCTGGACCAGGTAAATCGTGTGAGGGCAAGGGTAGACAACACAACGGTTATTCCAATGCTCACAGGGGGTGTTTTTGTTCTCTTTCTCCAGTTTGAATTTTAATTTGAACATGTTTACAACTTTTTTGTTTTTTACATACTTTACTTTTCAGGAACGTTTGGAGATCTTTAGGTTTCAATTGTTCGGTTATGTTGAAGGAGTACTGCTAGCGTTATAAATATTTATTGTCGTTTTCATCATTAAGCAAAGATTTTCTCATTATTCAATGTTTGAAGTATCGCATAATTTTGTAGAAGTTTTTTTTTTTCGTTTGGCTAATCAATAACGCTCAATTGGTGAAAACTAATTTGCTTTAAGACAGCGAAATACAAGTTATCTTGACTGGATGGTTAGGGAGAGTAGCGTAAACGGTTAAAATCTTAGAGGGTTAGTAGAATTTTCTTGCTCACATTAGGTTACAATAGAATAGGGTTAAGAATTTCTTATTAACTAACTAAAACCAAATTGACACACATTTTCGATTTTTACAACATTCCTAAGCCGAATGTTTAACGTTTGCTTGTCTACATAAGAATACCGTGCGGGGGGTTTAATCACATTTCTTTTGTTTTAAATTGTATAGGAAACTTGATAAATTTTAAAAATTGAAACACAAAATGAACAAAAAATAGAAGATTAATAAAAATTATACAAAAAATATATATATATATATTGAAACAAAAATAAACTTTCAACGTTCAATTACACTTCTAATGAAAGACATCCAAATAACGTTAGAAAAAGCACAAATGAAATGAAATCATGAATGTTTTTTTTTTTTTGGCAACTGTCCAAAATGGTATGTGAACATTCGATAATCTGTTGCTAAAAATCACATTCTTTGATAGATTCTTTTTAAATTTTACACAACTGCGGTAGCTGTCCGTTCAAGAATGTTACCACTTTTTTTAAGAACAGGTATCTTGAGAACGGTTTTGGGCAGACTACTAGGAAGAATAATACAACATATATATGAAGTAAAATCTTGGTAAAATCACTTTTTATAACTAAATAAAGATCTGCTCAAAATAAATATCATATTTTTAAGTAAAATTCTCAAATCAGCATTCAACTATGTTGTATTGGATGGTTTCCGCGTTTTTCAAATATAATGACTTTAAAAACACATTTTTGAACTATGTTATCCAGGTTTTTAAGCAAAGCTGGCGTTTGAATGTTGAACGTCCGATATGTCAAAATGTGGCTGTCATGCCATGGCACACTTTTTCGCAATGTTGGTACCACTGCGTGATTTTGACATATCGGACATTCAACATTCGAACGCCATTTTCGCTTAAAAAGCTCGATATTTTTTTAGCTCAAAATAAAATGAAAAAAATTCAAACTCCAAGCGAAACTTATTTGGGGATACCGTGGAGATTTTCCCTCATCCCATTAAAACAAGTCTATTTACATCTACACCTTCCATCTTCCAAATCCCTTTCCTTTTCTCTGGTGGGCGTTGGAGATGGTAGCGGTCGGCAACTCAACTCTCACACCACAATAGACCGATTTATGAATATTTGATAACGTTTTTGTTTCATTTAAATCAACGATGCATTTGAGTTCTACGGAAATTCTCAAGACACAGATTTTTGCATATTGACATAAAATTTGAAAGAACCAATGTCCAATGTGAATTACAAGTTATTGAAACAAAACCGTTTAATTTTTTTTCTATTTTAGGTTATTAAATGTAAATATAAATTAGGCTTAACAAATATAAATAAAAAGAAACTATTAAAAAATAAAAGCATAACGCAAATAATGTAATAAAACGATTTATTTCCACTTTTTTCCAGAACTTGAAATGCCGAATGTTTTCAAGAATAACTTCAATACGCCTAGTAAGATACAATGCATGAGGATCAATTTAAAATCAATTTCCAGTTCGTCGCTCAGTCCACTACTTCATTTATTATTTTTTTCTTGTTTTCCTCCTGTTTCGAGATTCCTAAAACACACATTCAACATATTAAAACACCTATTTACAACATGTCCTCAACACACCACATCCACCACCGTCACGATCAATCGATCGATCGCGATTAATTGCACACTTTTCCTGTTTTCATTTTTGCGAACCAAACCAGCTACTGCTTGGGACGGCGACGAACTCCACTTGCACAAATTGTTTGAGTAAATGTGTTTTTTTTTGCCACTATTTGTTTACGTAACTACTGTATACTTACAACTGTTAAGTACTCTTAAACATTAACTTTGTTTACTTATAACTACGTGCCAGCTTGTTTTTTTTTGCATTCCACGCGTGACTCGTTTTTCGGGGACGACGAGCAATTCTAAAATCGATAAGCAGTTTCAAATTAAATCGGATTAGACCACTGTCTAGCCAGCGCGAAACTCACCTTTAATTGTTCGATGAACCATCCGCCGCAGAGCGTGGCTCCTTATCCATGATAACAACACGAGTAATTTATAGTAGTTAACAAACATCAATATTTTCAACAACGGTCGATTTTGCGCGCCCTCGCTCCTGGACCAGGTTTGACGACGAACTTGTTTTTGCGTGATTTCACTAGAAGCGGATGTGCGATGGTGGATGAACGATGCGATGCGTGCGGGTTCAAAGCCGTCTCCGTTACCCTTAAGCCCGGCACGACAGTAGGACTTCCGTGGCCGGAGAGGCCTCCAGTCAGTAGGACATGGCCGAGGCGGACCGCGAGCCAACGGTAAAGTCCTTGTACTGCGAGAATACTGAAATCTGAGACATTGGGAAATTATGGGTTTGACGTATTAGAAAAATTCAAAGAATCGTTTTTTTTTTTCAATAGAGATTGAGTAAAACTAATATTTTTTTTTTTTTAAATTAGAAGACATTTAATAAAGTATATGTAACCGTGGCCTGATGACGAAAAGCGCAACCGACAACATTGGTAATATGACATCGTTTGATAATCAACATGATGTGTTTTGCAGGTGAATTTGAAAATTACCTTTTTTATAAAACAAATCTTGCATTATTGCGTACTATTTAAAACGTCAGAAGAAAAACGCTAAAGCTTGCAAAAAAAATTACGAGTTAAAATTCATTTTCATTTATTGCGCGTATTCCCGAAAAAGACACGCGGCAAATCAGCCTCGAAACGACGCGCCGCACTTTCGGCAAATGCGCGCTGTCAAATCCCATACAGCGCGTTTTGTTTTTGTTGATCTTCTTCTCCGAATCTCTTGGCATTGTTGCCGGGTATGTTTTTTACTGCACTTAAAGTGCTGAAAATCGCTGGCAACAATTTCTGCACATTGTGAAATGCCATGTACCTTTGAAAGAAATGGTCAATATTAAAAAAAAAAGTTGTGTGAAAATGATCAAAAAGCGGTGAGGGGAGAGGAGGGTTCTGATTTTTTTTAATGTGTTTACATGATTCATGGACAGTTCCTTAGCATAGTTCGATTTTGTCGTCGTCGGAAAAAATCATCCAACCATGATGGTCAATAGTTAAAGCAAGTTATTAAATAAACTTAGTAGTTTTGAAATGCTCATAATAGGGCTTTCTGGGCCCAGTGAAAAAATATCATTTAACCCAAAAACGACGAACTTCTTGTCACAGTGTCCTGATGCAAACAAAGATCGAGCTCGAGTTGTCACAGTCCTGCGAAATATGTAGGCTAACATATCGGGCGGTCAGTCTATAAAAAAGAAGTCTTCTGGCAAAAAACTTTTGCTAGAAAGAGATAGCAAATCTGATGCAAACAAACCCTCAGCTGCCATGTAAACATACTTTGAATGTGTTGGTAATTTTTTGACTAGCAAGCCTTATATCACTCAAAAAGTGCTAATATGAACTTTTCAGAACCTTTTTCTGAAAGAGAAGGCGGTTCCAAACACAACGTGATTGCAAAAAAAGCCAAGAAAGTTATGTCACAGACATGACCGCAATGACGAAGGACTGCGTAAAGTTTTGATGAGTATGCAATGAATAAACGATCGATTCGGTTCCTTTAAAATTTTGCTGACTCAACCCAGCTGGGAAGATGTATGGTTGTGTGGACTCCACTCGATTGTGCCAGTCCTCACCTCTTCTGCTTTCGCTTTATAACCCACCTTATCCTTCAACTGTTGACACAGCTGCAGCGCCACCGTAAACAGCACCAGCACCTCGTTCAGCCACGGCACCGAACACTCCGCCTGGCACGAGTCGAACTTCATCGTGCCCTGGAAATTGGTCAGCTGGTACGCCACAAAGATCAACTTGTGACTCTGGATGTAAAAGCTGATGGCCAGATCTTCCGGCAGGTTCGGCGACAGTGCCTTCATGTTGCGACTCTTCATCAGCTCGTCGATGGGCTTCTTCCGGGGCACCACCAACGATGTCCGGCCCCGCTGCAACGCCCCCAGAATGTTGCCCAGGATGTGCAGCACCTCGTCCGAGGTCTTAAAGTGGTACGAACCGTCCACATTGTCGATGTGGTTTATTGCTTGCTGAAGATGGTTGGCGGCGTCCTGCACCTGCTGGATCTTCCACGGATAGTCCTGGGTGATTGTGGTCCGCTGGGTTTGCTGCTGCTGCCGTTGGACCTTAAAGTTGATATCCTAAAACACGTAAAACAACCGGTTATAAGTACAACTCCTCCATCCAACACAACCCCTGAAAAGATACCAACCGCATGCGTGATGCTGTCCCCGGTCAACGTGACCACGCACTTGAGCTGCTCGGGAGCCGCCGTCAGGATGAACTTGTCCTGCTTCTTGCCCTCGTTCCCGTACAGGGGCACCGGAAACCGGTGCGCACACTCGACCAGGATGGCGTGCAGCTGCTTCAGCACCGAATGAACCTCCTCGTGAAGAACCCACTCAAACTCCACCTGCTGTGGAGGGGAGGAAAACGAAAGGAAAAGCGGTTATGATGAGCAAATAACAAAGTTAGTAGGGTGGATTTGGATTTAGCTGATGAGAGTGGAGCCGGCAGTAAAGTGCGTCAGCCACCATCGGCGATGTCTCTAATTGGAATTAGGGACGGGTCAGCGAGCATCAGCCTGTGTTTACTTCTTCTTTTTAGAGCTTTTTTTATTTTGAATTGTCTTAAACACAACACAATTTAACACATTTTCTGTTAAGCGTTCATTCGTTGCACTTTACACATATGTGAACAATAAAGATCGCTAACGGAACTGCCTCAAAATAGGTTAAGTAAAGTAAAATGTTCATTAGTTTTATCAGATGTGATGAAAGTTATGTTTTAAATTGAGAAAGAAATACCAGTGAAACCAAAATAAAGTGAAACATTCGCGATTTTAAGAAGTTACCAATTTAACAGAAGACAGCAGAAACCAAAAGCTCTGATTAATGTATGCATTAGTCAGCAAGTAAAATCAATACAACTATCGCGGCAGCATAGTGTGGTCGATTGTAGGTCAAACACCTTTCTCTCTCTCAATGTCTGCTCACTTGACTGGGCATGAATGATATTGGCCGTTTGCAAAAAAAAAATACGAAAGACATATCAATTTCAACTCAGAGGTCGAATGTATCAGCACCATATCGTGCAAATGTGGCCAGTCACCGTGGAAAGGATGCATGGTGGCAAACAAAAAATGATTGCGTAAACTTTTGCTCCTGCTACGGGCTTCCTCTGATTGGCCACTGGAAGAACTAACGAGGCTATCCCATTTAATTTGATGTGTGCATTAATAATAATGACTAGTCACTACTTTTAGACGGCCCTCGCTACGAGAGGCCGATAAGATTCGCTATCAAAACACGACAAACACAACAATAATAATAATGGAAAAACCACATGAACAAGGTTCCCGTCCCGTCACCCACCCACCCTTTGGGAGGCACCAAATCACTCACCAAGTTGACCGCTTCCTCCTTCTCGGTATCGGCCATGATTTTGCGGGCTCGTCGCGACAACGGCTGTGGTGGCCTCCTGCTGGCACTGCTGGCGACACTCTGCCGGAAGCTACTCTGTCGGGAGAAGAGACTGTCCCCGCCTAAACTCTCGGTCACCGTGCTCGACTCGCTGGCCCACGAGACCTGCTGCTGGAACTGCACCTGGTGCCGCTGGTCCAAGGGACTAGTGGCCGCCGGACTCGAGCGACCCTTCCGGCGATGAGTTCTCGGAGGCACTTCCGGAACCTCTGGATCGGCAAAGCTCACCAATGCCTGCTGCGGTTTGGCTCCGTTGGTTTTCTTCCGCGAGTGGGGCTTCGCGAACCAGTTGGAACCGCTGCTGCAAAGAGTTGACCGATAAAGGTCAGAATAAACTCTGGACGGGAAGGAATGTGCAGCCCAAGTCTAATTTTCTGTCTGTCCACCGATCGACCTACACAGAACGAGTGATGTTTTGATGTTTCTATTCGCATTGATTTTCTTGTTGGCGTTCGCTTTATCGTTCCGTCTCTCTTACGCGCAGCTGCGATGACGGGTGCTTGACAAATGTGTCAAAAGACGATGGGGAAGCGTTTGAAACAACGAACGCTAGAGGCACGTTCATGAAACTGTACTAATGTTCTCGAAACGACAGTTGGAGTGCTCACTTTTCGTTATCTAATCTTTTTAACAATCAATAAACTTTACATATAGGTATTTCATATGTTTAAATAAACATTGTAGTCTTATTATTTATTTTTAACAATTCCAATTAAGCCAAATCTAATCAAACCCTAGCGCAATCATTATTTTGAAAAGATCCTGAAAAAAGCCTCTGGTTAGATTACGCCTAGCCTTCTCCTTGTAATTTATTAACATTTATAGTGCGCTTATGCATTAGAATGCATTAAAATGTCACAAATTTTAAACCGGCCAGACTGACTGTGGAAAGTTTACCGGAGAGATGATTCGTTGATGATGATCATATGTTTGGCTGGTTAAGGATTCGTTTTTAATTCCATTCATTCGTCGATTTTCACTATTCAAACAACTTTTATTGCAAAACTATTTATGGAACCTAGCTGAAAAGTTCTCTATGGAATCGGTTTTTTTCTTTAATTTTTATTTTTGTATTTTTTAATAAAGCTGAAACTTTTTTGGTGCCTTCGGTATGCCCAAAGAAGCCATTTTGCATCATTAGTTCGTTCATATAATTTTCCATACAAATTTGGCAGCTGTCCATACAAAAATGATATGTGAAAATTCAAAAATCTGTATCCTGTGAATGAATTTTTTGATCGATTTGGTGTCCTCGGAAAAGTTGTAGGTATGGATATGGACTACACTGAAAAAAAATGATACACGGTAAAAAAATCTTGTGTTTTTTGATTTTTTTGTCACTAAAACTTGATTAAAAAAACTCTATTTTTTTTATTTCTTTATATGTTTTAGAGGACATTAAATGCCAACTTTTCAGAAATATTCAGAAATAAATTCTCTATATTTTGCTTTATTGAACTTTGTTCATACGACCCCTAGTTGCTAAGATATTGCCGTGCAAAGGTTTAAACACAGGAAAATTCTGGAGCAACACGAGAAAAGGGCGGATAAGCATTTTGACAACTGGAATTATTTTGCAAATTCCGAGCCAACAGGTATTTTTTTTCACAAAACTTGAAATGTTAAACAATAGCTGGCCTTCCAAGCTACCTTTCAACACTGCGGGGTTTTTTAAATAGTGATATGTAGGCTGAGAATTTGCAAAACAGTTCTGGCTGTCAAAATGCTTATGCGCTCTTTTCAAATGTTGCTCCAGAATTGATGTTTTCTAAGTCTCACCCAAATAACCCACCATTTTCTAATGTCGATATCTCAGCAACTAGGGGAACAGCATCTAATTCCAGCGTACCTCTAATGTTGCCATATCAGCACTTTGGGATTCGATTACAGCTGATTAAAAGCGTTTTCAACTGAAACTGAGTGATAAATAGCTCAATAAGAAGTGAGCAAGCAAGTTTCTATCAAAAATTGTACAAAATTAGTTGTTTAAATAGTGAAAATCAGCAAAATGGACGGAATTAGGAGCGAGTGCTTAACCTGCCAAACATACGAGAATTTCCCCTAATGGTCCGATTTACAATGTTAAAAGACATTCATGAAATTTTCCGATCTCATCGAAAAAAAATATTTTCAATAATTTAAAATCAAGACTAACATTTCAAACGGTCCAAACATTCAATATTACGCCCTTTTGAAATTTTAGTCTTGATTTAAAAATTTTGAAAATATGTTTTTCGAAAAGATCGGAAAATTTCACGAATGTTTCATTCCGCTCTTACAATTTAAATGTTATTGTAAACCAGCATTAGAAATTTCATAGCAATTGATTAAAACAATCAACATTTAGTTGAACACCAAATGTACAGTAATAAGATATTCATCAGTTCAAATGTTGAAATAAATTTATCTAAATAACAAATTAAGGGTTTTGTGAAAGTTCTCATTATTTATTTATTTTTTACATTTTGGCTTTTCTGTTCCAACAAGTTGCATCAAGGCACAACGAGCAGCTTTGCTATGCATCTTTGAAAAAGGTAATATGACTCGAAAAAGCTATTTTCGCATATTTTTTACTTATTTTTTCATAAAATATTAGTCTGATGAACAAGGTTACCAATGAAATTAACAAAATTGCAAAGGTGCAAAGTTAAACCTGATAACACCCTTTTAACGAATGTCTTTCGCCTATCGTTATTAGTTGTTTGCATTGTTTTGTAAGCAATGATTTGGATGAAACGAACATTGTTTATGTATTTCCTTGTCGTCTAATCTAGAATAGATCGATGGGATATAATATCTCTATTGATTGTAATTATAGGGTGGAAAAGGGAAAAGAATACCTTCTTAGAACTAGGTCACCACAAATTTAAAGATCCATACTGATGATTACACAACTCGGAATTTTTGAAGTTGATGTCAGTAAACGCTCGACAGAATTGATTTTTAGTGAATTTCATGCCATTAAATAACATTGTAAGTTAAGTAATGCATTTTTAATAGTTTAACGAATTCGGCCCGTGGCCTTAAATGAAAAGGTGTCTTATAAATGCAAGAGGGCTTTTTCTTCAACAACCCACGTGAGAAAACAAACAATACTCAAGATTCATCGTTGCTTATCAATCGCCGGGACACTTGTTTGAAACGTTCTGTTTTCGTTCGCTTCTTTTCTTATCATCGGTTTTGGTTAGGTCACTTGAACCACTTCTCGATTGATGGAAGCCGCCTTGGTGAACAAACAGTATTGCTTTCCCTGCGTTTACAAATATTACTTAATACGAGTGCACTTACAATTTTAGCATTTTTGGAGTAGCGTGATCCACTTTTAACGGTTCGTCTGAGGATCACCTTCAATGGGAACACGAATCACTCCAATTTTGTGTACTTCCTCCGAGATAGCTGTCTGCTAATCGCTCAAATTTATAGCAACGCAAAACCGATAATTTACTGAATCAACAAATATTCACTAAACGGTTCTCCCCCGAGAGAGCTGGACCATGTGCTGTGCTGTACGTGGACGAACACACTTGGAACTCACATCCATCAGAGCCGGCAACCATCACTGGACTGACAGACCAAATATACCGATCGTACACACGGTAGACTTTGTATACATCTGACTGCTTCCGATAAGAGCAATTCAGCAAATCTCCAAAAGTGTGTTCGTGTGTCCCACACCTGTCTGTCTTGTGTGAGGTCACGGTGGGTCATCCTTGACCCTGAAACCTTTATCATCCATAGGCTAATTCTTTTATTTTTTTTATCAAAAGTAAAAAAAAATAATTTTGAATAAAATACCAGAGTGAAACCCACCGTGATCCCCACGTACAATACAGTTTCGAAGTTCCTATACGTACGTTCTAAGAGTTTCGTTGTCTGTCGCAGTCAACGGCAGTCTCTTATCGGTCGAGCGTTTCCAATCAATTAGAAAACAATAATTTGAGTGGAAGCAGCAGGTAGGCAACGTGATCATCAGCAGTGACAGTAGTTCGGAAGTTGTGCGTCTACAATAAAACCGCTTTTTAAAGTTCCAACCCAAGCGCATATGGACCAACACGTGACCACTAGTGCCGGTTCCGTTCGATTCGTCAGCGTTTCGTCAAGACCGACGCAGATAAGATGATCAGCTGACAGATAAAGGCCCGAGAGGTTAACGGAATGGTAATCCATTGCAAATCCACATCTAGGCTTAGTTGTTGATTCTAATATTATAAATAAGCATTTTTTATTCTTTTTTATTATTTTTGAGTCTTCCCATTTGAGAAACAAATTATGACTGTCTTACTGACGGAGAAGCTTCTAGGCTACAGGCACACAATTAACACCTCATAAAACAACGGTTTTAATTTCGCGGAAAAAACACGTTTGACCAGATGGTCCCAACGTTCGAGCCATGCGTATGCAGTTAATCAAGCGGGAAGAGCATCAATCTAGAACTAGTGTCTAGAACTGCCTTGATGATTAATTGCACATATTTGCCGAGCAAACATTTTTAGAAGCAAACGTATTTTTTTCTATATGATTCAGATACTTTTGAATGACAAATTAGCTTTAATTTTTTTTTAAATTGAAATTGAAAAACTAAAAACTAAAAACTAAAAACTAAAAACTAAAAACTAAAAACTAAAAACTAAAAACTAAAAACTAAAAACTAAAAACTAAAAACTAAAAACTAAAAACTAAAAACTAAAAACTAAAAACTAAAAACTAAAAACTAAAAACTAAAAACTAAAAACTAAAACTAAAAACTAAAAACTAAAAACTAAAAACTAAAAACTAAAAACTAAAAACTAAAAACTAAAAACTAAAAACTAAAAACTAAAAACTAAAAACTAAAAACTAAAAACTAAAAACTAAAAACTAAAAACTAAAAACTAAAACTAAAAACTAAAAACTAAAAACTAAAAACTAAAAACTAAAAACTAAAACTAAAAACTAAAACTAAAAACTAAAAACTAAAAACTAAAAACTAAAAACTAAAAACTAAAAACTAAAAACTAAAAACTAAAAACTAAAAACTAAAAACTAAAAACTAAAAACTAAAAACTAAAAACTAAAAACTAAAAACTAAAAACTAAAAACTAAAAACTAAAAACTAAAAACTAAAAACTAAAAACTAAAAACTAAAAACTAAAAACTAAAAACTAAAAACTAAAAACTAAAAACTAAAAACTAAAAACTAAAAACTAAAAACTAAAAACTAAAAACTAAAACTAAAAACTAAAAACTAAAAACTAAAAACTAAAACTAAAAACTAAAAACTAAAACTAAAAACTAAAAACTAAAAACTAAAAACTAAAAACTAAAAACTAAAAACTAAAAACTAAAAACTAAAAACTAAAAACTAAAAACTAAAAACTAAAAACTAAAACTAAAAACTAAAAACTAAAAACTAAAACTAAAAACTAAAAACTAAAAACTAAAAACTAAAAACTAAAAACTAAAAACTAAAACTAAAAACTAAAAACTAAAAACTAAAAACTAAAAACTAAAAACTAAAAACTAAAAACTAAAAACTAAAAACTAAAAACTAAAAACTAAAAACTAAAAACTAAAAACTAAAAACTAAAAACTAAAAACTAAAAACTAAAAACTAAAAACTAAAAACTAAAAACTAAAAACTAAAAACTAAAAACTAAAAACTAAAAACTAAAAACTAAAAACTAAAAACTAAAAACTAAAAACTAAAAACTAAAAACTAAAAACTAAAAACTAAAAACTAAAAACTAGAACAATACAAACACTTAACACTTAACACTTAACACTTAACACTTAACACTTAACACTTAACACTTAACACTTAACACTTAACACTTAACACTTAACACTTAACACTTAACACTTAACACTTAACACTTAACACTTAACACTTAACACTTAACACTTAACACTTAACACTCAACACTTAACACTTAACACTTAACACTTAAATCATGTATAGTACAGATAGAAAATTATGGATTTTAGGGGAACAGCATCTAATTCCATCGTGCCTCTAATGTTGACATATCAGCACTTTGACATTTAATTACAGCTCATAAAAAGCGTTTTCAACTGAAATCGGCCCTTGTATACTTTTTTGCAAAATGGTGTATTTTTGTGTAATGCATTTTATGAATTATTTGAATATAATGAACAGCGTGGCATAATAGTAGTTTATGCTTGTTGCAAAAAGAAATTTTTTCAAGCTCGTCCTATATGTTTTTGTTGACGCGCTTTAGCACCATACTGTCTTTGGAAGAGTTGTTAAGGACATCCTGGGCTATATTTCTACGGTGTTAGTTTCATATAATAATAAAACATGAATTTTATAAATTCAAAAATGTGAAAATGCGAGTTTCCCCATAGTAATTTCTATACAAATTTCATTCGCTTAGCGCTAATCGTGAGCTCAACACGGCTACGTCACGACTGTCATCCACATATAAAGCGAGTGAAGTCAAAATCGAACCAAGTTTTTGGCGCGTGCCTTTTAAAAATGTCGTATGCGTATCGAACATAAATAACAAAAATAAAAACTTTTTTATGTTTCTTTTTCTTTTTACATTTAATCTCAGGGGACAACTAGGGGAACAGCATTTAATTCCGTCAAGCACATTATATTGCCATATCGGTATTGTGGTGTTCAGTGATAGCTAGATTAAAGCTGTTTTGACTGAAATTTAATAAGTATTCAATTCATTTTAAACCATTGGTCAGGTTGAATCAAACTAATTTAATTTTATTTCAAGGTAACTGAAGCAATGAAGATTTTTAGCTTAGTTTAGTGAGTTTGGTTGTATTGCATCGTAAAGTAGAACTTTGTTTTATTGATGTAATAAATGAAAAATGCGGAAAAATTTACGCAATAGGGGAATTATACCCACTTAATCACTCTAAGCCGTACGACCAATTCTCATCACTTTTGCCTTTTTCCGCTATTAAAATATTAGAGCTATTTATTACTTTAAAACAGTCAAAAACACTTTATGAAAGCTGTAATTCATGATCAAAGTGTTGATAGGCCGATAATAGTAATAGGCTGAAAAAGAGTATAGTTCCCCTAATTGTAATTTTCTCGCATATATATGGGTCATTCCAGGTCAACTGAGTACACTTTTGGACTCGACCTTCACCGATTTGGACCAAACTTGGAGGGAACGTTAATCTATCGATAGTTAACAGAAACCCCAAGTTTGGTGCTGATTGGACCATCCCTCTATTTTTGGCACCGTCCTCTTTTTTGGCGATTTTCTAAAAAACTTTTTTTCTTTTAATCATAACTTTGCAACTATTTGAGCAAAAGACTTTCTACAGGTTGCATTTTCTAGAAAATTGTCCAAGGAATTCGATAAAAATAAAATTTTAACCCTTAAATGCCCACTAATATTATATTTTATCGTTTTAAGTATAAAAATTCAGTTTTGACCAATTGCTTATATTTTTATTTGTTTTATTTTATCACCATCGTGTTCCCCGGACAATTTTACATAATAATCAATATAGACTTTAAATTAAAATGAACTATTGGCGAGATACAGCGATTTTACTGAAAAAAGTTTGATTTTGCACTGCACTCTGTCCTATGAATTCAAATCCGAAATAAGTTTCTCACATATAAAAACCGAATTATGCGAGATTCATTCCTTTTTGTTAAAAAGTACATCATGAACTTCCGAGTGCTGCGCAAAATCAAACTTTTTTCAGTAAAATCGTTGTATCTCGTCAATAGTTCATTTTAGTTTGAAGTTTACATTGATTATTATGTAAAATTGTCCGGGGAACACGATGGTGATAAAATAAAACAAATAAAAATATAAGCAATTGGTCAAAACTGAATTTTTATACTTAAAACGATAAAATATAATATTAGTGGGCATTTAAGGGTTAAATTTTATTTTTATCGAATTCCTTGGACAATTTTCTAGAAAATGCAACCTGTAGAAAGTCTTTTGCTCAAATAGTTGCAAAGTTATGATTAAAAGAAAAAAAAGTTTTTTAGAAAATCGCCAAAAAGAGGGCGGTGGCAAAAATAGAGGGATGGTCCAATCAGCACCAAACTTGGGATTTCTGTTAACTATCGATAGAAAACCGTTCCCTCCAAGTTTGGTCCAAATCGGTGAAGGTCGAGTCCAAAAGTGTACTCAGTTGACCTGGAATGACCCATATGCAAAAGATAGTAATTTTTTTTATTTTTTTTTTTTTGGCAAAAAAATAATCTGGGAACAAAATTTATGTATTTATTTCATACAACCTTTTCAAAAACCACACGTAAACAACATTGACAGCGCCTCTGGCGGGGACTTCAGGAAGCTGCATGCGTGTCAGATCCCTGGGGCTTAACCAATCGCTACCAAATTTTGAGGGGTTGTTTAGGACCCAAAAAGGGACCCAAAAAAATGTGGGAGCTGCAGCGGCATGAGTGAGTGCTTTGTGTTCTCTCCCCGAAACGTCAGAAACGAGTGGGTTGTCAGTGGAAGCAAATTAGGAAGCCTGCAGATATTTTGGATGTACTTGTACAAGCATCTTGCCTCGAGTTGCAGAAATCGACGATTGTGCCAAGGATTTTAGAGATGCTGAAATTTGGGTGAGCTCGTTCCTTGTATTTGATTTCAGCGTTCTTTTCTTTTTTTTTCTCGTTCTTTTGTGAACAGACGCCGGTAAAAGTATATTCTAAAATAATCGGATAATTCGTGTCGCGTTATTTTCGTCTCGCGTGTCTTGCGAATAAATTTGAATTGGATTTCTTTAAACTTGTCGCGGTTAATAAGGTTCAATAAGGATCAGTACGTCTCATGATAACGTGATTTTGACTGTTATTCTCCGATCTGAAACGTACAGCATTTAAAACATAACAAAAAAAAATAAGCGGGAGACTACTCAGAATTTGACAATCTGAGTTTAAAGTATAGATTTTAATTACTTTTGACTAGAGTTCTATCTTTCCACAGCCGGCTGTCTAAGATAGAACGTTTGAGAATGAATAAATTTTACAAAACTAATCGGGAAATGTCTCAACTGCAGCATCTGGTTGTCAGCATTGAGAATAAATATTAATCAAAAAAAAAAGGTTTCACAAAAATTATTCGGGAATTGTCTCAACAGCAGCATCCGATTGCTTGCCTTGAGAATAATAGTTAATCTGATAAAATCATTTATGCCAATGGTCGTATCGCTTGCTTAGGGCGACTCCCAGACCTTTACCTTTCACAAATACCAACTCCACGCGACGCTTACGCAGCCTTGTTGTTTAAATTCGATCAAATTTGGTCAAAAGGTCAGTTTGATCGAGTTCCACAATAGGGTTGGGAAAAAGAGCCTGCGGTTTCGCTACCTTTTTCTAAGTAAGTTTAGCATCAACACTTCCCGTGCTCCTAATCCTTATTCCTGTCCCGGTGTATGGTGGAGATGGGAGCGGCCGGCAATGGATGGCTTTCATGGTGCTGCTTATCCTGTTCTGGTAGAATTGGTTTTAATTCCCTTTAATCAATTTCTATGCAACCTGAGCTAGACAATCATCACACATACATGACGAAATCCAGTCTGCAACCCGCTAAGATCACCATCTCCATGCGAATGCGAATGAAAAAGGGACCCAAAAAAATGTGTTGCTGATTGGATTTTTATCATTTTCAATTTTACCATATAACTAGATTCCACCCTAGTGTCGTAAATTTATCCAACGAGGTTTACCGTCATTCGAGAATGACAGGAAATGTTGGAAGTTTCACAATGAAAATAACTTTTCATTCAAACATCAAAACCAAGTTGAACTACATGTAGACTATACTAAGGTCTGCGTGATAGATCATCCCGTGACATAATATCACAAAATAAGACGCTGTAACTTATTAGAAGAGAAGAATGATTTAACCAAGATCATGTCAGTGTTTATGCGGCTAGAAATTTCAAGCCGGACAGGTTATAAATTATGTAAATGCGCACACGCGCAACAATTTTCTCGATTTTTCTTGTCTTTTATGTGTGTCTAAGAAAAACTGTAATTTCATCTTTTTAATGCGTACCATTTTGTTTTGCTTCGCGGTAAACAAGGGGTTATTTTTGTACGATTGTTATTTTTTTGATTATTATTGGCGAGACCATTTTTTTGCATCGCGCAGACATTAAGTCGCGAGAGGAAGGAACGTTGTAGACTTTCGCCGGATTGGTTGTTGTTGACAAACAGCACAAATGAAGGTGGCACCTCTTCATCCTTTCTTATTTCAGGGTAAGCCAGTTACAAACAACCTGTTGTGTACACAAAGCAGAAGCTTTTGAGTGATTTTATGAATGAAAAAGAAGCAGGATTTTGAGGTCGTTCAAGCTGAGAATGGCGTCCAGATTTTTCGCAGACTAGCATCATCACTAGTTTAAGAACTGAGCGAGGTTGAGTGCACTGGCCACTTAAGTAACTTTCAGTGGCATCTTCAAGGGTGGAATGGAAAATGTTGGTTTACGATTTCCTTTTACAAAATTTCATAGAAATTGTGTCAAATTTGTAAAATCTAAATTATGGGTTTCCTATGTAGATGGAACCATTTGAAAAAAATAAGCGAGAATTATACTAAAACAATATTTTTTGTTTTAACATAAAACTTTCCGTGCACAACCCAAAAAGGGTGATCCCCCCTTGAAAAGAAAAGAATAGCTGCTCCGGTGATGATTTATCTGCTGTTTCCCCCTGTGAAAAGTGGTTCGCCACCCCCGCAACGAACTTCGTACACACACACACGTGAATCGCGCGACAGACAGTGTTAAATGCAGTCTGACATGGATACTGCACCAATGGCCTCCGGACACTCACTCAGTGGGCAGTACGGGTTTCCCGGGGTGTCATTTTCGCGGTTGTTGGCGCGAAAATTGCACCGATGCGTCCAATGTCTAAATTAATAAAGGGTACCTGGTGAATTGTTTACGATAAACAAACTCTGCAACAGTTGGCAAAAGTACTCAGAATGTTGATTCCGACGTTACTTAGGATAGTTGGCACAATAATAATAAAAAAAATCTGAAAATTTGGTGACTTTTAGAAAGTTGCTACAATTTATATGATGATCCTTTTTCAGAGAATTAGAAAGTCATTTTTAAGATTTTCCACTAACAAACATAAAGGGCTCAAAGAGAGGGGTTCCCGTGGTCAGAACGAGCTCATACATGGAATTTAGCCTAGTGATCAGTCAATCTTGATATCAGTGGGGTACCGGGCGGTACCGGAATTTGGACCTCCCTAGTGTGTAGTGTTAGATCTCCCTTTTGGTTTACATCTTTTTTACATTGATATTACTGTAACTTTCGACTCTCAAATCCAAAATTTATTTATTAAAAACAAAAAAATCTTCACTTTCCTCTTAAAATTAATTTTAAAGAGCAATTCCAGCTCAAATCAGGAATTTTTCTGGTACTTTTGTACCTGACCCTCTCCGATTTCAATGAAACTTTTTAGACATGTTATCCTAGGCCTATATAAGCCATTTTTGTGTATATGGAGCCAATTGTACTCAAAGATGACATTTGAGAAGGTACGCCCTTATTTAAATATTTTTTAAGGTTAATTTAAGGGTGATGTCACGATTTTTTTCGTTCAAAATTTTTGTGTAAATAGCCTAAAATGCGACAAAAAGACTCACGAAAAATGCATTTACTAAAGCTGTGTTTTTTTTTTAAAGTTGTCTAAACGTCGAAATTTTCAAAAACCCACATTGGGAATCGATTCTCCAGACAATTTTACATAAAAATCTTCATATTGACCATTGTCCTATGTCCATCCTTGTAAAGATACAGCGGTTTTAAAAATAAAAATGTTGGAAAAATAGGTTTTTTGTGGTTTTTGGCAATTTCTATATGACAGACTTGATTTTCCAGTCTCGTAAATACCAACAACACCAAAACTATCAAACAACAAATATTTTTACCGGAAAGCTCGTCCAATTTTCCACAAGTTTGTCTTTGACAGCATTTCAATTGAATTTATGGGCTTACAGATATAAGCTTAATTACATTGCTCATAACTGAAAATAGTATATTTTTTTCAGTGTGGCAGAAACCTGGATAGTGAATCCAGATTTTTAAGCGAAGATGGCGTTCGAATGGTGAACGCCCGAAATGTCAAGATCACGAAGTGGTACCAACATTACGAAATAAGTGTGACACGGCATGACAGCCATACTTTTTTTCTAATGTTGGTGCTACTGCGCGATTTTGACATTTCGGGCGTTCACCATTCGAACGCCATCTTCGCTTAAAAACCTGGATATGCTTACGTAAAGATTAAAACGAGTCAAATCAAAAAACTGTCAAAGACAAACTTATGGGAAATTGGACGAGCTTTCCGGTAAAAATATTTACGAGACTGAAAAATCAAGTTTATCATATAGAAATAGCCAAAAACCACTAAAAACCCAATTTTTTCAACATTTTTATTTTTAAACCCGCTATATCTTTTCAAGGAATGGACAAAGGACAACGGTCAATATGAAGACAATTATGTAAAATTGTCTGGGGAATCGATTCCCACTGTCGGTTTTTGAAAATTTTGACGTTTAGACCTCTTTTTAAAAAAAAACAGTTTTAATAATTTTTTTTTTAAGGAGACATATACCATTGTGCATTTTTCGTGAGTTTTTTGCAGGGGGTAGTGAAGAAGACGCCATCTTGGAAGTTCAGAAAACAAACACTGACAATCAGTATTATACATATTACTATGGTTACACGAAGTGTGTTATACTGGTTGAACTCAAAAGTCCCATGCAAATGTGTAAAAGCAAACTGGAAAATGTGTAATGCCGATTCTGAGTGTACGGGCGCACTGTTTTATCGACAAAAAGAAAAAAGCAAAAAAAGGTATACAGAAAAATCACTTTTTTCGATATGAATTTTCAGCCAATATTGGGATGGAATCTACATGAATATGATAGAATTTGCCATCAGCAACACAATTCACGTGTTTTTCAGGAATTTATCGTTTAAATTGTGGAAAATTTGAAAATCAAAAACCCAAACAATGATTTGTTATGGGCTACCATTTGACAGCTAGTGCTTTTGTTGTGGGCTCTCATTTGACAACCGTGCTAATGTCGACTGTTGTCAGTTTGCTTTGGTCGGAATAGGGTTGCCATCCCCCCGGTTTTTTGTCACATTTTATGCTATATACACAACAATTTTGAACGAAAAAAAATCGTGACATCACCTTTAAATTTTACTTTTAAACTTAAAAATTTAAAAATCTCATGAAAGAGGCGTGTTTTTTCTTTCAGTGTATTTTTTTTTTCAGAAAGCCCGTCCAATTTCCTACAAGTTTGTCTTTGACCACTTTTTAATATTTCTGGGATTGCACTGATGCTATTGATCGTAGAAGGTAAGATAAAATCGTGTCATTGTCAAAGTTTCTAGTGTTGGATTACTCAAAAAACCTTTTTAAAATACACTTTTATTGTGAATCACCCTTAATTTCGACCAAGCCAAGAGTTGCCCCTTACCATTTTCTATCACTTTTTTTTAAAACACCAAAGCTCCAAAACTTCAGAATTTTTCAGAAGATCCAATTTCTACTTGATTTTGCGATCTGGACCAGTGTGCAATGGCTTGGACTACTCTGAGATTTTGAGTGATTCTTACTATAAAAATGTCCGGGTAACTTGACGGTAGTAAAATAACAAAATATGAACTGGGGCAAAACCAATTTTTACATCAAAAAGAGTTCAAATTTAGTATTGAAGTGAAAGTAAAAGTAAAAACGTCTAATGGTTCAATTGCCAACAAACTTTGAATTTCTGTTCACTATCTATGAATGAATGCTTTGTTCCAGTTTCACTAAAAGTGAACTCAGATGACAGGAAATGATCCAAAGTGATTTTTAATTGCAAATAGATTTGGCATCAAATCTTGTTTAATTGCCTCATTTATTTTAAACTATGATTGTTCAAAAAATCTTGGCTCTAGCACCAGATTTGAAACTTGATTTTCTTTAACTTCACAGATTTTCACTTATTTTTTCCTAATTTTTTACAAGCAATTTAAAATACACAGTTCCATGAGCATTTCAGAAAAAGCCAGATGGAAAAATCTGCCAGGCCTCTATTATTAGCATCTGTAACAAGAGACCTGTTTCAAGATGCTGATGATGGCGGTTGCCTGAGAACGGTATAATCCTCCAACGCAACATCAGCTTGACCTCCCTCAATCGTTTGCCATCTTATGACACTGTGGTTCACAGATAACGAGACATCTTGTTTTGTTTTTTTTTTAAATAAAAATTTAATAAAAAATCTTAAGTAGCACTCTAACTTTAAACGAGCAAAATAAAAAAAAAGAGTTTGTTTGTCAAATCTCGCAAATTTTACTACTTTCTAACCTGCTGTTGCGGGGGGAAAGTTGCCGGTTGTTCGTTAAATGTATAAATAATGTCCACGATGAAAAGTGGAATCGCATGTTGTTGGTTTTCGACCTGGTAGGAAATGTGTTCACAATTCGGTGGACAAAGATTTGCCAGCCATGGAACCAGTAATGGGCAGATTTGTTAGCAAAAAAAATGCGATTTTTAATTGGTGCCAAACGGTTAACCGGTGTTTCAATTATTTGCCGCGAATTTTGAACATAATTTTCGTTTTAAGCATTTCCGAATGCTCTAAGAAACGCGTTCGCACTTTGTTGCATTTTTGAAATCGGCTATAACGGCCTTGTTTTTGATGTAAACAATATTCTCAAATTTATTCAACCGGCGTTTGTTTAAAAATAGTCCATTGTCCGACAAAAGATAATATTTTACCCGTAAACACCCGCCCCGAAATTGTTGTTTCGTGCATCAACAATAACAGAAAACAAGAACAATAAACGTTATCTGCAAAAAGAAACAGGAGACGAGCCCCAGATTTTCAGGAAAATTCTCAATGTTGTCGACTCGGGGAGGGTGCAAAACGCTCTTGCAGTTCATGGCACCGATGTGGAACGGGGCAAATAAAAAGATTAAATTAATGATGTTTTTGTGAATTGTTGACGATTTTCGGCGCACTATGCAGGGAATGCAAATTTATTTGATTTTTTCTAGATTTTCATAAATTTAAAAAAAAAACAGAAGGTGATTTTCAACAGACTTTGCAAAAACATATGCATTTTGGTCATGTTCGAAAGACAATCGACCATTTTCCACTTTTTGCCTTTTGTCTTTTCGTCTATACCTTTTTTGACCTTTTGACGTTCGAACTTTTGTCCTTTTGACCTTATGTCCTTCGACCTTTTGCCGCACATCCAGTGGCGTCATATGCATAAAAAATAAACCTCACAAATCAGTGGTAATTTGGCTTGTCACAATAAATTAAAAGCATCGTGTATTCCCATCCTAACTCACATTTTAGCAAACATTGACGCAAGTAGTTTTTGTTAATTTTAGGTCAGGAATAAAAGCAAAGACGTCAGTGCACCCCGAATTAGTTTTTGATCCTTTTGATTCAAGAGAATAGTCAACATTTTTGCTGAAACCACTCGCGTCCCCATGATCAGAATCCGGGTTAATTTTTGAAATTTTAATAGCTATAATTACTCAACATTTTTTGACAACAATCGAGAGCCATTGAAAACAAAAGGAACTTCCCATTATTTTGATAGCTGTCGAGACAAGCATAAACATCTGACAGAAAATATAAAATACTGGTTTTCCCGAGAAGCCACAACCATTAAAAGTGTGGACATTTCAAAAGTGACTTTCCTCAGTACACTACCACGTGACACGACAAGCAAACCTTTGCACTAAATCCACCCACTACCCCGCGGATTGCTCACTCGCTAGCCATCAGTTTAGTTTAACCTCAAATAAGCAGTGTAAATGAATAGAAACCAAATAAAAAAAAACCCCACACCCCGCCACATTGTGTTTATGGCTTGTGAGATGTTTGGTTTTATGGTCGAGGGTGAAAATTTCCCTCGACTTTTCCTACCACAATCGACTATACACACGCGTTTCAGACGGTGGCGGCGATTATTGTCTTGCTGACCGGCATCAAGCAGGAGAAAACGGTGTTATTTTGGAAAATGCCCCCACGTCGCGTGTCCTGCGTGGTGGGTTTTGAGCAAACAATTCAAATGTTTGTATTATGGCCAGCTCACAGCTCGCGGAGGAGGGAGGGGGACACAAGTCAGGATGATTAATAATGGGAGGTAAAAGGATTTATTCAGTTTATAAATTGGAAAATTCATCCTGAGAATAATGAATAAAGACATGACAGCTGCTATAGTTATGAATATTTGTTGGGAAAAAACATTGCTGATGGTTTGAAAAAAAAAAACATAATCCACCAACGGTATCTTCCTCTCTCCTAAAGAAGAATGAGTGACTACACACTTCGAAAAAATCATGTAATATTCTGTTTAATTGATGCACATAACTGGAGCGTCAAATAAAACATAAAATTCTGTCTGATTTTAAAATTACACGACTCAAATCAGACCCGATAAGGTCGTGTAAAATTTCATTAAACGTCATTTTGCTGGCAGGGGCATCCTATTGGAATTATAGATTTTTAAATTATCTTAAAACTAAACATTTATATTTCGTTGTAAAATGTTTGATCACACACTTTTTCGATTTTTATAATTTTACACTCTATTTTTCCATTTTCACAAAAAAAAATCACTGTTTTCGTTCACTCAATTCAGTTATCTAGAGTTTCTAATCGTTGGACATTCCACGTTCGAAGTATCGGACATCTTCCAGCAGGCTGTCTCCTTGAAGGGTTACATGGCTTTGGCCGTCCCACTGGAGGAAGCCAGCAGCCGGTCGTGTAGGACGAACTTTGCTTCGCAGATCGAACGTTTTTATTTACACTCACTTTTCGGAAGCAGTTTCAGGCAGTTGCTAAAACGGAACATCGGCTTGCCGGGAGAACTATTCCAGCATCGCAACCCAGACCAAGAGTTGATGACGTCGCTCCTCCTCCAGATCCGGATGATAATAAAACGGTTCCACGGCAGGTGTTCCTGAAAAGAAATCATAAAGTTGATTTTAGTCACCCAATTTAGCAAATTTCAAATAGTAATTTGTGACTGCTTCATTCTTAAATAAAAGTTAACTTACTCACCTGCATCATCGTTTAAACAGTTCTGAAGTTCTGCTGGTCTTTATTACAACTTCTTGGAAAAAAGTGACGGCATTTTTTGTCCGCGACGCGTTTGTAAACATGGCTGACGTTTTAGAAGAGCACTGACACTGTCAAACGTATCAACGCGAATTTGTGTTAAGTTAACACAAAATTACATCGAAAAACGTTTCTTAATCCACCCTTAGGTGGGTAGTGCCTTCCTCACATTAACAAAGTAATAATGAAAATAAGTTTATGAAATAAAAATATATGTCTGATACAGACTTTTCCAGAAAACATGCAGACTCTCATTTGAAGCAATGTGGCAACCGGGCGTTTCGCATCTGACGCGACTCTCGCACGTAAACAAAAAGACCCGGCCTTTTGAGGTTATGCAAAAAATCTCCCTTTTTTGTAGATACAAATATCTTTTCTTAACATAACTTTTTAAATACTTTACTAAACAGAATAAAATTTAATAGGGTCTTAGGGGACCCCAAAAGGAACAGAATAAGGCGGATCCGGCCAAAATCGGTTCAGCCAGTTCTGAGATAATCGTGTGGAAAAAAATCATGTATACACACATCCCCACAGACATTTGTTCAGAATTTGATTCTGAGTCGATAGGTATACGTGAAGGTATATCTAGGAGGTGTATTTAAGAAGTTCATTTTTCGAGTGATTTTATAGCCTTGCCTCAGTGAGGTGAGGAAGGCAAAACACGCTCCAAGGATGTGCATCAAAAGAGATATAAAATTCAATCAGCAATAATTGAATGTTACGTTTGCTATAACGTAAAACCAAGCTTTACTAATTCGTGGTGATTCTAGCAAATTACGTGGAAAGTATCTTAATTTTACATCAAATATTTGATTACATGAGTTTAGATTACGTTGAAACAAAAATTGCGTTAGGTGTGAAATAAATATTTTTTTAGTGTGTAAAGCATGAAAATTCCAATAAGAATCTTACTTATGGAAACAAACTTAAACTGAGCAATTCTCTGAGATTTCGGTCATTCGATTTTTTTTTTTTGTATTTTTTATTCCGGCTGAAACTTTTTTGGTGCATTCGGTAAGCCCAAAGAAGCCATTTTGCAGCTAGCAATACAAATATGATGTATGAATATTCAAATATCTGTATCTTTTGAAAGAATTTTTTGATCGATTTGGTGTCTTGGGCAAAGTTGTAGGTATGGATAAGGACTACACTGAAAAAAATGGTTCACGGTAAATTTTTTTTTTTTTTTTGTGATTTTTAATTTCACTTTTTGTCAATAAAACTTGATTAGCAAAAAAACACAATTCTTGTTTTTTATTTTATTTTTTGATATGTTTTAAGGGATATCAAATGCAAACTTTTCAGAAATTTCCAGATTGTGCAAAAAATCTTTGGTCGAGTTATGAATTTTTGGTTCAACACCGATTTTTTCAAAAACTCGAAATATTGGTCGCAAAAATTTTTCAACTTCATTTTTCGATGTAAAATCAAATTTGAATTCGAAAAGTACTCTATTAAAATTTTGAAAAAGTGCACCGTTTTCAAGTTATAGCCATTTTTAAGTAACTTTTTGAAAATAGTAGCAGTATTTATTTTGTTTAAATTAGTGCACATGTTTGCCCACTTTAAAAAAAATGAAGAGCTGAGAAAATTCTCTATATTTTGTTTGTTTTTTTTTTTTTTTTTGAACTTTTTGATACGACCTTCAGTTGCTGAGATATTGCCATGCAAAGGTTTAAACACAGGAAAATTGATGTTTTCTAAGTCTCAACCAAACAACCCACCATTTTCTAACGTCGATATCTCAGCAACTAATGGCCCGATTTTCAATGATAAAATATGAAAAATTCGTGTAATTTTCCGATCTTTTCGAAAACAATATTTTCAATATTTTGAAATTGAAAGACTAACATTTCAAAAGGGCGTAATATTTAATGTTTGGCCCTTTTTGAAATAAAAGTTTTTTCAAAAATATTTTTTTCAAATGTGGGCAAACATGTGCACTGATTTAAAAAAAATGAAAAACTGCGACTATTTTTTAAAAAAATACCTAAAAAAGACTATAACTTGAAAACGGTGCACTTTATCAAAATTTTAATAGAGTACTTTTCGAATTCAAATTTGATTTTACATCGAAAAATGAAGTTGAAAAAAATTTGCGACCAATATTTCGAGTGAACCGGCTCCGTGGCTTAATGGTTACGGCTTCTGCCTCACAAGCAGAAGGTTCAGGGATCAAATCCCGGCCGGTACCTTTGAAATTTGGTATCAGGAATTTGAAATTTGAATATGAACAAAACCGAAAATGAATCAGGTGGGATTCGAACTCACACCTCCAGATTGGTGGTCTGGGACGCTAAGCAGTCGGCCATCAGAAGGTTAACACTCTAGCAGTGAATTGATCCGTAGTGTTGAAACATGTTATCATCTCATATTAAATACGCGCTGGTCCCTGATTTGCCTGAGGGGATTGGAAGTCTAAATATAGATCGAGTTTCCTTCAGATGCTTGCTTCTATGTTTAGGCGGGGCCGAACAATGCCCAGCGACCTCGGAATTGGACCGCAAGGAGCTCTGTCATTCTGGAACGGGTCGTTGGAAGCAGCGCGAGGGCTATCACCACCTAATACCTGGGGCTGAGATATGTTGTATCAGCATTCGGCATATATAAAGTCTGATACAAACTATACTTTCCCATAATATCGCTACCGGTTAGCGGGTATTGGATTGGACCACAAACACAATATTTCGAGTTTTTGAAAAAATCGGTGTTGAATCAGAATTCATAACTCGGCCAAAGATTTTTTGCACAATCTGGAAATTTCTGAAAAGTTGGCATTTGATGTCCCTTAAAACATATCAAAAAATAAAATAAAAAACAAGAATATTGTTTTTTTGCTAATCAAGTTTTATTGACAAAAAGTGAAATTAAAAATCACAAAAAAAAATTTACCGTGAACCATTTTTTTCAGTGTAGTCCTTATCCATACCTACAACTTTGCCCAAGACACCAAACCGATCAAAAAATACCAAGACACGGCTTCTATGGTTTTCTAGAGAAATGTACTAATTTTTACCATTTTTCTGACAGCGCAAATAGTTAAGAATCAAACTGCATAATTATCTCAAAATTGTCAAAATTACATGTGAAACCGAACTGCTTCGAGTGGCAGTTGAACCGACCATTGTTTGCATAGGTAGTGCCATGCAAACAATACAATTACGAAAAATAAGATCATTATAAGTCCATTAAGCCCTCATTTGTTATCTTTTACCATGGTTTCACATTTGAAAATGATAAAAAAAATGCTGGAAAATATTTTCAAAAATCCCAAAACTTGCAATATTCTGTATAAAAAAAATTTAAAAAAAATCGAAATAAATCCACATAAAATAAATATAAGAGAAGAAAACACAAAAATCAGAAGTTAAGATTCTTGAAGAACAACATTTGCTCAAAAGGACCTTCTGTACGCAAAACATGTGTAAAAAACAGTTGAATGCTTTTTCCCCCACCAAAATTGAGCAGTAATTACGCTGTCAAATTTGCACGTCTTTTCGGCGCGACCACCTGCAACAGAAACAAGAACGTAGCAACGCTGTACACGAGGTGGTGCAAATCGTGATGAATTATTAACGGCGTACGATGGAAATTGAGCGTTTATTACTGCATAAAATTAAGTTTTAATTTACTCCCTACCTTCACGGTGTACTTTTTGTGGAGTTTGAACTGCATTTACGAACATCGCAATTTTCAATTAAATAAAAACATTCTCATGAAAAACAAAAAAAAAAATATTTCAAGGAAAAACGCAATTGAAATCCTTAAATGCGTAAAATCATTCGAAAAAAACAACAAAAACCGGCCCTCGAACAAATCCACAAACAAATAACAAACAACAAAGTGAGACAAAAATAGGGAACCGTTTTCAGTTTAAAAATAGCATTTGTACTACGATTTATCATCTTGGCGAAACGCGCGTGTCCATCAATCTTCGGGTGGTCCCAAACGAACCAGCAATAAGCAACGTCGTGTCGTGAAAAGGTGGGCCGAGGCGGGTGGGACATGGGGACACGGAATAGTCTCGTCGAAATCGTCGCCACTGTTTACATTTTGACCCACGAGCGCACAGCAGAAGGCCTGTCCTGCCTGTTTGGGTCTGGGCTTGGTGAATTATGATACCAAAGTGCAGTTCATGATGTCGGGGGAGAAAGATTTTTCAGTCTAGTAAATTAGAAACAAATTTTAGAAGAATGCGTTTTATTTTGCATAGTGGAACTCTGTTTTTATACTGTTAAAGCTAAATTTACTAATAAATCCCCAAAAGCTCGGGCATTTTTTTTGATCGAAAATTAATGGGAGTAGTTTCCATGGATTTAGTTGGAATGTGTAAGTTCTTTTTCATTTTAAATCTTCAACAAATATTTTTCAATTTTATAGGAGATGCTGGGAGATTTTAAACATTATGTGCACAGTTGGTGCCACGTTTTACGAAAATCGAACACAGATCCATTCATGCACTGACAATTATTTTCGGGAACCTTTCCATACCCAATATCCCAAACTAGGTACAAAGATCGAAAAAAAGCTGCACAATCGCCTTAAATTAATTAAAAAAATTCAAATGCATTCCCCTGCGTTTAGAAACATTTTCAGCATGTTGGTGTTTATAATATGATTGAAAATTGTCGATGTACAGTACCGCAAAATGTTTTTATTTTTCGCTTATTTTTTTTGTTTTCGTCAAAACTTACATATTTTGAAAACTAATGATTGCAAAACAACTTATTTGTTGTAAAATGCATTATAAAACACTTTTTTCATTTAAATGTTGAGACTATGCTTGTTATTTCAACTTTAATATTTTTTATTTTTTGTTTACCGCCCCCATCCCCCCTCGACCCATTCTGAGCTGAGACACAAAAACTTTAAAAAAATTTACATCAGCCTAATGCAGTTCATTATAATTCTTCGTACAACCGATATTCGATCAATTGTTATTCATTTTGGAAAATGATTTACCGATCTAAACTTTGCCGATTTTTCAACTATCGAATTCGGTAAAAAAAATATAAGTGTGAACACGAAGAAAAAATAGTTTCCAAAATCGAGGACAAGCGTTCATAAAAATGGGAACTAGTTTTTCTCAGTGTAGTTACTTTAAGATACACATTTTCAATTTCTCTTCGTTTCTTTTAGCATTTTTTTCTCTTTATTTTAATTTTTGTTTTTTTTTAAGCAGCTAAAAATTTTAATGGTGCCTTCGGTATACCCAAAGAAGCCATTTTGCATCATTAGTTTGTCCATATATTTTCCATACATGATATATAAAAATGCAAAAATCTATATCTTTTGAAGGAATTTTTCGATCGATTTGGTGTCTAGAGCAAAGTTGTAGGTATGGACTGAAAAAACGCTGTAATTTTTTTTTTATTTTACTTTATCTCACTAAAACTTGAGTTATGAATTTTTGAACCAATACTGATTTTTTCAAAAAATCGAAATATTGGTTGCAAAAATTTTTCAACTTTTTTTTCGATGTAAAATAGAATTTAAAATTAAAAAGTACTTTAGTGAAATTTTGATAAAGTGCACCGTTTTCAAGTTATAGCCATTTTTAAGTAACTTTTTTGAAAATACAGTCGACTCTCTGGCTGTCGATCTTCTCGATATCAATAATTCTCCATCTATCGATGTATTCTTCAGTCCCTTCAAACTGCATACTTCGATTATCTTTATTCCTCGATATTTTCTCTTGCTTGAAGGATCTCTTCCTCGACGGTCCCTTGGATTCAATTTGGTTTAAACATCTATTTCGGTTGTCAATAATTTCATTTTCTCATGGCTTGTGTAGACATTTTTCTTTGAGAAACGAAGCTTTGAAGGGGGTTTGACATTTCTTTGTTTTTGTTTGCCATGATTCTCTCCCATACTGGTAAGCAAGAAAAAACAAATTTCAATCGAGTCTTCATCTTGCAGCGTTCTGTAAACTGATGCTTCTCTTCCTCGACGGTCCCTTGGATATTGACAACTAGAGAGTCGACTGTAGTCACAGTTATAAATTTTTTAAATTTGTGCCCATGTTTGCCCACTCTTGAAAACATATTTTTGAAAAGCTGACATTTCAAAAGACCTAAACATTTAATATAACGCCTTATTGAAATGTTAGTCTTAGTTCAAAAACATAATATTTTTTTCGAAAAGATCAGAAAATTTCACGAATGTTTCATATTTTTACATCGTAAATCGGACCATAAGTTGCTGAGATATCGACATAAGAAAAAGATGGGTTGTTTGGGTTAGACTTAGAAAACATAAATTTTCCTGTTTTTAAACCTTTGCATGGCAATATCTAAGCAACTAAGGGTCGTATTAACAAAGTTCAAAAAAGCAAAATATAGAGAAATTTCTCAGCTTTTCAAAACTATTTTTTTTTTCAAAAGTGGGCAAACATGGGCACTTATTTTAAAAAATGAATAATTGCGACTATTTTCAAAAAAGTTACACTTTGACTACTTGTACATTTTGATTGCAAATTCGATTTTACATCGAAAAATTTGGTTGAAAAATGTTTGTGACCAGTACTCCAATTTTTTGATAAAATCAGTATTGGTTCAAAAATTCATAACTCAATGAAAGATTTTTGCCCATTCTGGAAATTTCTGAAAAGTTGACAATTGATGTCCCTTAAAACATATCCGAAAAAAAATAATAAAAATAGTGTTTTTTTTGCAAATCAAATTTTTGTGACAAAAAGTGAAATTAAAATCACAAATTTTTACCGTGTATCATTTGGCGAAGACATTCGCTCTACAGCATTGCCTTGGCGTTCTCGATCTCGAGATTCCTACTCGAAACTAGGTGTCCGAAGGCTTGATTGTTGAGGCAATTGCAAACCTCTTTTTACAGCTTAGCTTCCATCCACCCCGGGATTCAAACTGACGACCTTTGGATTGTTAGTCCAACCGCCTACCAGCGACTCCACCGAGGTAGGACACAGGTAGACGACTCCTACACCTGGACTGAGCTAACGACCTAACCTTTAGGTTAGTCCGGGGCCAACATTTACTTCCCGTCCGATGGAAGGCGTGATCAGGCAAATTTCGTCTCGAAAAATGCCACCGGGACCGCCTGGGATCGAACCCAAGCCGACTGGGCGAGAGGCAATCACGCTTACCCCTACACCACGGTTCTCGGCAAAAATACAAAAAAAAACGAATTACCGAAATCTTAGAGAATTGCTCAGCTGAGAAAATTCACTACAATTTATTCTCTGGATAATTGAAAATCGGGCAATTAGTTCCTGAGAATCCATGAAAATAATTTTTAGTAAGGGTTACCTATTAGCCCGAGTATTAGCCTGTTATTTTCAAGTGACGATACCTCGGAAGCTATTTGTTTGATTTTAAATTTAAATAATGAAACTTTTGCGATTTTTGTTATCTTTTTAATAAAAATATTTCTTATTTTATAATTTGAGCGAATCCATTTATTTTCGAAAATTATTGATTCGTAGACCTTTTAAAAGTAAAGGTAGTTTTAAAATTCAGAAATGATTTTTATTGAAGAGATCAGGAAACATGTCTGCTTCTGTCAAGCCGAGACTGATGTTTTACTTTCAAAAAACACTTTTTGTGCTTTTCATTATTTTGTTCACATAATTTACTGTACCTTTTAACTGGTGTAACCAAATTAGTTGAAATTTGTAGCGTTTATTTAGCGTATACCTACCGTTTGCTTCACAAAGTTTGACTTCCGCATTCATAGTTTTTAAAACATTTATCATCAATCTTTAAAAATCAACATCCTCTAAAAGTGCTAAATGATCGTTGTCACAAGATAGCACACAACAGACGAGATATTGAATATTCAGATATCAAATCACAAAAAAGTAATCTAAATATGTGATACAAGATGCTGGCAAATATTCATTTACTTAGGTAACAGGCTATCAATCACAAGAATTTGACAAATTTGAGATCGCTGAAATTAAATTCTCTCAAGAATACGAATTTATAAGATGGTGAAAAAATCATCTCCAAAGTACTGCTGAAATAAGTCAATTATTTCAAAAATTGCACATACCATAAAAAAGGTAAAAGAATCCATTTACCAATTTGCAAAGTCCCAAATCTCCTCTAAAACCCAGCACCATCTCGCACCCAGAAATCCCTTTCGGGAGAACAACCAACCGACCGACCATCCTGGCGGGTTGTTGGAAAGCAGCTATAACACACTCGGCGATGAAAAACTTGAAAACTGAATCTGCTGCTGCTGCTACTGCTAGGCCATTCTTACGGCCACGCTCTACAACTGCTATATAATTTTTGCTGCGACGACGACGCGATCATCACTGATCGTTCAAATAAACATTTTTCCACACAACTACACGTGCATCGCACTGAAAAACAATCCGAGAACGCATCCTCGCAGGCCCACTTTTCAAATATGATATTACTGGTTGCTGCACACACTTTAACACCAATACTCTGAGGCAAAACTAACCAATACTGCGAAAGGGAAAAACTGACGACGGAATAACGGATTTTCATAAAAGGCCGCCGAGCTGCGATCATCGCTGCAGATCGTAACGTGAATTTTCACGCTGCTGTGGAGGAAAAAAAACCCGCGGAAAATCATCATCAGCCGTCATCGCGTTGGAAAAACGCCTTGTGGAGATCCAGAAGAAGAAAAAAAAGTATTTCCAAGTATTAGTGTCTAGACTGTAAATCTTGGAGAAAAGAAGAAGAAAAAGAATTAATTTTCCACCGAAAAAAAAAACCCGACGACAGTATAGTGCGTTACAAACTCACCATCTGGGACCAGCGAGGGGAAAACTAGACTCTAGAGAACTTGCAGCAGAGCCGGTTCAGTCGGTGTTTTCGGGTCGTGTCGAACGGAAGAACCTCAGCGCAAATCGGTCGAGTACGTCGTCCTCGGTCGTGTGAAGCAGACCAGTCCAGCGCAACCTTTGGCGCATTTTAAGTGACAGTGATTATTTTGCTCCTGATTGTGTTTCCCTTTTGTCCGTGTGCGCGTAAGCCGACCAGCAGCCAACAATGGTTAGTATTGTGGGGCACTGCACTGGGGAAAAGTGCCGGAAAACACTAGCTGAGATGGAGTGCAAACAGGTGGAGGCGCATGGTGATTTGTGGAACTCTGGGGAGTTATAGTGAAAAATTAACAAAAGAGGATGAGGAACAAACTGAAGAATACAGCTTTTAGTTCCGTTATTCAATCACATTTTTAGCCTTCTTGTAAACAATGTCTTGCTGTAAAGACATTTTTAAAAATGTGATTCATTCTTCAATTAAAAAATAGTAGTTTATGCTACAAGTTGCAAAAAGAAGATTTTTTCAGCATTCGTACATTTATCCAACCGAGTTGGATAAATACGAAGAATGCTGAATAAATCAATTTTTGCAACAAGTTACATACAAACCCAAGTAACATTTTTTCCAGGAGTTCTACAAGAGCTCTTCAAGATAGCTACAGCATAGCAGTTTGGACCGCGGTAGGATAAAACTATTTCAGCACTTGTTTCGAAAAGTAACACTTTTCAAAAAAAATGATTTAAACGATTTATAGACAAAATACATGAAAATTTGACTTAAAATTTCACTCAGTGTGTGTTTTTTTGGAATTGCAAAAAATGTTGTATGCAACTCGTTGCAAAACTTGATTTTTTCAGCACTCTTCGTATTTATCCAACTCGGTGAACCTCATTGGATAAATGTACGACTCGTGCTAAAAAAAATCCTCTTTTTGCAACTTGTTGTATAAACTAAAATTTTACAGTTGGGGAAAAGTGAGCTTATACTTTTTAATTCATCTCAGCAAACAAAAACAAATCAAACTATCTTTCAATGTTTAGTTTCGCATAGAAAACGTGTATGCAAGTCATGAGAAATGCAGTTAAAAAATCGTGGGTTTATTATATCTGGGAATGTAGACATTTTGTGAGTCCAAAATTAAATGAATAAAGTGCCATCAGTGCAACACCCGATTTTGTATACCTCAGATTTTGGCAACAACCAAATCAATTGGATATGTGCGGGTCTCTTAAAGCTTGCGGATTATAGTTTAATTTGCTTTAAAAAAAATCTTCGGGAAATTCAGAGATGACATAACAATTTGGAAAAAATATATTAAATTTATATTTTATTTGAATAGAAAATAGTAAATATAATTGGTCCGAAAAATTAGAGGGCAAAAACTACTTGTTCAAAAAAACTTCAAAATTTTAATTAAAATAGAAGTGTGCTCAACTAAAAACAACCTTAAATGCATTTTTCTGCCTTGGTATTCATATTTAGCTTATTTGGGATCGATTAGAAATATTTTGAATTTGTAAGAAATTTCAATGCACAGCACAGTAAAAACTTTATTTTTTCGTTCAAAATAAAATACAGTCAATACATACTTAGATATTTTGGAAACAAATGATAACAAATCAACTGGACACGTGCATTTGAAAACACTTTTATCATTAAAATGTTGAAACTTTGGTTGTGACTTCAGTCAGAGTCGAAGGAGATAAACTTGCAATGGCAATTTTTTTGCAAAAATAGGTAATAGTTAACAGAAAAATTTTGCAATCAACCAAATTAAACGTTTGTTTTACTGTTTAGAAAAAGTAATGGCAAGCAGAAAGTAGTTTTGGATCAAATGAAATATAAGAGACCTCTAGCTATTGAAGATATTGTAAAAGATAAAGCATGTAAAACTGCAGTTTGGAGGAATAAAAAAAACATTGATAGATGGAGCAATATTAATGCAGCGGAGATCGATTAATCTGAAAAAAAAACTTGATGTTTGCATTTAAAAATAAAACATTTTACCGACATCTTTTTTTAACGGTACCAATGAGCAATGTGTTCTTTTCAAATTTCCTCAAGAGGTTATAAACATCTCTAATATTCCGAATAGTTTAAAGAACGTGTGACGTTCAACAAAATTTAATCGATAATTGAACATAACATAATTTGACATTTTTGAAGTTGATGTCAGTAAACGCTTCACTTTTGTCTTCTCTGTGGTCAAGGTGTGCTACATTTAGGCTTGTTGAACACGCTCCAATCGGAAAAAAAATAATTTTAGTGAATTTCCTTCCAGTATCAAAAATTGTAAATTTAGAGTGTAAATGCTAGTGTGCTAATTTCCTGAAACTCAGCTGTTTCTCAACAGTGGAAGGCACAATAGCATGCAGACATGCATCCGCTCTAACTCCTCTTTTAGAAGAACTTGTTTGGCATTTCACGTAGAAGATACCCAGCATGTTGTGCCAGTGATTAGAATACGCTAATTACGCTTGTCTTTTAGGCTCCCGAAGACCCTGAGAGATTATTTTGAAACCCAACTGAGATATATGTTAAGAACTCTTAATAGCACTCAAAGAGCTTTTAAGAAGTTCTTCTTGAGAGCTTAAGAGAACATTTACATGAAAATATAGCTTAAATCAGTTTTTCCAATGAACCTATGTTTTCTACACATTATTCAAGCCTAAAACAAGAGATTTTTACCTGGCAACAAGCCTAACACTGCTTTAAACGAAAATGCCATCTAGAACAAGCTGAGTGCCTTTAAAAAGAGCTCATAGTGCCGATGCATGTCTGATAGCATGCAACAATTATTGAACAAGCAATTTTCAGGCAGTGTTTTGCTGGAAAATTAGAATGAAAGCGAGAAAGGTTTTTGAAAAGCAGATTCTAAGCATTTCTTTCAAAAAAATATAGCTGAAGCATTATTTGCAAAAAAAAAACAAATTGTAAAATTATCAAATAAAAACATTTATGAAACAAAAAAAAACAAAGATATATTTGCCGAACAGCACCAGAACTTCAGACCCCAACTCCACTTCCGACGGGCTTCGTTCTAAAAGTTTCCCAAAAGTCACTTTAAAAAAAAAATTACCAAAAATCAATGGAAGGTGCAATTATTTTTAAGCTAATCTCAAGTGTGTTGAATTTTCTTGTTTCATGTGAATTTGTCAGTGTTTTGGGAAAAATGTATAATTAATAATTAAATTTAATTTATATTTCCTACTTTTTATGTCACAAAAAGTATGCAATATTTGTTTTGTTACTAACTATAGCTTATTTACTATTCAGGTTACTACTACACTGAAAAAATATTATGTTTTCAGTTATGAGCAATGTAATTAGCTTATATCTGTAAGCCCATACATCCAATTGAAATGTGGTCAAAGACAAACTTATGGGAAATTGGACGAGCTTTCCGGTAAAAATATTTTCGAGACTGAAAAATCAAGTCGGTCATATAGAAATTTCCAAAAACCATAAAAAAACCTATTTTTTCAACATTTTTATTTTTAAATTCGCTGTAACTTCACAAGGATTGGACTTAGGACAATGGTCAATATGAAGACTTTTATGTAAAATTGTCTGAAGAATCGATTCCCGTAATCGGTTTTTGAAAATTTTGACGTTTAGAGCACTTTTCAAAAAAACAGTTTCAGTAAATGATTTTTGTATTTTTTTAGGTGAGTTGCTCCATCCTGCATTTTTCGTGAGTCTTTTTGTAACATTGTAGACTATTTTCACAAAAAATTTGAACGAAAAAAAATCGTGGGCTCACCTTCAAATTTGACTTTTAAACTTAAAAATAAAAAAATCTCATAAAAGTGAAGTGTTTTTTTCTTTCAGTGTATTTTTTTCAGAAAGCCCGTCAAATTTCCTACAAGTTTGTCTTTGACCACTTTTTGATACGATGCAACGGCTTCGAGATACAGCAAAATTTAAATTACGAAATACAAAAATAATGAAAACACTAACGCCCTTCTCAAATGTCATTTTCGAGTGTTACTGGCTCCATATACACAAAAATGGCTTATGTATGCCTAGGATAACATGTCTACAAAGTTTCATTGAAATCGGAGACATGGAATTGCTCTATAGCAATAAGTTGTAATTTAAAACCTGATAATTACAAACGTGCAAAAAAAAATGCAAAAAAGAACAAGATAAATGTTCAAAACACCAAACAGCCAAACTTGGGCGTCCAATTTCCCGTCCCGGGAAATAAAATTCCTGGGAATTCCCGGGATTAACCGGAAAAAAATATTTCCCGGGAATTCCCGAAATACAAGCGAAAGTATACATTTTCCTACCTTTTAAGCACCAAAGTTTTGAAATCATACAAAAAATATTTATTAGAGAACTTTATTTGATTTTATTCATATAAATCTATTGTTCTTATTGAAATAATCAGCTTGTCTGTAAATTTCATGTCAAGGTTTAATTCAGATAATATTTATTTCTGAAGAAATATTGTTTGCTTATATGTTGGACAACAAAAATTACTCTATTATGGAATGAAGATTATCTATTTTATATTTGACAACCTATTTAAACTATTTTTTGTTATAACATTAGAAAATAAGGTATTCACCATTTTTGTTTCCATTGACAAAATTGAATAATACATTGAATTGATATAATTAATTTTTAAAAAAGGGTTGTTCGAGAAGAATTTGTTTAACAGTATTCGAGAAATAACTGTTTGAAGTTATAAATTATAAATATGAAAAATATCGTTTTATTTCAACTACATTTACACTATGAAAATTATTTTTATCTCATTGATTAAAACATTAGGTCATCTAACCATATAACTAAAATCATACCATAAAAGGAATCATGAAAAATTATTAAAAACAACTTCGTATCATATGAAATTCACCCAAAGAATGCAACAATTTTTCATAAACTCACTTTTTTTTTCAATATAACTTAAAGTTGTTATTTCATGAAATAGTGTTTCAAGTTAAATAACGCTAGAAATAAGATTTTCAACGCAAATTCAACGATTATCTGTTTATTCACAAGTTGAAAATACTAATCATTTGTGCATGATATTTTTTATTTCATTTCCATGAAGGTCACTAAGACAAATTTAAAAGCAATTTTATTGTTGTGGAGCATAGATTTTCACTGTCCAAACACATTGATTAAAATAATACTTCTTAACAAAAAGTCCACTAATTTTTTTTTTTGAAATGACACGATTTGAAAGACAGCTTAAAAAATTAGAAAATTTTTAACATTTTCTCAAAGTTGCATGATTTTTTTACAAGCATGCAAGCCATTAATTGATCCTCACACTCATTTTGACCATTAAAGTTGCTGTTCTATACAATTCTGTTGCAAGATATTCATCAGAAACAGGATCAGAATAATTTTCGTTTAATTTCAAATTTCCCGAGAATTCCCGGGATTTCCCGGGAAATTTGTTGAAAATTTCCCGATTACCGGGAATTTTGTAACCCCGGGAAATTGGGCGCTCTAAGCCAAACATAATGATTGTAGGGGAAATTCTCGTATGTTTGGCAGGTTAAGCACTCGCACTTCCCGAGCAGACGGAAATAACGTGGGAATAACATTTTTTGATATTTGAAAATACTAGGCCAATAACATTTTATGTTATTTATAACAAGTTTTGTTATTCGCTGTTATGATTTTTTTGTTATTGGACTGTTATTGTAATAACAGACCAATCACATTTTGAGTTATTTTTCGAACAAATTTTTGTTATTATTTTTTGTTATTTTAACAACTAATCCGATCATCCCAATAACAGTTGTAGTTATTCTTCCATAACAAAAAATGTTATTCCAAAGTTGTTTTGGCTTTCAACCAATATCAGACCAATAACAGATTTTGTTATGATAACAAAATCTGTTATTAAACCCTTATTTAAAAATTGATTTTTCATGAAGATTCCATAACACTTTTTGTTATTTGAACAATATTTGTTATTGAAATGGCATGTATTTTGTTATTACCGTCTGCCCGGGTTAATCCATCAAATTTGCTGGTTTTCGCTATTTAAACAACGTATTTTGTGAAACTGGTAATAGAAACTTGCTTGCTCACTTCCTATTGAGCTATATATCACTCAATTTCAGTTGAAAACGCTTTTTATGAGCTGTAATTGAACGTCAAAGTGCTGATATGGCAACATTAGAGGCACGCTGGAGTTAGATGCTGTTCCTCTATGTAGTAGACAATAAAAAAAGGTTAATTAATCACAATAAAAAAATTAAAAATGAATGAAGAAAATGATGAAACAAGCTAAGTGATTTAAAATGTGCAGAAATTGTCAACTTGGCCATAAAAAGAAAAAAAAAAAGAAAGTACAAGTAAAAGAGCACAAAAAAATCTTTTAGATAGTTAATTTGACCTCTCTATCATGTAAAACAGGTTTACCATCTCGCCCATTCAAAATTTTTGAACACATTTTTTCAATCAAAGTGACAAATCAAAGATCAAAAACCAAACAAAAAAAATGTCTTTATTTTCAACCAAAAAAAATCTTCTAATGCAGTCCATTTGCAGCCCTTACGTGTGGAAATTATTTCGCAAAACCTGTTTCCAAAATAGACATCCCCCACATCTTCGTCCGTCCAAAACATTTCCCGTGTGTCGATGATGCTGATGTTTGTTTACATTTACACGTGGCCTAGAGCATCCTCATTTAGCTGTACATCGCAGCAACAACTTTCGACAAGGTGGCCTCTGAATGACCTAAATCTGTCCCCGACTCGTCGTCAACAGGAAACCCCTATTGCAAACTCGTGTTTCCATTTGAGCCGTTCTACAGCTTCACCATGCGGCTCCATTTCGGGGTTTGCTGAAGTGGCTCAAAACTAACCCTTTTCTTCTTTTTTTTTGCAGGATGATCTCCCAGCAGAACAGATTGCAAGTGAGTATACGGTGTAAAATCGGCAGTATTCTAATGTTATTCTGGAGGAAGTAAAAATCTGTTATAAAATTGAGTCGTAAAACGACCCAAAATACGCAGCGTGCTCGCATCTGCCATTTGGCCAAAATTTAATACCGGCACTTGACACAAATTTTCCGTTTCGAAGAAATGTTTTTTCCCGTTTTTTTTCTTCTGCCGCACTCTGAGGAAAAGTTACACGGCTGACGTCCAGCCATTAATAATAATCGTGGTTGTTCCGAAGAAGCAGAGCTGAAACGTCTTCTGAAGTGTGTGGCCCCGAAACTAGCGAAAGTGACTAAAAATACATTCATAGTCCGTTTTCCCCCCAGAAAAAAAAAACATAAAAACACAGTTGGTGAAACCCGTCGGTCCACCCGCCACTCTGTCAATGGCTGAAGGAGCAGGAGGACACAAAGCAGATCAATCCTCAGTCAGTGGGCCAGCAAATTGTTTACATCCGGAGTCCGGCCGTGGTCACGCGCCATCCGTTGTTCATCAACGGCGCTCATCTCGCTCGCGGTCCCGGTCTTGTTTGCGAAGCTGCGCGGGAAAAAAAATCAGTTTGGCCAATTGGCCACAACATCGACGGGAGGGGGGAGGCGTCGTCGTCGTGTGCCCGAGATATTGGCAACCTGTCAGCCACCTGCCACAACAAACGAGAGAATTGATCCATTACTCATGTGGGGGAGTCGAGCCGAGCCACTTTGCAAGCTGCTGACTGGCTGGTGTTGAGTTTTTTTATCGGGCCACCCACGTAGGGGAGCTTTTATGCAGGGGAATGTCGGAAAAAAGAATAATTGAACTGGAAATTAAAAAAAAAAACAAAGTTTTAGAGCAAAATCATATGACTCTTTTGAAATAATCAAGTAATCAGCAATTTTTAAACAGTTTAAATTAAATTGGCCTTTTTTACAAATAAGTCTTTTAAATACCTGGATTTCTATGAGCAATATTCAAGGAATTTGAAAAAAAAATCATGTTCAAGAGTGCACAGCAACCAAGGAAGTTGTTGTCTTCTTATTCCACAATTGTCAAACTTACGGACTCAATCCTGCCACATTGTTTGTAAAAATAGTCAAATTGTGTTGTAAACTATTTTGTAGACAGTAGTTTGGGGATGAATAATAAAATATATATCGATAGTTCCCGTAGTTTTGAAGATACTAAAATATTGTAACAAAAAAAATGGCGCAAGAAGCTCTTAATGGCCAAAACAAGGACCAAGAGACGAAGAGATTAGAACAAAAAATTGAAAAATATTAAAAAAAAACAAAACTTCAAATTGAATCTTTATCTTCAATTTCTTCAAACAAAACGTATGACAAAACGCTTTTCATACATTGTAACAGTTGAAATATCTCTTAATAATTATTATTCATGAACATTTTGTTTATTCCAATGAGCAATTCTCTACGAAATCGGTCTTTTTTCTTTAATTTTAATTTTTATATTTTTTTTATCCGACTGAAACTTTTTTGGTGCCTTCGGTATGCCCAAAGAAGCCATTTTGCATCATTAGTTTGTCCATATAATTTTCCATACAACTTTGGCAGCTGTCCATACAAAAATGATGCATGAAAATTCAAAAATCTGTATCATTGAAAGGAATTTCTTGATCGATTTGGTGTCTTCGGCAAAGTTGTAGGTATAGATACGGACTACACTGGAAAAAAATAATACACGGTAAAAAAAATTTGGTGATTTTTTTTATTAAACTTTTTATCACTAAAACTTGATTTGCCAAAAAATACTATTTTTAATTTTTTTATTTTTTGATATGTTTTAGAGGACATAAAATGCCAACTTTTCAGAAATTTCCAAGTTGTGCAAAAAATCATTGACCGAGTTATGAATTTTTTAATCAATACTGATTTTTTCTAAAAATCGAAATTTTGGTCGCAAAAATTTTTCAACATCATTTTTCGATGTAAAATCAAATTTGCAATCAAAAAGTACTTTAGTGAAATTTTGATAAGGTGCACCGTTTTCAAGTTATAGCCATTTTTATGTAACTTTTTTGCACATGTTTGCCCACTTTTGAAAAAATATTTTTGAAAAGTTGAGAAAATTCTCTATATTTTGCTTTTTCAGACTTTGTTGAAACGACCTTTAGTTGGTGAGATATTGCAATGCAAAGGTTTAAAAACAAGAAAATTGATATTTTCTAAGTCTCACCCAAACAGCCCACCATTTTTCTATGTCGAAAGCTCAGCAACTAATGATCCGATTTTCATTGTTAAAATATGAAAAATTTGTGAAATCTTCTGATCTTTTCGAAAACAATATTTTCAAAATTTTTAAATCAAGACTAACATTTCAAAAAGGCCAAACATTCAATATTACGCCCTTTTAAAATGTTAGTCTTGATTTGAAAATTTTGAAAATATTGTTTTCGAAAAGATCGGAAAATTTCACAAATTGTTCATATATTAACAAATGATGTTGAAAAATTTGCGACCAAAATTTCGATTTTTAGAAAAAAATCAGTATTTATTCAAAAATTCATAACTCGGTCAATGATTTTTTGCACAACTTGGAAATTTCTGAAAAGTTGGCATTTTATGTCCTCTAAAACCGGCATTTTCAAAATGTTGGGGGTAATTTGATCCCCCTTTCAACATTTTGAAGAAATCTTAAGCAAAATGTTTCTTATCAATCCAAACTTTTAATTTTCTATAAGATACAGCAATTTCACATTAAACCTGTACGTTTGTGTTCAAAATATAACAAGTTTAGCATGTAAAATATTTAAAAACTTAAAATTTTCTTTTTTAGACCAAAATTGAGCATGTTTACAAAAGCTGGTAATTTTTGTTTACAAAACATTTGAAAAATGGTTCAAACTGCAGTTAGTTATGTACAACTATACTAAAGGAAACTATGTATGAAAACCCAGCTCAATTAATTAATCTTGAGGCTGATTCCAGTGACTGTAAAAATGCAGGGATCAAGTCTCCCTCAACGCACTTTTTTAAACAATTGATTGTAAAAATAGTATGACGATAAATTTAACGTCAAATGCGTAAGGGTTTTGGAGTTGATATGTTTATCAAACAATTCATGTATAAAAATATTTTTTGAATAATTTTTGAGTGTTTTCTATACTTATCAAAACAAAGAAAAAGATCTCTTGGAAGTTTTTGCAGCACTTTTAGAAAAATGTGTGTAACTCAATCTAAACATTTTTTATTTTTTTTCTATGTTTTCTACAATGAGTTTTAGTCAATTTCGCACAACTTTCTAGAACAAAGCTAATTGTTTTACCCACATGCTGACGAGATACAGGCTTGGGATCAAGTCTCCCCGGGGATCAAGTCTCCCCACTCTCCCCTACCTATAACTTTGCCCAAGACACCAAATCGATCAAAAAATTCCTTCAAAAGATACAGATTTTTGAATTTTCATACATCATTTTTGTATGGACAGCTGCCAAATTTGTATGGAAAATTATATGGACAAACTAATGATGCAAAATTGCTTCTTTGGGCATACCGAAGGCACCAAAAAAGTTTCAGTCGGATTTAAAAATACAAAAAAAAATCGAATGACCGAAATCCTAGAGAACTGCTCCAATGTGTGTTTATTTTTTATGTTTGTACTCTCAAAGTACAAAATATGTAGCATAAAAGTGCTCTTATTGAATAAAAATCAAACACGTTATTCAATGAACCCCCAATAGTTTACAATCTATTGATCAAGTTTCTAAAACAAATAAATACATTTTCAGCGATCATATTTTTTCCCCACTAATTTTTCAAATAAATGAAGCAAGAAGGACAAAAAATTTAAAGAAAATTTGCCATTTCCTAATAGTTAGCTTAAAAAATAAATAAAATGTTTACAAAATATTTAAAACAAGTCTTGTATGCCTTTTTTAAATATTTTGTCAACATTTTATTGAGTTATTGAGTATTCAAACCACGCTGTAAATTTTGTTATTTATATTTTTCGTTGAAAAATTATTCTAATATTCAGTTTCTAGGAATTTCCCCTTTTCCATTAAAATTAGGCAAAAGTAATTTTATCTCTATATATTTTGCAAATTTTCGACAGTAGCATAACTGTAACAATGTAACATTTTGAGATATTTTTTGTTCATTTATTTTATTTGTTTTCCTGACCCCTCCCCTTCTCCCCCCGTTTGTGTTTTTGTGCTAACCGCTCCGCTTCTCTCCCGTTTTCAGAAATGTTGTTGATATTATTCAAAAAATATTTCAAAATATCATCAAATTCTCAAACTTTTAATTTGGTTTTAAATCATCAAAAGATATTCAATAACTAGTAAAGTCCAAACATTCATTATCACGCACGTTTGAAATGTTAGTTTTGATTCTAACATTTTAAAAATATTTTCTACGAAAAGATGACATTTGACAAATGTTTCATTATTCAACATTGAAAATTGAAAATGTGGGAATGTTTGGATGAGACTAAGAAAAACAAAAATTTTCTTGTTTCTTTTTCTTTTGTTATTTTATTTATTCAGAAATAACTTTTTTCAACTTTTTTTCAATATTGGATTGATGCAAATAAAGTAGAATAATTCACTCGCTTATTGCCGATCAAATCGCTTCAATCGTCAGTCCATAACAAATCGTGACCTACTACGATTCGCAAACAGACAGCGATTTGACCGATCGCATCACTTAGCGATTCAAATCCTTCATGACTTGCTTGGCACACTCCGCTCGTCGGCGACAGTCTCACACGAATATGCTCAGGGAGGAGCAAAGCTAACAATATACAAGGACAGCACTCGTTTGGCACTGTCACAGTTAGCCGTCAATTTGAATTTTTCATGGTGCAAATTGCTGTAGAATATGTCCTTGATGTTCAGCTAACAAAAAAAGCAAAATGTGTTTGAATGCATAGATCGGAACACAACCGATTGCAGACGATTTTGAATCAGCTTGGAGTGTCAAACGCTCTCAGTGGGTCTCGTGGCGCAGGGGTAGCGGCTTCGGCTGCCGATCCCGATGATGCTATGAGACGCGGGTTCGATTCCCGCCTTATCCACTGAGCTTCTATCGGATGGTGAAGTAAAACGTCGGTCCCGGTTTCTCCTGTCTCGTCAGAGGCGCTGGAGCAGAAATCCCACGTTAGAGGAAGGCCATGCCCCGGGGGGCGTAGTGCCAATAGTTTCGTTTTTGTCAAACGCTCTCGGCCTGTTTGAGCCAATCAGAGAGAGAGAGAGAAAGTGAGAAAGGGATAGATTACATACAGTAGCGACTACTGTGATTGTGACAAACGTTCAAACAAATTGACATATCAGTAAACGACATATCAATAATCTTGTAATAACAATTATGGTTAACAAATAACCTTGTGGATTTTAAAAGTATGTTGTATGATTCCGTGAATGTTACACCCAGAACTGGGCATCGCCATACGAGAGGACAAAGAACACGGATCGGTAGTAAAATGGTACTGTGTGCGGGCGGAGAGGATAAATTCCGAAATTATCGACGGTACTTTACTCGTGGGTTCATTTTCCAAAAAGTTCATCCTTCAAAACAAAAGTGTCGATACCGAGATTCGAACCCAAGATCTTTGGCTTTTCGAACCGCGTCTTTGCCGTATCGGCCACCATGGTTCGGTGACGAAGTGGCGGTCATTTATCCATATAAACCACTCAATGGGATGAACTGTTTTAATGAACGAATGAACACGCTAGAGGTCTTTCCTCACGCAAAATAGTACTTTCCTCACGTTTCCTTTCGGGAGGACTATCCGCTCGGTCTTTAACTTTGGATGTACATTGCTATGAGTTTTAAATTTTAATAAAGGGTAGTCACTAGTCATTTCGGCCCGAATCAAAATCAGTTCACAGAATGTTGTAACGTCTCCGATTCTTAATCCCCATCCCTCATAATCCCCCTACCAGAATAATTGTTCCGGCTTCGCCACATTAACTCTGTCTCGCGTGTTGGCAACTTTTAATGTTCTCTGCTGCCAGGTCACTACCGCATAGTCCCAGCATGCCCGCAGAGCAGCGCCGTACCTAGGGGTTGGCGCAGTTGGCGACCGCCAAGGGCGCCAGCCCTTGGGGGGCGCCGAAAACGATGGTTGTACAAATTTGTCATGTTATTATAAAATCCTAGAAAGGTATTCAGAACAAAAGGGGCGCCAAATTTTAAAGTAGGACTACAAAATAACTCGATAATCTTGGTCGGAATATTACAAATATTACTTATAACACTTGGGGCGCCAAAATCAACTATTTCAATAATTGTACCAGAATTAAATTTAAAATTAAATTCTCTCAATTCATTTATCAAAGGGGGTGCTTAAGTGGCAAAAATTTCAGGGTTTTATAACAATTCTTTGAAATAGCTAGAGATTTTATATTTCAACTACAGTATATAAAATTCAATTTAAATTTCACCATTTTTCCAGCATCAGGAACCATCAAGCTTTTTTATGTTTTGAAGTAATTTTTTTTTATATAATCAGCTATTTAATTGAAATTTACACATTTCTATTGAAAATCTGAAATAAAAAGAATAAGATATTTCAAGTTTAAAGAAAATGGCATTTGAGATATTTTTATCGTTTTAAATGCAAACTTGTGCGTTGAGATTGGCCTACGTTTTCGAAATACTGAAGTGTTTAAATTGAATATTTCTTACACAAAAAATGCTTTGACTTTTGTTAAATTTCTAGCAAAATATTTTTTTTTTCAGCATAAAAATGTTGATTTTTTAAGACCACATAAATTGCTCCAAATATATTATATTCTGCTGCTTGTATTCAATTGCTTGTAGCAAGAGTGAAAAAGTAAAATTTGGGTGTCTTCGACAAAGTTGCATAGATTGGCATGCCCACCAACTTTTTAGTCGTAAAAGTAAAATATTATACAATTTCTTGTATAATTTTGATTTGCAGAAACACCATTATCGCGGACCCATTAGATTAGAATTTTTTTTTTCAAAGCAAAATTCCAACTCCAAAAACAGCAATATTTTTTGGGAAAACACAAAGTTCCACTTAATTTTGCTTCTAGGGTAAATAATTTGAAGAATGTTAGTAACATTTTCCTTGAAAATTTTTGTTTTGTTATGTTTTAATGGAATGGATAAAGTTGTTTATCTTTCACATACATTTTTTTTATTTCATGGATTCCAAGTGTTGGGCTATCCAGTGTAATTTCGCCTAAATTTTCACATTTACACAAACGGTTCTAAAAGCTTTGTGTGTAGAGGGTGACTATTCTCGAGATTTTCAATTTCCCGGGAATCGAGAGTTGAATTTGGAAATTTCCCGGGAATTCCCGGGACCTGGTAGTGTTTATAACTATGTCAATAGTGCCAGTAATGTATAAAGAAAAGTTATAAATGTGTTTCTTTTCAATGAATTCAGTTACGATTTATTCATGCTAATTTAATGAAACGTTAATTAGTAGCCTCATTATTTTTGGGAACTATGATCTACTTCTTGATTTTTTTCTGAATCTGCAATACAACTTGTTGTATGAACTTGTTATTAGATTTTTGTGAAATAACAAAATAGCTAATATATAATTTCCCAGTATCAGGATTTTACAATATAATAAATAGCGACTCAAAACAACAATTTTAATATTTTTTTCTTTTTAAAACTGTAAATATGCATTGAAGAAAAAGTGATCCGGAAAACCCGAATGTTCACATTTGGCGGACTTTACAAAGATTTCCAGAGTTTTTTTTTCTAAGATATAATTTAATATTGAGGTTTAAGCGAAACACAAAATTACTCCATGACATCAAAAAAGGAAATTACCTTGATACAGCAAAATTAAAATAATAAGAATAAAAAAAAATAGATTATAAGAATTGCTATGCTTGAAAGAGGATATGAAAATTATACTCTTAGAAATAATAAACAAAAATATAAAAAAATAGACTTTCTTCTTGTGGCTAACTGCTAAGTATGCTTTAAGGTTAATTTTGGGGTCCACATTATTTTAAGTTTTCCCAATTATAGTTATTGGAATTTTTAATAAGTTAAAATTTACACATTCTGAATTAGAAGATAAGAGAAGCATTGGTTCATTCGAACTTGAACATCTTACATTGAACACCCAATGTTCTGAACAATTTCGAATTTTCAAAAAAAAAATTATTTGTTTATATAATTTTGCTTCGACCAAATTTCCCGGGAATCGAGAGGTCCAAAAATGGTCGATTTCCCGGGAATTCCCGCTCGTCACCTTCTATTTGGGTGTAATGGTTTTTATACAAAATTATAAGAAACTTTAGATGTCGAAAAATAAACACAAAAAATTTCAATTTGTTAAAAAGGTAAAAACTAATTGCCTTTGTTTGAAGCTATGAATTTTCAAAAAACAAATTTTAGGAATTTTATATCAATCAAAAAACATAGTCACAGAGAAGAGAAATATTGTTTTCAAAAATAAATTGAAAAAAAAATAGTTTCAAAAGGAATCCATCCAAAAACAAGTTTGAAAAGGAGTCCATTTTCTAATCAGTTAAACTATTTTTTCAGGAATGCAGGAAAATGCTGATACAATGAAATTTAAGCTAGGTCAGATCAAATTCTGTTTAAAACGATAAAACAACACTCTGCTTTTTTAGTCAACATTAATCCTAAAGCACTTTTTCGTTACAACCTATCTGTATTGGAAAGATATAAATCGATTGAAATGGTTTAAAAATAATAAAACATTAATTTGAATATTCTTCAAAGAATTAAATTGTGGTTGGATTTTTTAGCTGTTATATTTATTCAATCAATTACCATTATATTATTAAAACTCTTTGCTGAAAATTTAAGTAAACATATCAAAATGATAAAAAATTTGGAGGGGCGCCAAATTGATGCTTCGCCAAGGGCGCCGTGGACCCTAGGTACGGCTCTGCCGCAGAGTCCCGAACCATTTCACCGAACCGGCCCATTGGCCGCGCAAATGGCAGTGACGAATCTGCCTAGTTGCGATCTCTCTCTCTCTCTCTAGCGGAGTCTAGAAGCATAATTTTTGGCATGTCTTGGCGGTGGTGACGCTTTCAGAATAATTAGATTGCGATTATCTTGTCTAGAAGTCGAGCAAAGGTTGATGAACTCGTCGTTGGCGCGGCTAGATTTAAGATGATCGTAAGAAAAGTTAAGGTGGGTTGTGCTGCCAGCTGTGCTTGAGGTGTGAATTTGTGGACTCGATTCAGGTTTGTTGAAACTCAATCTTTTATTTCTGTAATGGGTTTAAATTTAGAGCGGAAAAACTTAAATTTGGAACAGTCTGATGTGTAAAATTGGACGAAAAATAAACACATGTTGAGATTTGGGATGGGAAAACGCATACGCGAATGGACCTGCGAGGATTTCGCAATCGCGTGGAACGTAACGTTTTTGGCCGGTTTTCCTTGGTTGAAGGAGGTCAGACATTAAATCAGAGAGGGAGAAGATACTGTGGCACTAAATGAAACGCGAAAATTTCGATGAAACTTTTGATGCTCTCGGATGCGAGCAATTTTTTGAAATATCAAGAATCAAGCTGTCTTCTTCGTCCAAAATTGTTGCATTTATGGACACGATTTATTTAAGAAACATCTCGGTGCACTAGACTTTGGTTGATGTCTGATACTAATTAGACGGAACATGTCACCAAGATCAAACGAATAGGTCAAAGATTCTTTGAAAAATTTGATAAATTATTGCCCAGAATTAAACTAATTATCCAACACAAATTCTGCGGTTCATTTCCTCATTACATACTTCAACAATGTTTCCAATTATTGAAACCATTTGAAATTCTCTCAAGTCTGACCATTCGTTGCGATGGCGGCTCAGTGATTTTCAACCAGTTTCTTTTTTTCTCAAAAAGATTATTTTTAAAGATTAATCAAAAAGAAATTTTATTGCTTAAAATAAATTGTATTGCAGATTTATTTTTATGAATTTCTCATGTTAAAAAATATAAATTATTATATTTTTCAAAATTCCAAAACATGCGATTAATCAAGATCAAATGTTACAAAACAATGAAAAAAGGGGTTGAGAGCCGCTGTGAAAAACTGGTCTCAACTAGCTAATGAACTCCCCAAATCATGGGCACTTGGCCAACTCTGCGGGGTGCGCACCATGCTCTTGTAATAAATAGGAAGCTGCCAAAATAATTACCTGCCAGCGGCTAACACGGCGGACACGTAACTGTCCATCAAGCCCATCAAGCCGCGGTGGTGGCGTTGACAAATTCTACCCGGCTAATGAAATGTGTTTCTTTCTTCCTGTTACTCTTCCATGGTTAACCCTCAACAGTCCTGCAGAAGGCCTTCAACAGCTTCGACCGCGAAAAGACTGGCAGCATCTCGTCCGAGACGGTCGCCGAAATCCTCCGGTTGATGGGCCAGCCCTTCAACAGCAAGATCCTCGAGGAGATGATCGAGGAGGTCGACGAGGATGGTAAGTTCGCCCCCTTCTTCACCCCAACAGGAAGCCAATTTCACCCCCTTCTTCTGCAGGATCCGGCCAGATCGAGTTCTCCGAGTTTGTGACGCTCGCGGCCAAGTTCATCGTGGAGGAGGACGAGGAAGCGCTGCAGAAGGAGCTGCGGGAGGCGTTCCGTCTGTACGACAAGGAGGGCAACGGCTTCATCCCCACCAGCTGCCTGCGCGAGATCCTGCGCGAGCTGGACGACCAGCTGACCGACGACGATCTAGACATGATGATCGAGGAGATCGACTCGGACGGGTCGGGCACGGTTGACTTTGACGGTGAGTGGTCGTTGAAAAATTTATTTAGGATTTTTTTTTACTGAATTTTAACTAATTATCCCCTAATATTCCAAAAAGATCCTTTTATAATGTTTCACAATCCCACAAAAAAACACATCAAATTATCATCCCAAAAATTCATTAACAAATTTATTCTTTTGCATTTCCACAGAGTTTACAATACTTATATACAGTCCAGGCAAGATTATCCGAAGCCTCAATTATTCGAAGTTTCGATTATCCGAAGGTTTATATGGAACTTCGGATAATCGAATCACGAACAAAAAAAATCGTTTGTTTCTTTTTCTTGTCTTAAACATTAAATTTGAGTTCGGCGACCTCATGTTCGTCAAATTTGAATGGTCAATTGCCTATTAAATGATAAAATGCATTTTTTTGCAATTCCGTCGTGAAACTACTTTCTTTTCCTGTCATTCTTGAACGACGAAATAGCCTACTTTTCTGTACCAAAAATAACAGAATCGAATAGCAACACTTTTCAAAATAAATGCTGAAAAGTTCTACTTTTCAGCACTCAAATGGGTGTTGAAAAGTTGAACTTTTCAGCACTTGTTTCGAAAAGTAACACTTTTCAACATTGTTTTGATTTAAACGATTTATTGACAAAATACATGAAAATTTGACATAAAATTTCACTCAGTGTGTGTTTTTGGAATTGCAAAACTTGATTTTTTCAGCACTCTTCGTATTTATCCAACTCGGTGAACCTCGTTGGATAAATGTACGACTCGTGCTGAAAAAATCCTCTTTTTGCAACTTGTTGCATAAACTACTATTTCAATATTTCGTCATCGCCATATTGGCCGTCATCTTGGATTTAAACATTTTAAAATCACTTAAACGTAGTTTAGGGGTCATACTTAAGCACAACAATCAAAAATTAGACAGCGATTTTTTTTGTGACTCGATTATCCGAAGTAAAATTTTCCCGTGGTCTTCGGACAATCGAGTCTGGGCTGTACCTGCTTGTTGTTAATGTTAGTTACTGACGATTTCGAATTTTCAAAAAAGTATACAGTGCCATCCCGATTTTTGGCAACAATTTCTTCAACTATTGCCTTTTTTGGCAACACCCAAATTAATTATATATTTTTTGGTACTTTCAAAACATACATTAAGTGGTAAAACTTAAAATATAATTATTTTAAATGCAAATAATATCTTTTAACATAATTTAATTTATTTTTTTAAAGTCATAAACTCATCTATATATATTTCCCATCATTATAAAGGGTTAACGATGTTTATCGATGGTTCTCACACAAATATTAGTATTTCTTTCTAAAAAAATACATTTTTAAAGATTTCCCGATTTGTTGCTAAAATCTCTGTTTGCAAACATAAAAATCACGTCGTGTTGCCAAAAACAGGATGGCACTGTACTTTGTTTGACGAAAGCTTCTAGTGTCCAGACGCGATAAACCGCAGTCCTCATACAAATTTTACAGAACTCAAATCAAACTTGATCTAAAAAAATTAAAAAAATAAGTTAAGTCTGACAATATTTTTGATTTTTTCCAAAAATCCATTTTTTTTTCAAAATTTCATAACTTTGTTTATGCACCACACCAACTCTAGCGCTAGCGATGTCTTTTTTAACCCTCTACAATCCAACCCCACCTGTAGGCGGGCTTCGAGCTAAAAATTTGCCAAAAAGTATTGGAAAGAAAACTATTAAAATTTAGGAAAATTTTAAGGTTAGAAGTATGATTATTCCAATGCACAGTGGTCCAGATCGCAAAATCAAGTGGAAAATAAATTTTCCGAAAAATGGTGACGTTTTGGAGCTTTGGTGCCTTCAGAAGAGTTATTGCAAATGGAAAGGGGCAACTTATGGATTGGTTGAAAATTAGGGTGGTTCACGATTAGGGTGATTTTGAAAATCTTTTTTTACAGGAATATTTTTGGGAATTTTTTGTTGTTGCCAATTCAAGCAACTTTGTCGAAGACACCAACATTTTATCTCGTAATCTACGCCTTCATGACAATTCAGGGTTGAGTTTTAGGGAAAAGTGATGTTGGAAGCACTTTTAGAGCTCTAAAAAATCAACTTTTTTTGACATCTCAATTTGGGCGTGTTTTTCTTTAAACTCGAGATATCTTTATTTGAAAAAGTCTAATTTTCAAGGGAAAACCATTTGGATCACCCCAACAAAATTTTAAAATTGTCCAAATAAATGTTTTTACATGTAATTTTGCCCGCTGATTCTGAATCTGCCCTCAGAATTGAGCCAAAGTATCGAAAATTCGATTTTTATATCATCATTTTTTTAATCAGTATTGATTCAAAAATTCATAACTCGATCAAAGATGCCCATTCTGGAAATTTCGGAAAAGTTAGCATTTGATGTCTCCTAAAACATATCAAAAAATTAAAAAAATAAACATAGTGTTTTTTTTGCAAATCAAGTTTTAGTGACAAAAAGTTAAATAAAAAATCACAATTTTTTTACCGTTTATCATTTTTTTCAGTGTAGTCCTTTTCCATACCTACAACTTTGCCGAAGACACCAAATCGATCAAAAAATTCCTTCAAAAGATACAGATTTTTGAATTTTCATACATCAATTTTGTATGGACAGCTGTCTAATTTGTATGGAAAATTATATGGACAAACTAATGATGCAAAATCGTCGCCATCGTGCTAACTTGTCGTACGTGCATTTTGGGCCATATTGAGTTAAGAACGCCATTTTGTGCAGCTCACAATGCCTCACCTTTTGACCTTCACAGATCCCCAAAATTCGATTTCAATCCTGAGATATTCAACAAAAACCGAAAAAACTCCGTGCATTTTTGTCACTTTACATATGAAAGTAGTTTCAATCTTGTCGTGCTATCTTGTCACTCCATGAAAATTGATGTAAGTGCGACAAAAGGCCAAAGGGATTTCAGGCCAGAAAAGTCAGGATGCGTTTGTCGCACGCACAAGCTAGACTACCGTAAACATTTGTAATTATAACTCGGGACTCCAGCAACCAACTTCAACCAAACTTTGGGACAATGCACAGAATGGTCAGCCAAACAAAACGTGTTTGTTATTTTTTACATTGCGTGCTCTCGTTTTTGTATATTGAAGGTCAAACATTAAAACGCGTTTTTCTCGGAACGTCAAAATGGCGGGTGCGACATGATAGCACGACGACGTCGAAATGGCTTCTTTGGGCATACCGAAGGCACCAAAAAAGTTTCAGTCGGATTAAAAAAAAACAAAAAATTAAAATTAAAATAAAAGACCGATTTCGTAGAGCATTGCTCAGTTTTCTTATTCACACACAAACTTTAAAAAAAAAATATGCAGAAATTTTTACACATGAACCTAGAGTTTCAGCCAAAAAAATCTTTTTTGAGACCCCAAGTTTGATGGCCTGTCAAATTTTAACCCATCAGGATACTCCTGATTGCATTCGACTAGTATTTTTCTATACTTTGACCACAAATATTTGATTTAAAATTATTTAAAAAATATGTTTATTCGAGTATTTTTTCCTTATTTTTTTTAAATTTAAGATTAGATGCATATTTGCAAAGTTATCGTTTAATGCTTTTTCGTTTTATAACTTTTCTTTCAGCCACATTGTCCAAACTTTAATATCTTTGAAGCAAAAAAGTGTCACGTGGTTTATGGATGGTTCCTATTTTTTTAATAAAAAGTTCCCATCGTAACTTACGACATTACTGAAGACGCCAAATCGTTCAGCGGATTCCTTCCCAAGATACAAATTTCGAATATTTACACACTATTTCTGTATGGAAGCTGGGTGCTGAAAAGACAGAATGCGTAACGTGATTTTCGAATGCTCCCAACTGCTCTTCACTACTACAACTGCACTACAGCTGTAAACATAAACAAAGTAGAAGGCTTTGTTCAAGCTCAAGCGTGACATATTTTTTGCTGCTGAAGTTACTTGTTTTGAAACATTTTAGATCTGTTGATGTTAAAATTTTCGCTGAAAAATTAAGTGCTTCGCGCATGTTTTGTTCGTAGACTAAACGATGGGCGGCGAAAAGAGGTCTCTTTTATTTTCCACGTGACGACAAATTGTGTCAGAAGTGGGTGGAATTTTGTGAATCAAAAGAACAACCGAATGGAAGTGAGAGATGGTTTATCTTTGAAGCGAAGTGATAATATCAGAGTATTTTTTTTATCCTGACAAAATAAATTATAGATCGATTATAATATTTGCCACTTCTTGGTATCATTTTGCAAAAGTTTAAATTGGTTCCGCTTTGACAGTTCTAAATTGAGGCCGCTTTGAAAACCACTATTCTGCACCCAGGACAGTAGGGTGCCCAGAAAAAATGACCCCCGGCTCCACATGCGGAAATTTGTTTTTTGGGTTATTTAAGCATCTGTGCAAATTTTGAGCGAAATAGGTTGAGGTTGACCTATTGAGCCTAAAGTTGGAGAAAAAAACTTTTGTAACTTTTCAGGATCGAGTTTTACAGCTTTGGTATGTTCTACAAAGTTGTTGAGCATTAAATTTCCTATGAGAATCAGACTTTTGAGAATATTTTAATTGAAGAAGCGTGCCGTGCAGACCAAACCGTAAGAATATTAGGTTTTCCATACATTTTTTCGATTTTTCCCATACAAACTTCACCTTCTAGTATCAATGGGTAGACGTTGACCAATTTATGAGCAATTTATTATCCAAAGTCCTAAAATAGCTCAAGAAACAATATTCAGCTTGTGGAGCAAGGTTTTGAGAAAAAGTCCCATATTCTGGGCACCCTAATTGACAGTTGCCAAAATTGTATGGAGACTTGTGTGGACGAACTAATGATGCAAAATGCCTTATTTGGTCATACCGCCCACCAAAAAGTTCCAGACAACTTAAAAAAAATACAAATAAAATCCATTTCTAGCTACCGTGGAGAATTGCTCAGATGCAAAGCCCTTTCGTCTACCATGCAGCTCCATGGAAGTGTTTCCAGCAAATCGTGTTCCAAAATTTTAACGCAACGACTCATTGCGTCACGAGGTCGATACGCTTTTTGCGTGGGCGCAGTTTGTACACAGTAAAAAGTTTTGTAAAATTGGAAGGTTGAATATTACCTCTTTTATGATGTAATTTTTCCATTTAGACTGAAAAAGTGACATTACACCATAGTAGTGGAAAAATTGCACAAATTTTCAGGGGTAAAATTCCATTTTTTTTTTTGACATAAAAGATGTACCCCTTCCCAGATGTAATATTACCATGATTTTTTTACTGTGTAGTCGTCTCCGAAACGCGTGTGTCGTGTTCGTCCAATTATACCGCGAATGTCACCCTCCGAAATGGGGCTAAAACTCCAAGCAAAGAAGAGACCTATTTTTAGCTCGCTCCTGGCTTCATGGAGCGACGCGAACTGTTTCGACTGGGTGGGTGAGTTTTGTTTTGAGTACGTTTCGAGTGACAATTTTGAACATTTTCTTTTTCATCTGCAAATAGACGACCACCACCGTAGCCGTGAAAACCTTGAAAATCCATCAAAGCATGATGCGTCTCCATGGGATAAATTTAGAGCGTCAGACACATTATCCAGCGAGAATCCACGATGTTAAATTGCATTTTAATCGAAACGATTCCGGGTAATCGTTTTCCCCCTCCATCAGACTGTTTGCCGCGCACGGCCTAATGGAAATCGAATGCCAACTCTCAAGCAAGTGATTCGCGCCATTACCCATTGAAATGTTTACCGATTGTGAGCAACGCTTCAATTAGTCAATATCGGGCCGTTTAAAAGGCGATTTGGTCGGTGGCCAAGTATTATTCGTGTTTGGTCTAGCGAGCTGAAGATGAAAATTTTCCATTCCTTGGAGTAGCAAGGCGAATCGAACGATCTCGCGCGCGGATGTTGAAGAAATACACATGAAAGTAAAAATAACCAGTTGCGCGCTGGATTGACTTTTCCGGAGAGCAAAACACACCGGCACTGGTTTCGGTTTGGGTTATGGAGAAACTCGCCCAACCCAGATCTGGAGACCAGAAACAGCTCTGGGACTGTTTGTTGGTTTTTGGGCCGAGGACGATTGCAACTGGTTGTTGTTTGTTGTTTCATTCGGTTTCAAATGGGGAAATCGGGTTCGCCAGATGACGTCAAGATTTGTGAGTCACTGGAAAATTGTCTTTCGATCCCTTTCGTTTGCCTTCTTGTATTCAGAAGGATTTATAAATAAACACAAAAATATCAATTAACACAAATAACATGCAACAAAAATTTAAAAACTAATAATTAGACGCCAAATTGATCAGAAAATTCCCTCAAAAGTTACAGGTGTTTAAATATTTACGTACCATTTTTGTATGGACAGCTGCCAAAATTGTATGGAGACTTGTAGGGGTGAACCAATGGCACAAAATAGCATCTTTGGTCATAGGGAAAGCCCCCACAAAGTTTGAGCCAAATAAAAAAATACAAAAAATAAAAATGGCCGAAATCCACCGATTTCAAAGAGAATTGATCACAAAATAAATTTTATTTTGAAAATATCATCGAAAACTCTATTTTAACTCAAAAACATGGCCTTTTCGAAAAAAAAATCTAATGATGGGAATGGATTCAGCAGACAAAATGACATTAAAAATGATCAATAAGACTGACGAGACATCAACATTTAGTCATCTCTGAGTCATACTTTAACAAAAAATACATTTTATTTTGGAAAAATCATCGAAAATTCAATTTTTACTCAAAAACATGACCTTTTCGAAAAAATCTAATAATGGGAATGGAAGAAGACAAAATTACAAAAAAAAAATGATCAATATGATTGCCAAGACAAACTTATTTAACGTTCTGCAAAGCATTTTTGATTTTTATTATTGATATCCCAGCAAAATTTGACTTGCATGCAAGTTGGAAAAAAATTTGAATGAAAATATAATTTTAAAATGGCTATAAATATGCGTAGAAACAAACAAATTTTGAAAACCAGGGATGTTTCAGAAATGGGAAAACGTAAACTTTAAAATGCATGTATTGGTTTAGTTGTTTATTCAATAGTTCTTTTGTAAAATAGTCGACAAAGTAGCTAATTTTGGCCTAAACTAACATTTCAAACGGGTGTATCTCAAAATTGGGATCATTTGGAGCAATTCTGGACCCGGATTCGGATTCAGCAGGCAAAATTCTACTAGGAACACATATACTCGTCTCAGAGACAAGAAACATTTGATTTTTTGTTGAACTGTGTAATATATATTAAAGGTTTTGCTCAAGTTTTGCCTTTCCCAATATTTTTTTCCAAAGTAAGGCCGTTGCAAATAAGTTGGGGGCAAAAAAAAAGAGTTTAAAAATTGAAATAAGGTGCCATGGTTTCAACATATTAATGAAAAAAGTGTTATAAAATGCATTCAAAAGTTGTTTGCAACCATTACAATTACCTTGAGTTTTTTTCTCATCTTGAAATTTTTGCATATGGGACATTTATGCGATCATGGGCAGTGTACTGGTGTTTAATGCATTTTTTTTTCATAGAAATGATTAAAAACTTTGCCAATAATTTCTTTTTTTGAGAGGGGAAAGAGGGGGGATATACTAAAAAATCAATTCTTCAAAAGAGCTACTACCTTGTGTTAGTTCAATAATAAGTTGAAATTTTAGCTAGTCATTTAAATATATTGTAGACCTTGCTGCCCCCTGTTAGGCCGTTGCAAATGTTTTTCAAAGTTTAAAATTCTCCTCTTCTTTTTTTTTGTCCCGAAAAATCAGGAGGCAAAACAAATATTTTCTCAAAAAACTTCAAAATTTTCATTAAAATGGAAGTTTAATGAACTGAAAACAATCTAAAATGCATTTTTCTGCATTTATAATCATATTTGGATGTTTGGGCATCGACATTTCACAAGAACTCAAAATATGTTTAAACGTATTCAATCATGGTAAACATTTTAAACTGTTTTTAGTCTATTTTCCTTGAAATTTTCATGTTCTTTGTAAAACTTTTTTTGACCCTTGATTATTCGAACAAATATAAACATCAAAATTCAGGAAATTAAGACTTGATTTAAACTCCCAATTTTAATTTAATATTTTAAAATTGGGAGTTTAAAAGGTATTTCTAAAAATGCAAAACCAAATCAAATTATGAAATTTAAAACTGCAAGCCAAACTTTAAATTTCAGAGTGATAACAATAAAGTTTACAATTATAATTTACCTTCAAAAACTTTGAAAAATAAACGAAAAAACTGTTACTTAAATTATTGTGCCGGTTAAAAGTGTTTTTTTAATTGTTTTCATTAATTTTATTGACATTTTTCAAGTTTTCAGATATTTTTTGTTCTGTTTCCTGATTTTTTGGGGCAGTTTGAAAGGAAAGAAGAAAATATGGAAGGAATATTAAATATTCCTCCCTTTTAAAATGTTGGTGTTGATTCCAAAATCCTCAGTATATTTTTTTAAAAAAGATCAAAATGAATTACGGATTTTTCACCTTTTTAACATTGAAAATAGGACCATTAGTTGCTGTAATATGGGCATTAAAAAATAAGGAAATTTTCTGAACTTTTCGATAAAAACCACCATTTTTGTATGGACAGCTGCCAAAATTGTATGAAGATTTTTATGGGTGAACTAATGACACAAAATATCTTCTTTGGTCATAGGGTAGGCCCCCACAATGTTTGAGCTAAATAAAAAAAAATAATAATAAAAGCCCTTTCCGGGTTTGGTAGAGCATTTCTCATGGTCAAAAAATCGCACCAAATTTGGTTTATAAATTGATAACTAGGGGAAATATACTCTTTCCAATCAAACACCTATCTTTGACATGTGGAGAGTTTGATGTTCGATTAAAGCTCCAAAAATACTATTTAGGCTTTAAACTTACCAGCAACAGCACCTCCTCGAGTAAGCATGCATGCCATTTACTAGCCAAAAAGATCAAATTTAATGCACTTTTGATCATAATTTCTACTTTGCGAGACCATTTCTTATCATTTTGTTGGCACACACAGTGACACACGCGAGAAACACTCAAACGCTTAATGAATATCACCAAAATCAACTTGCTTTTGCACATTAGTTAGTCACTCATTTGAAAAATAATCCCGAAACATGTAAATAATTAGCAAGCGCAATAAAAAAACAAACGCGCCAAGTCTTTTGACGTTTGGCTTTTGACTACCCATTCCAATCGAAGGCTGAAGAAAACCGAGCGAGGAGCGAAGGCAAATAAAGAACAAAGGGTGGCCACCAACACCACTAGCAGCGCCTGTTGGTGTGAGCCAGTGTTGCCAGGAAATTTTCTCTACAAATGCTACTTTTCGTGAGTGTCCGCATAAAATTTCATCAATTTTGGCTGCACAAAGCAGACCCAAAAGAGCGCTGGAAGAAAAAAAGAACTAAGCTGAAAATAGGAAAATGGCCGAATGGTTACGCTGTCCGCTTTGTAAGCGGATGATTCTGGGTTCGATTCCCATCTACTCCAACCTTCCATCGGATGAGGAAGTAAAATGTCGGTCCCGGCCTTGGTTGTTAGGCCGTTAAGTCATTCCAGGTGTAGGAGTCACACCAAACCAAGCCTACTCCGGTGGAACCGCTGGCGGCGGTTGGACTCGCAATCCAAAGGTCGTCAGTTCAAACACTGGGGTGAAAGGTTCCTTGGAGTAGAAAGAGGTTTGGGTGCTCTCCTCATTCAAGCCTTCGGACTCCTAGGTTCGAGCAGAAACTTGCAATAGAGACCACAAAAGACCCGGGGGTCGTCAATGTGGATGGTTTGATTTTTTGAGGAAAATGGGCGTGGCCCAATTCACTCGACTGATTAGAATGCGTTTGGGAAATATTTTTTTCAAATGCTTGTAAAAGGAATAGAATAACTTTTAGTAAAAGTGAAAATAAACAGAAATGTTTACAAAAAGTTGCTCTACACGTTGGTGTACACTCAACCCCCGGTGGTTGGTCACTTTTTCGTTTGACACTTTTTTAGTTTGTACCCCGTTGGTTGGTCAAAGTCAAACTAAAAAGTGACGAACTGTCACTTTCTACACGGCGCTCACGCACACTATCAAAACGAACGGTTGGTAGTGTGTGTGAACTCCGTGTCAAACTAAAAAGTGACCCCGTTCGTTTGACTACAGTTGGTGTCAAAACATCGGGGAACTGAAAAATGAGTACAACGTGCTCATCTGTCAAATGATATATTGAATTGTTTGAAAAAAAACTCTTCCAAATAAACACATAAAATAAGATGCAGTGAATTCAAAAAAAAAATCAGGGAATCGAATGACCTCTTGAATTTTATGCACTGCTCAAGCTTAAGACTGTCGTGAATTATAAAGGTTGAAATTAAGGAACAGTGAATAAAAAAAAACATTCAGTTCAAATCAAATTTGAAGCCCAAAATATCGCTCGCGGCCATGAACTAAAAAATCTACCATTTTCATTCATTCTCGAAAAAAAAGAACCGCCGCCGCCGCTTCCAGCGCAACACTCACATGTGGTGTTAATTGAGCCAATCCAAGCCAAAATTTTCCGTGACTTGCGCCACGGTCCATGCTAAATTACATGCCCCACCAAACTGTGGGCCGCCACCGAGAGCAGCGACGCAGCTGTTGGCACTTAGTTAGACCCCCTTCATCCTCCCCTATCGTCAACCGTGGCGAAAGTGTAACAAATCGCTCCCCTCCTGCAAAGACGACCAACGTCAAAATAACTAATCCTCTTATTTATTATTTCTAAAAGTCTCTCGGAAAAGCGTTTTTCCACACATTCGCTAATGATTTCGTTTGCTCTTTCCTCTTTTTTTTCTCGTTTCATTTGCAGAATTTATGGAAATGATGACCGGTTAAGCTGCGCCAGGACTTTTACTCGCGTGTGTCACCACCCACCACCCAGCACCCACAACGTCAACGATTTCGTCATCGTCATCCGAGAACCACCCACTCCTCTTTCCCGCGCTTCCCCCTTCCTTGAAGAAAGTCCCTCGCCTTTTGCCCTCTAAAAGTTTCATCATTCTTTCATGTTTTAGAGCAACTTGTGTGTTGAACGTGTATTGTTACTGGGAGTCAGTTTGAAGTTTAAAGTCTGTCTCGGCTAGCGCAGATAGCAAAGTTTTTTGTAGCGAAGAAACGGAGTCACAATGTACGGATTAAGTTGTAAGCTAAATCAAACTAAACAAAAAAAAGAAAACAAACGCTGCGGCAAACCTATTAGTATTTTACTTGCAAATCTTTGGAAATCTATTTAAAGATTCGTTTTAACTGAATTGTGTAGCATTGTTTCTCTGCATTAAGAAAATATTACGAACTTTTTTTTTATTTTTTGTATCTTCTGCATTATTAATGTTTAATAATAAAGAAAACCAGGTTAATTAAAAAAAATCAATCGAAAGTTGTTTTCACATTCTTCGAAAATCCTACAACTTGCCCCTCATGAACGGCTTCAGGTACAGCTCGAACGTCCTGTTGACCGGCTCCTGGTTCAGCGGACTCTTCATCGCGTCCTCGAACAGCCGCTCGTACACGTTCCCGTCGTACGCGCCCAGCGTCGAGCCGAGGATAAAGTCCGGATAGTCGAACGCGTCCACGATGGACACCGCATTCGGGCGGATGGCCCCGAGCGACGCTTCGTACTTGCGCTGCAGCTCGACCAGATCCGGGTCCGACATGGTCGTGAACTGGAATTAGAAGCGAATTATTGCTTGACTTGTAAGATATTGAGGATCGACCTACCCTCAACAGATCGCCGGTGATCCGCAGAGCTTCGTCGTACACCACAAGCCGACAAATTTCGCGCAGAACTTCGCCCAGTGGCTGCGAAGCAGTCTGGCAAGCCTGTTCAATAGCTGCATACGCGGACTGCAAGATAAACCCACGGCAGTGAATCTCCGCGAGACGCACCAACTCCAGCCCGGCTTCGTTGGTGGCTTCTTGCGGCGTACGACCGGCCTTAACGCGCTGCTGAATGTGCTCGTTGGCTAGACGAAGTCGGTTGGCGGTAACCGCTTGGAACGCTGCGATGATCACTGGGGTTGAGTCACTCCAGGCGAAGCGTTTGACGGGCTTCGTGGCGTGCTGTTCCAAGTAGCGAACCGTTGGCATCAGCTGTTGACCCTTCAGGGCCTGGTTCCAGACTTTGACGAGGTATCTGAAATGAATAGTTAAGAACGCAGTCTACACCGCAAAAATCCCAAGAACTCACCTGGCAGTCTGCAAGTACAAAACGGTATTTTCACCCTCGTACGTAACCGCAGCTGTTGCCAACCCGTACATGCTCAAAAAATTCGCACTAGTCAAATACCCGTGGCCACCGCAAGATAGTCGACAGACCTCAACCCCAGCCGCGGTATCCGCAGAAGAAACCGCCTTCAAGCAACATGCCATGGCGTGCAACTCCGGCAGCCGGCCCGTATTACCCGTCTCCAAATCTACCTGAGTCGCTTCGTACATCTCCCACAGGTTGTCCGCAGTCAGCTTCAGGGCAATAGCTTTGGCGATCTGAGGCAGCAGCTTGACCTGCTGAGTTTGGTGATCAATAACTTGAACCTCCGGCTTGTTCGGATCAATCACACTCTGGCGACGAACGCAGGAATATCGAACGGCAATGGTAGCCGCTTTCGCCAAAAGCTGGGCCATGTTACGAGTGATGATAACCCGTACAAAAACCATCGTTCCGTAATTCAACACGGATGAAATCGGCTTCTGGTAAGTACCATCCCGCAGTAGCTTCGCATTCTTCATCAACATGTTACTTCGTGGGATTCGAAAGTTTTTAAATCCCAAAAACCCGTTGTTGACTCCATTGAAGCCAACTTTGTGTCCAATCTCGCCAATTTCAAGCCCCGACAAGGGCATGTGCGTTTCTTCGTCCCGAATCTGCACCATAAAGGGATTTACACCATGATATCGACCTTTCGAGTACAGCTTTGCCATAACGATGCAGTGGTTGACCGTGTGACCCACTAAAATGAGACAAACCATCAAATACTCTAGCCCGAACCAAACCCCATCCCAAACTCACACGCCCCCGGCCACCACTTGTACGAGCTCAACCTGGGACTATTAATCACAATCTCGTCCGTCTCCTCATCGAACGTGGCCGTAGTTTCGAGCCCCCGCAGAAACGTCCCATGGCCCAGCTCCGTCTGCGCATAAGACCCAATAATCTCACAGTTGACCGCCTTCTGGAGCCACCGGTCCTGCTGTTCCGCACTCCCATGGGCCTTGATCGACGGTATGAACATGCTAAAGTGAATCCGCAGCGGGTTGACCTCGCGGATGAAGCCATCCCCTAACATGATCTCCATGAAGTTGCTGGAAAAAGGTTCAACTTTTAACACATTTCTAAAACGCAACTTCATTCTCAACTCACACAAAGTTGTTCGCGTCGTAGCCCTGCTTCTTGAGCAATTCTCGCGTTTTGGAGAAGATGGCCGTGGCCTTGCGGACCGTTTCTTCGTACACCTCCTGGTGGGAGGCAAAGTGAAGCGGGACGCTGTCGCGGAATTCCGGCTGGTTCATGCAGAAGTGTTCTGGGGAAAGATTGTCAAAGTTTAAATGTTTGTTAGGCCGTTGAAAATATTTTTCAAAGTTTATGTTCAAAAAATTATAATAGTGTTTTGGAATCGGGATGTTGCATTGCAATTGAAATTAAATTTAAAAATTAACAAAATACGTTTTTTTTTCTTGTATTTTTAAATGCAGTATTTTTCGAAAATATACTTAAAATTTAAGTTATTTCAATAAGGGTATCAAATGATCGGGATTTTTTTTTGTTATATTATGACCCTTAGTAACGCCATACTATTTTTAGTTCCAAGGAGCGATTTTCAAAGTAGAAAGACAACTGGCAGTAGAAAGTGGTTAGGAAACGAAAAAACGGGATTTTTACATACATTTCAACAGTTATGGCAAAAATAACAAAAAATCAGTTTTTCACAATATGAGTATCAAATAATCGGAAAATTTTCATAAATTTCGAAGGAAATATTTGTTTTTTTTTTTGTAAATGCACAAACAAGTTCACAAAACTACGTATTTTTAAAAATATACTCACAATTTTGGTTTTTACAATATGGGTATCTAATGATCGGGAATTTTGCATAATATTCGAAAGTTTCAATACTTTTTTCTGAGAGTACACAATATTTTTATAAAATTACAAATTTTCGATACAAAAATAATGAAAATTTTGGTTTTTCACAATATGGGTATCAAATTATCGAGATTAATTGATAAATTTTGATATTTTTATTTTGAAAATACGTAGTTTTGTGAAAATTTTGAGGCAATAGCAAGTAATAGGAGCATTTTTTAGAAATTAAAAATTAAAAAAGCTATACATGTTTTTAAAGAAATTTATGACAAAATCTTGTTAAAAACTTATATGAAAAATTCCCAATCATTTGATACTCATATTGTAAAAACTGCAGCTTAGTACCGTAAACCGGGGAGATAGGTTAGGATAGGATTTCAATTTATTTTTGAATTTTTTCAAGTTATAAAGTTTTTATGAAGAGCATTATTTTTAAAACATGAACTGGGGTAGGCCACACAAAATCCATGCAGTATTTTTGAAAAAAAAAAGTTTTTTCAATGATGTTTAAAAAAAATGTTGCGTTAAAAATTCTTATTTAGAATTTCGAGGACGCTTTGATAATCATAGTTTTTCTTGTTAAAATGAGATTTAAGGAGTTCAAATATTATTTTTACGTCAAATGTACCATCACTAAGGTTAAGAAAAAAAAACAATGTGTATATTTAGTTAACTAAGTTCAATTTTTATTAACTAAATACATATAAATCTCAGAAAAAAATGTTTTAACAAAACAAAAAGTTTGAATTTTGGCAGAAATTTGTTGAAACCAGTTTTCTCTATAAAATTATCGATTCGACACATTCTCCGGCAATGTACACCTTAGGATGAAATTTTGAAAAGCGTGTATGAGCTATTTGAATATTTTTCCTCGATTCTAGACTACTTGAAGCTTCAAAAATCATGGTTTTCATTTATTGATCATTTGAATATCATTTTGTACAAGTTGGTTAGGTTATGCATCAATTCGTGATAAAATCATCGTTTTAAAACATTTTTCTAAAAACTCCTGGTTTTCAGCGAAATAAAATCGAAAAAATATTCTTTTGATTGCATTTTGTAGGTTTTTAGTTGTACTAAACGGAAATGTCATGGGTTTGCAGTTTATCTTAAGTTAAGTATTTTTTCAAACTAGTGTAAGTTTACCATTTTATTGCGTTGCAACGTCACGAAAAAGGGACATTTGTTTATGTCAACAAAAAACTAAACATTCAATCATTTTGATATTTCGGATGCTCTCTGTACTTGGAAAGAGCTTTCAAATGCAATCTAGAGCGACTTAATTGGTTGTCTAGATCCAAAGTTACAACAGGTTTAAGTTTGCGTTGCAACGTCACGAAATTTAAAATCATATTGGTCACATGGCAAAAAAGGTGTATGCGTAGTTGGTTGTTGAAGATAAAAGGGTACTAAATATTATATATTTGTTATATAATGTTTCCGAGCATATTTACAGAAGAATTGTACATGGGTCATTCACAAATTCCGTCATTTAAGTTTGATGCAACTCGATAAAAAAAGTATTTTATGAAACTTGTTGAACAAATCAAAATAGATCGATGTTCACAAGGGGGAAAAATTCTAAAATTTTCAAAAAAGTAATCACGTGGTTACTGGATGGCCCCTTTATGATAAACTGATTTACGTGAGGGTTCATTCTAATACAACGCAATGATTTTTTTTTATCCCACACCCTTATGTAAGTCAAATAACAGTGAAACTCATTAAACAAGAAATATCACGTGATTCGACTGTTTTTTTTTTCACAAACTTTTGTCACTCTGTTGTAGGAAGAACCCTTACTTAAATAAGTTGTATGCAACGTTTTGTTGTTCACGATTAAAAATGTTATGTTGCGCAGTTAAACAGTTATATTATTTCCTCAAATTTAATTTAAAAAGCACAAAAGTCAACAAAATAAGTTACGTTGTTTGCAGATCACCCCTTAGGGGCCATGAACAAACGATATGGGCACTTTATTTATAAATTCAAAATAAGCCCTCCTGAAAACTTGAAGCTCCTCACCTCCCTTCTAAAACTTCCACGTGTTTTGTAAGTTGCCCAAAACCATTAAAATATTAAGGGAGCGTTCTTGCATTACGTAACAAAACATTTATATTTTTAGACCCCCTCCACCCCCTGGAAATACATTTCCGATACACTTTTTTTTGTATAAATCCTCGAACCCTCCTCCCTCCCCCTTGATATTACGCCGTTACGTAATGCATGAACGTCCCGTTACATGGATAGAGGACGGGAGAGGGGGGGGGGGGGGGTGGTTTCTTTCGTGATAATGGAATAATAAAAAAAAATATTTTGAATCCCCTTAGGAAAACTTCGTAAATCGTACTGCAACTGTGAAAGCAGAATAGGGGAGGGGGTCTAACATGGGCAGGCCAATCAATTCACATGTCCTTGTACTGTCTATTAATGTCTTATAATCAAATCTTAACCTACAGTTGTTCAGCCTAACAAAAACTATGATTTATTTTGAAACTATAATTTCGTGACGTTGCAACGCAACGAAAAACCCTGTTTTCAAAAACAGAGCGTTGCAACGTCACGAAATGTAAGCGGTCTTCAAAAATCGAGGTTTAATTTTTTCGAAAAACTAAAGATTGCATTCGATTTGTTGGCCAATTTTACACTATAAATGGAAGAAAAACTCCAAATTTGCCGTTTAACAGAGCAGAGTTAATGGCGAAACATGAATTGGGTCAGGATTGAGAAAAAGTCACGCGTTGCAACGTCACGCTACATATCCCCCTTTCAAAAATAGAATATTCGCTTAAAATAATGTTTCAACATTGTTTCTTATAGGAAATTTAATGTACTTTCCGAATCTGTAATAACATATGTACCTTTTCAATGTAATTTTTGAGTTACAGCCGAAATACTGAAAAAAGAAAAGTCAAAGCGTTGCAACGTCACGGCGGAATGTGTCATTCATATTGCATTTTAAACTGAATTCGAAGCATGAACCAAACGTTTTCATATTTTATGTCAAATTTGTTCTGATGAAAATTTCTATAAATTTGGAGATTTTTTTAATTATTTTTCAAAAACAAATAATATTTATGACTTAATAATTTTAAAGAAAATTGTCCAAATAATCTGAACATGCATTCCGTTTTCCGATTCAAATTCATGTTCGAGAAAATTATGCCAATTTTAGATTAATAAAATAATAGTATTTATCAACATATTTTTAATTTTAGTGAACTAACTTTTTAAACTTTTCAAAATGTTATGAAAACTTCTTCATATACTTTGAACCATTCTCTACCACATCGATTCTCAACCTTCTTCTACGCTGGTACCCCCTACCATGTAAATCAAGTAGGCCCGGTACCCCCGTTGAGAATCGCTGCTCTACCACGATCAGTATGATTCCATACCATTCCGTACGTATTGAATTTGTACTCTACATTTTGCGGAATAATCTTAACCCTATCAAAGTCACCCCGGCTATCAAAGTAATCCCGGTTTATGGTACCCCTAAACAACTCTAAACTGATTAACCCTCTACTGCCCAAATTATTTCTCGAATTTTTTATATTTCCCGTGTTCAGGAGGTCATTTTGAGCAACTTTTGTTATACGAAAAACTTCTCTTGTTTATGTTTTTCTTGGTTTTATTTTTAGTATTTTAATTTTCATTTATCTTGTTAAGTTTATGTTTGTTTTTGGTAGTATTTAGCATATACTAACACCTTCTATCATTACATTTTGCCTATCTAATTTTTTCATGTTTTTACAGTCACTTTTTCAATTTTTTACTTGATTTAGTAGAGGCATAGTCTGGGACACTACAAAACTTATTGCATACTTAATTTTACTTAAAGTATAGGAAATGTTAGTAAAAAAACTAACTTAATCCACCTATGTGGTTGATGCCTTCCTCACTTTTTACCAACAATGGGTAATATGAGTGGTTTGGACACATATTTCAGCTATTTTTTTAGGTCCAGAAAAATAAGTACACAGATATAACTTAAGTTGTCATAACTCGAGACAGGGTTGCCAGATTTTCAATTATGTGGACTCGTTGGAAAGGCCTCTTAATTACCTAACCAACGATGGGTCGGATGATGGTTCCGGACATCGTTTGCATACATTTAAGTGAGATCCGGCTTCAAAAAGGTACATAAATATCACTTAAGTGGTTATAACTCAACACAGGGTTGCCAGATTTTCAATTTTGTGGACTCGTTGAAAAAGTCTCTCGATTACCTAACCAACGATGGGTCGGATGATGGTTCCGGACATCGTTTACATGCATTTAAGTGAGATCCGGCTTCAAAAAAGTACATAAATATCACTTAAGTGGTTATAACTCAACACAGGGTTGCCAGATTTTCAATTTTGTGGACTCGTTGAAAAGGTCTCTCGATTACCTAACCAACGATGGGTCGGATGATGGTTCCGGACATCGTTTACATGCATTTAAGTGAGATCCGGCTTCAAAAAAGTACATAAATATCACTTAAGTGGTTATAACTCAACACAGGGTTGCCAGATTTTCAATTTTGTGGACTCGTTGAAAAGGTCTCTCGATGACCTAACCAACGATGGGTCGGATGATGGTTCCGGACATCGTTTACATGCATTTAAGTGAGATCCGGCTTCAAAAAAGCACATAAATATCACTTAAGTGGTCATAACTCGAGACAGGGTTGCCAGATCTTCGATGTTGTGGAGTCGTTGGAAAGGTCTCTTGATTACCTAACCAACGATGGGTCGTATGATGGATCCTGACATCGTTTACATACATTTAAGTAAGATCCAGCTTCAAAAAAGTACATAAATATCATTTAAGTGGTCATAACTCGAGACAGGGTTGCCAGATTTTCAATTTTGTGGACTAGTTGAAAAGGTCTCTTGATTACCTAACCAACGATGGGTCGGATGATGGTTCCGGACATCGTTTACATACATTTATGTGAGATCCGGCTTCAAAAAAGTACATAAATATCACTTAAGTGGTCATAACTCGAGACAGGGTTGCCAGATCTTCAATGTTGTGGACTCGTTGGAAAGGTCTGTCGATTACCTAACCAACGATGGGTCGGATGGTGGATCCGGACATCCTTTACATGCATTTAAGTGAGATCCGGCTTCAGAAAAGTACATAAATATCACTTAAGTGGTCATAACTCGAGACAGGGTTACCAGATCTTCGATGTTGTAGACTTGTTGGAAAGGTCTTTTGATTACCTAACCAACGATGGGTTGGATGATGGATCCGGACATCTTTTACTTGCATATAATTGAGATCCGGATATATTTGAAAACACATTTTTATACATAACTTTTAAACTACTTATCGAAACTTCAAACAATTCAATAGCGATGTATGGGACCCTAAACCAAGTCGAATGCAACTGGTTCGATCAAAATCGGTTCAGCCAGTGCTGAGAAAACTTGGCAAGATTTTGAACACATACATACATACACACACACACACATACACACACACAGACATTTGTTCAGTTTTCGATTCTGAGTCGATATGTATATATGAAGGTGGGTCTTCGAGCTTTTAATAAAAAGTTCATTTTTAGAGCAGGATTATAGCCTTACCTCAGTGAGGAAGGCAAAACACAGACAGAGTTGACCCCTAAAAAATTACATCTTTAAAACATTGCACAGTGGTCCAGATCGCAAAATTAAGTGGAAAATGGATTATCCGAAAAATGGTGACGCTTTGGTGTCTTCAGATGAGTTGGTGCAAATGGAAAGGGGCAACTTTTGGTTTGGTTGAAAATTAGGGTGGTACACGATTAGGGTGATTTGGAAAATTTAACTTTACAGGAATAATTTTTTGGATTTTTTTTTGTCTTCTAGAAAGTTGTTGGGATGGCCAATTCAAGCAACTTTGCCGAAGACACCAAAATTTTATCTCGTAATCTACGCCTTCTATGACCAAATTTATAGAAAGCATCTGAGCAACCTTTCAAAAATCAGTTTTTTGAACGTGGCAATTCAGGGTTAACTTTTAGAGAAAAGTGAAACGCTGAAAAAATCTCAGGGGTGTTTTTCTTTAAACTCGAGATATCTTCATTGGAAAAAGTCTAATTTTCAAGGGAAAACCATATGGGACCTCCCTAACAAAATTCGGAAATTGTTCAAATATATGTTTTTCCATGCAATTTTGCCCGCTGAATCTGTATCTGCCCTCAGAATTGAGCCAAAATGCAACAAATCGATTTTTGGCCATATTTTGGGTTTCCATGTAAAATTATCATTTAAACCCAAAATATGGCCAAAAATCGATTTGTTGACATTTTGGCTCAATTCTGACTTCTGACTCAATTCGACTTTGTAGGGAGGTCCCATATGGTTTTCCCTTGAAAATTAGACTTTTTCAAATGAAGATATCTCGAGTTTAAAGAAAAACACCCCTGAGATTATTTCAGCGTTTGTAGTGCTAGATCTCCTCTTTCAAATGCAACCTGGTGCTTAAAATTTGACTTGCGCCTTTTTGAGATATTTAAGTTTTAAATTTGCATCTTTTTTACCTTAAAATGGTTGTAACTTTTGACCCTTGAGTCCCAATTGACATGTCAAAAAATGAAAATGTTTGTATATCACTTTTCTCTAAAAGTAAACCCTGAATTGTCACGTGCAAAAAACTGATTTTTGAAGGTTTGCTCAGATGCTTTCTATAAATTTGGTCATAGAAGGCGTAGATTACGAGATAACATTTTGGTGTCTTCGACAAAGTTGCTTGAATTGGCCATCCCAACAACTTTCTAGAAGACGAAAAAATTCCCAAAAATATTCCTGTAAAGTTAGATTTTCAAAATCACCCTAATCGTGAACCACCCTTTCCATTTGCAACAACTCTTATGAAGACACGAAAGCTCCAAACCGTCACCATTTTTCGAAAAATCCATTTTCCCCTTAATTTTGCGATCTGGAACACTGTGCATTGGCAAAGTCACATAAAACAAGCAAAACTTCCAACCCTAAAATTTAACTAAAGTTTTAAGAGTTCTTCTTTCCAATGCATTTTAAAGATCAAAAATTGGTTGAAAAATTGATTTTTGGCGATTTTTCAGATCGAAGCCCGTCTAAAGGCGGGGTTAGGTTGTAGAGGGTTAAGAAATTTCAAATCCAAGATGGCAGCCAATATGTCGGAGATGAAATATTTAGAGAATTTTTTTGGTAATTTAAAGAAATTGATATTTGGAAATAAAACCAATTCTATCTGGACCAGATTCTCATGGTGACGGAAAAATAAAACATTTGGAAAATGGGAAGTGTTTATGCTCCACGTTTTTAAGGTGGCCCAAATAAGTTTCGCTTGGAGTTGGACAGTTTTGGGAAGGTATAAGGTCTAGGAAACACTCAAAGCAAGCGTTAAAGGTCGCAGAACTCGAGCTTGATAATAAAAGTAAGTATACAAAAAGAGGGAAAAAAATGTGATGCGATTATTTAAAGTCGCATACAAATCATCCGATAATTGAACTTGCGGATAATTGATTCTGGACTGTGATGCAAATGTTGTGATATGTTTGTCGCCTTTTCGACACATTTTTGAAAAAAAAATCCATGCAAATTTACCTTTTTATTTGCATGCTATGTTTGAAACCACTTGCATAAAAACATTTTTATCAGTAATTATTCTACTAATAAATAACACCGTCGTCCTGGCAATTTAAAGATTACAGTATCTCCAGCGATAACGCTACCTTTTTTGGTCTCAAGCTGTGTTTATTTCTTCAGAAAGGTGCTGATAATAAAATCCATCAATATTGGAGCGTACGTGCATAATAACAATCACCTTTCATTTTCATTGTCGTGTTAATTTTGATAATGGCTGCATTTTCTTGCAAAAAAAAAACCTTAAAGGTAAGAACAAGATTGTCCGTCAGGCCTGAACGCAAACGCAAAATTTTGCGCCTGTCATCATAGCCTGCCAGTCATCGACCATTGAACAAAGCAACCCCTGTAGATTGTTCGACTGACAGTTGATGGAAAAATCGAACTGGCACAGCGTTCTGCGTTCACCACTGCTTCGAACGGACAATCTTGTTCTTAGCTTAACTTATTCGACTTTGTTCGGGTCTACTAACCTCTGTCGCGTTTCGCATCCAACTTCTCCTTTCCGCCAACCCACCACAGAGTGAATTCATTCTTGTCAAAAGTACACTTGCTGCGTTCATCCAGCAGATCTTTATTTACGGCACTTCCAGATGGCATTCTTGCTATTCGTTCTTCAAGAATATTCCCAAATTGTTCACCTTACAGCACTTAACTGCTGGAAGAAGTCAGGTGCCGTCTCAGCTTCTCCACACAATTTGCCCGACTAAACCAGTTGCAGAACCGGCACGGCATACAATAACAAGTTTGCGACGGCGATAAAGACCGTCAGACATCGACCTCTTCGCCGTCGCAAGACTACACGCACTTAAGCCATTTGACCAGCAGCAGCTGATTAAGACGCGGCGAAAAGTTCGACCACGTGCTTTGCCGTAGTCTAACGAAAGGCAAAATTAGTAGGCCTTGCACTGCTGATCCACGACAGCTACTTCACGAAGAATGTCTCCAAACTTCACGCTGTCCGTCGACCTTCTAGATCGCGCCGTGCGCCACATTAGCTACGTCTCTAGACCGATCCCCGTAAGATCCTCAATTCACCCGTATCTTGTCCAAACTCCCAACTCAAGTCTAATTTTTAGGGCGACTGCAGCGACATCCACGCCCAGCCAATCGCGGAGCGGTGCGCGTTCGTCCGCCGGACCGAATCCTGCCGCGAGGATGTCTACTACTTCGATTACACCCACTTTCTGTACTGCACGGTTGGTGAGCGGGATGCGGTGGCGTTCCGGGCGGCACTCGCACTGCTGGTGATTGGGCTGCTGGCGTGCTTCACCGTGCTCGCGACGACCGCCGATCAGTTGTAGGTTTTTCTTGGAGGGGGTGTTCGTTGGGTCGTTAGATTGACGGTTTGCCCTTTCTTCAAGCTTCTGTCCGGTTTTGGCGGTGATTTCGAAGACGCTGCGGATCTCCGAGAGCGTTGCCGGCGTAACGATATTGGCGTTTGGCAACGGATCGCCGGATTTGTTTACGGCCATTAGCAATCCCTACCACGACACGGAGTTGATGTTTGGGGAGTTGTTGGGGGCGGGTATGTTCGTGGTAGGGGTGGTGGCGGCCAGCGTGCTGATCATCCGGCCGTTTCACATCCATCCGCCGGGAGTGGTGCGGGACGTGTTGTTCTTTATATTTGCCGTGGTTTGGGTTAGCTTTAGTGCGTACGATCAGCGGTTCAAGCTGTCGGACGCGATCGTGCTGGTGTCGGTTTACGTGGTTTATTTGGTGGTCGTACTGATCGAGTTCTTCCTGCTGAAGCAGAAGTTGCACGAGGTAGAGTCGAGGGTTTCGTTGCATGGAGACGTCCCGAGCGAGGATCCGTACTACAAGGAGTTGCGGAAGGAGGCGGAGGTCATTATAAGACCTCGATCGGCTGCTGATGGTGAGCTGGACATCAGCAGGAATCGGGTTAGCGTCTTTCTAAACAGACAGTTCGTTTCGAGAAATCATGAGCTGTTCCGCGATTTTCTGGTGCACCTCAATCCTATTGATCTGGAGGACTGGGCCAACTCCGGGTGGTTCGGAAGACTGACGAGTATCTTCATGGTTCCGAGCAGGTTGCTGTTGAAGCTGATCATTCCTGTTGTAGATTACACCATGGAACGACACGGTTGGTGTAAGCTGTTGAACATGTTGCACTGCTTGCTGTTGCCACTGTTTGCACTGATTGTCAACGAAGTTCTCTTCCAAACCCTGTTCAAGATCCCCATCTGGGTTCTCACACTAGCAACCTCCACCACAGCGATGCTCGTGATCTTCTGCACTTCGCGCACCGATCGTCCCCCCGTCTACCACCTAGCTTACGCAGCCCTGGCCTTCGCCGGCTCGATCCAGGTGATCTACGTGGTGGCCCAGGAGGTGGTCAGCCTGCTCGTTACGATCGGCCTCGTACTGAACCTGTCCAAGTCTATGCTCGGCCTGTCGGTGCTGGCCTGGGGCAACAGCATCGGTGACCTGTTCTCCAACATTACGCTGGCCAAGCGCGGCTACGGACGGATGGCATTCGCCGCGAGCTTCGGAGGACCGTTCTTCAGTAAGATCACTAATAATCTTGATAATATGATCACTTATGACCACATTTCTTCCAGATCTTTGCTTGGGCCTCGGAATCACCATGATCTTGAAGGCCCTCCGTGACAAACAACACATCGCCTTTGTACGATCGCGTTGATCGCGTCAAACAACCCAACATTTAACCCAAATTCCCTCTGTTTCAGTCCCGCGAAGGTGCGATGGGCGAAAACTGCGAAGCCTTCCTGGTTCAACTGCTCGCCACGGTGCTCCTGGCGTTGCTGCTCACCTCCTTCCAGGGTCGTCGCAGCGTCGGCATCATCATGGTCACGATCTACGCCGTGTTCCTCGTCTTCTGCCTGCTCGGCGAGCTGCAGGTCGTGCACCCGTACGGCACCGATCACCACAACGAGGGGGAGTTTGTCAATTGAGCGCCTTTGGTTAGACTGAAGCTCGCGTCCCAATCAGCTGTGCCGCGGGGGGTTAAGTTTATGCGTGGACCTTTGAGTCGAGTCTAGCTTTATCGCTCGTCACTCAGTCGCGCGCAGGTTTAGTCGCGTAATTTGTGCGGCCGAGTTCGGACGGAGTATAGTTGAGTCAGACGTGTTTTTTGTTGAACTTTAGAACTTCTGTTTTGTCAAATAATAAAAAATGCCCTCCACAACAAGTGTGGTAAATAAAGATCTGCTGGATGAGCGCAGCAAGTGCACCTTCGACAGGGAGGAGTTCTCGGTTTGGTGGGTTGGCGGGAAGGACCGGTTGGATGAGAAGCGTAACCGAGGTGAGTGGCGATCGGATGCAGTAATAGGGCAGTAACCGTAAACAGGATCGCGGCGATGAGTACGCTGGGCGAGTTACGTGCGTTTTTGTTTCTTCTGGTGTCTGCATGTTATCGTCGAAGAAGATTGGCGGTTGTACCGGGCTGAAGCTTGCAAAGCAGCAATCACCTTTATCGTAGATAAAGTTATCTCGGATGGCTGGAGACATTGCTATTTATAAAGAGTTGATTAACAGATTCGAACAACCTTTTCAGCTCTTTTCATTTTTTAAGTAAACTTTTGCAAAATTATAGCAGTTTATGTAACAACTTGCATGAAGAAGATTTTTTCAGAACGATCAGCAAGTTTTGCAACGAGTTGAACACAACATTTGAATTTATCTTTGAATTTATTTTTTTAACCCTGAACCGCCCAAATTTTTTTTTCGAGAAGTTTTATTTTTCCCGTGTTCAGAAGGTCATTATGAGCAACTTTTTTTCTAGGAAAAACTTTACTTCTCTTGTTTTATGTTTTCTAGTTTCATTTTTAGAGTGTTAATTTGCATTTATCTTGTTTAGTTTATGTTTGTTTTTGTTAGTATTCGGCCTATTCTACCACATTAGATTTTACCTATCTAGTTTTTCATTTTTTACAGTTACTTTTCAATTTTTTGCATGTTTTTCACATTTTCTGCTTTAAAATGGCACCATTATCATTTAAACTGTAAAAAAATGCGTAGAAGCACAGTCTGGGACACTAGAAAAAATACTGCATACTTCTTTTTACTTGAAATATAGGAAATTTATTTTATTTTTGAAAACATTGACAAAGTCATATAAAACAAGTAAATCTTCCGACTCATAAATTTTCTAAAATTTTTAGAGTTCTTCTTTCCAATACCTTTTAATAATTGAAAATGGGTTGAAAAATGGATTTTTGGCGATTTTTTAAATCGAAGCCCGTCTAAAGTCTGAGTTGGGTTGTAGAGAGTTAAGTGAAACGTTTGTTTCCCCGCATGAAGGTTATTTGCCGTCAAATAAGTGTCGAACTCCAAAATAATACCGAAAAGTAATAATTTTCGATACAAGTGCTCAAGCACTCAAATGCTGAAAGTACAGTCAAGACTCAATTATCCGAAGTTTCGATTATCCGAAAGTTTTTATGGGAATTCGGATAATCAAATCATGAACAAAAAAAATCACGACCTCATTTTAGTCAAATTTGAAAAGTTAACCGACATTTATGTCACCATCCCGGATTAAAAAAAAATCGAATACACTTTGGAGTAGTTTGGGGGTTTAAGCTCAACGATCAACAATAAGACGAAGAAAAAAATTGTGATTCGACTATCCGAACAGAGATTTTTTGAAATCCAAGGCCTTCGGATAATCGAGTCTGGACTGTACTTTTGAGCACTGTTATTTTTGACGGTGAAATGTAGGCCGTTTCGTCATTCTAAAATGTAGGCAATTTAACAACGGAATATCCTAAAAATATCGCCTTGTTTAAATTGATTAAACATTACGTTTTTTTTTTGCATGTAAATCGTGCATTAAACAACTTATACCTACCGTCATCAGGGGTGACATTGAGTCTAGAGGGTGCTGAAATTTATATGACCCAATCTCACCCCCAGACCCAATGTTGCCCCTGATGACAGTACTTAAATAATAGATGAAAGAGTTTAAGAAAAAAGAATGTTTGAGGATCCTTATTTTTTTGTGTGTTTAAAAACTTTCAGAAAATCTTTGTCAAATTTGTGAAAAAATATCAAATATTTTTTTAAAAAAATCTGAAATAGCATTTGAAATCAAGTCTTTAAGACAACTTACGAATAATGTATTTAAAAATTGAACAAATTCTTTTTATTTAATTTTTACACCCAAAATTCAGAATCGAGATAATCGTTCTCTCAAAATTTATTGAGGGCTCAGTGCCAAAATCGATAGAATAATGGTACCAACTCACACTATCATAACAAATGAGTTCATTCGTTAGTTGAATCAATAAATCTCCAACAAGTGTCATACATCGACTTCTGACTTCTCCTAGGTCACCAAGCTGTGGTGGCCGAGGCAGCTAAGTCATTGGATTGGTTTGTCAAAGGTCTCTGGTTCGATTCCCGTTGTCGACACTTTTGGTTTTTTGTTTGACGGATGAACTTTTTTTGCAAATGAACCTCGAGAGAATAGTTCTATCGCCCATCTCGAGCTGTGTTCTCTGCGTCCGTGAATGGTACCACTATTCTCTCGACTCGAGACCATCATTCTCTCGGACTAGCGCTGCCAGTTTTGGGTGTAAAAAAAACTGCTAGGAATTCACGATTTTTTCAGATTATTTGTAGATTTCTACTTTTCCCGCCTTGTTGATTCTACGTTACATGAAAAAATGCAAAAACAAACTTATTGCTAGTGGTTATGAATTTTCACAATTTCGCAGACAGCGTGAAATTCGTAAAATTTAAAGAATTCCGGGAAATCTCGTGATCCATTTTCTCAAATCAATTCTTTAAAATAACAACATTAGGAATATTTCATCCATTAAGACTTTTTAAGTAAATTTTATTAGTTTTCAATTGAAAACCGTGATATTGTTATTGTGGAGAATTGTTAGCAAAAAAATGTGACAACATTTACTAAGAAGTGAATGCAGCGAATATTTAAATAATGTAAACAAGAATCGCTCAAAGTAAAAAACATTTTCTCGGGATCATTTAGTTATCACATGGAATATAATATGAGTCTTTTGATTCTAATTATTCTTATACCAAAAAGTTTTAATATTAGCAAATTTTAGTTTTCTCCAAAAAAAACTTGTAAAAATTTACTGAACAAGTATGTAGTGATGAATTTTAGAAAGATTGTAAATGTATTTTTGCATGGAATTGATTTATTTTTAGAAACTTATATTTTTTCTGAGTTCTGAAAAAAATATCATATTTTATGTTTATGGTTCTGGTTTACAATAAATTTTTCAAGATTTCGTTACAGATTGAATTATTTTTGCCTATTTTAGAGTTTTAGCTTATAGGACCTTTTGACAAAAACTCTAGTATTAATTTTTAATTTCATTTTTGAAAGGTTAGATGAAAATATTAAAAAGTTTTTAATGGGAAAAATGTCGCAAAACATTCAAATTATTCAAATCATTTTGGCTGGACAAGATTGTGACATGAAATTGTAAAAAAATAAAATATAATCAAATCAGCGAAAACTTTTCAGCTCGCTTTTTATTCGAATACTTAAAAAACAGTTCAATTATTGAGAATATGCATGCCCTACATATCGTCATATCAACATATCGTGGGTGGGTCTCGTGGCGCAGGGGTAGCGGCTTCGGCTGCCGATCCCGATGATGCTATGAGACGCGGGTTCGATTCCCGCCTTATCCACTGAGCTTCTATCGGATGGTGAAGTAAAACGTCGGTCCCGGTTTCTCCTGTCTCGTCAGAGGCGCTGGAGCAGAAATCCCACATTAGAGGAAGGCCATGCCCCGGGGGGCGTAGTGCCAATAGTTTTTAGTTTCGTACATATCGTCTCAAAATGAAACTTTTTTGGAAATTAGGATAAGTTTTTTGTGTCTCGTTCAAATTAAGTGAAGATTTTTTTTTTTTGTTTATTGAAGAATAATGTAAAATATATTACAAAAAATAGTCTCTAGTTTCTTTTTTGTCGTTCCGCGAAATTTCTGTGAAATTTGGAGTTAAAAAAAATAAAGTTCCTGTAAAATTTGCAGTTTTTGAGCATGAAAAAACACTAAGACTACTTAATGCTTCCAACAAGTTTCAAACCAAAGCTTTTTGCATAACAGTTCATCGCTATACCTCTGAGCTTCGAAAGCTTGATGCAATTCTACCATTGGATGTATTTATTTAAAGTAAAACTTGCCTTTTAGAACACTTTTGCATGAACCAGCCCGAGTTCGGCGACAAGATCCCGCTCCACTATCTGTCCCACAAGGAGCTGTACGAAGAAACGATCCGCAAGGCAACGACCATTTTCGCCAAGTCCAAGGAAATGGTGCAGAAAAAGCACGGTTACAACGCCGGAAATTTTGTGTGAGTTGATTAAATTTGTTAAATTTTCAAAAAGAAACTTTAAAATAGTAAATTTTCAGTAAATTTCTCGACGTCCTAACCGGCGATGGTTTTATGCACCAGGCGAATCCGCTCGCCGTTCACTTTAGCATGTTTGTGCCGGGCATTATGGGTCACGGTAACGCGGAACAGCAAGAGCGGTGGCTCGATAGGGCACTGAACTGTAAGATCTTGGGAACGTACGTGCAAACGGAGCTGGGCCATGGGACGTTCCTGCGGGGGCTCGAAACTACGGCCACGTTCGATGAGGAGACGGACGAGATTGTGATCAACAGTCCCAGGTTGAGCGCGTACAAGTGGTGGCCTGGTGGGCGTGAGTAGATTGGTGACCTGGGGTGGAGTTTGGGTTTGAGGTTTTGATGGTTTTGTTCTCGTTTTAGTGGGTTTAACGGCAAACCACTGCATTGTGATGGCGCAGCTGTACTCGAAAGGTCGATGTCATGGGGTGAATCCTTTCATGGTGCAGATTCGAGACGAAGAAACGCACATGCCATTGGCTGGGATCGAAATTGGCGAGATTGGAAACAAACTAGGCTACAACGGAGTCAACAACGGGTTTTTGGGATTTAAGAACTTCCGAATTCCAAGAAGTAATATGTTGATGAAGAATGCAAAACTGCTGCGGGATGGTACTTACCAGAAGCCGATATCGTCCGTGTTGAATTACGGAACGATGGTGTTCACGCGAGTGCTCATCGTTCTGGACACGTCCCAGATGTTGGCGAGGGCGGCCACCATCGCCGTCCGATATTCCTGCGTGCGTCGTCAAAGCGTGATCGATCCCAACAAACCGGAAGTCCAGGTCATCGATCACCAGACTCAGCAGGGCAAGCTGCTGCCGCAGCTCGCCAAAGCTATTGCGCTGAAGCTGTCCGCGGACAACCTGTGGAAGATGTACGAAGCGACTCAGGTGGATTTGGAGACTGGGAATACGGACCGACTGCCGGAGCTGCACGCAGTTTCCTGCTGCTTGAAGGCCGTTTCCACGGGGGATGCTGCGGCTGGCGTCGAAGTCTGTCGACTTGCTTGCGGAGGTCACGGATATCTGAGCAGTACGAACTTTTTGAACTTGTACGGGTCGGCCACGGCTGCCGTTACGTATGAGGGTGAGAATACGGTTTTGTACCTGCAGACTGCCAGGTGAGTTATTGGGGGTTTAACGGTGTAGACTGCGATCTTAACAGTTCTTTTCAGATACCTCGTCAAAGTCTGGAACCAGGCCCTGAAGGGTCAACAGCTGATGCCAACGGTTCGCTACTTGGAACAGTACGCCACGAAGCCCGTCAAACGCTTCGCCTGGAGTGACTCAACGCCGGTGATCATCGAAGCATTCCAAGCGGTTACCGCCAACCGACTTCGTCTGGCCAACGAGCACATCCAGCAGCGCGTTAAGGCCGGTCGTACGCCGCAAGAAGCCACCAACGAAACCGGACTGGAGTTGGTGCGTCTCGCGGAGATTCACTGCCGTGGTTTCATCTTGCAGTCCGCGTACGCAGCTATTGAACAGGCTTGCCAGACTGCCTCGCAGCCACTGGGCGAAGTTCTGCGCGAGATTTGTCGGCTTGTGGTGTACGACGAGGCTCTGCGGATCACCGGCGATCTGTTGATGGTAGGTTGATCCTCAATAACTTACAAGTCAAGCAATAACTCACTTCTAATTCCAGTTCACGACCATGTCGGACCCGGATCTGGTCGAGCTGCAGCGCAAGTACGAAGTGTCGCTCGGGGCCATCCGCCCGAATGCGGTGTCCATCGTGGACGCGTTCGACTATCCGGACTTTATCCTCGGCTCGACACTGGGCGCGTACGACGGGAACGTGTACGAGCGGCTGTTTGAGGACGCGATGAAGAGTCCGCTGAACCAGGAGCCGGTCAACAGGACGTTCGAGCTGTACCTGAAGCCGCTGATGAGGGGGAAGCTTTGAGGTTTTTGAGTGGAGTTTTAAAATGGGGTTCGGTGCAATATTTTATTGGTTGTTGGTCTAAGTTTATTAAATTGTTTACAAGCAATAAATGTTAAGTTTAACAAAATTAATTGAATTCTTCTTGAGAAAAATCCTGGCAGGAAAAATGTGATAAATCACTAGACAATTGACAGAACCCCTCAACAATTACGATTTAATTCTCATAAGAACATTTTATTGATTTATTTAGTAATCGTAGAAGAGTAGTCTGTGTAGGTGTGTTTGTTCAATATCAAATATCGATGCAATAAGTTACTGAATCTCTAGAATTAAGCGATTAGTTTTAGTTTCTCCAAAGTTCGTGAATGGCATATTCCGTGTCTTTCATTTTTTCAGCAACACTGCTCTGCTTTTGTTTAAAGGTAATCCTACAAACTAAAATCGAATTTCGACTTTCCACTCAATGCCACCGCGTCTCAACTTAGGATCCTAGCTATTTTAATCTTAGATCTTTTTTAAAGTAGGTGTATATCGGTATCGTAATCCAAAAAAGAAAAAATACAAGATCCATACAAAATGTAGGAATGGAAGGGCGGATTTATACATGTACTGTACAAACAGTCGTAAACAAACCGTTGCGCTGCTGATTACTTAAATTACGTGGTTTGCAAAAAAAAACTAATACAAAAAATCAAATACATTTAATTCAAAGGCGAGTGGCGCTTACTTTTAGTACACATATTGTAAAATTGGACGTCTTTATCATCATTATTTTTTTTTTTAAATTCATGTAGTTTCATTTTGTTTGTGGTATTTTTTTTTCAGTAAGAGCAACTTGGAACGAAATTTTGTCTGCACTTTTCTCGACAAGTGAAGCGCGCGATTCGATTGCCCCCACGATCCCATCAGAGGCCCTTCCCAAAAATACGGTTGGTGCAGAAAAGCTTCTAGTCTTCGTAAAGTTTGATCGTATGTGCAAACTATGTGAAAGCTAGAATTGTTTTTTTGTTTTGTTTGTGGTGTGAGTTTTGTGTTTTTGGTGTCCGTTTTTTTTTTGTGTTTCGGTTAAAATATTTAATTTGGTAAACATGCTGCAACGTTGGGTTGGGGGAGGTTAGCGTTTTCGTTAGATAGTGGAGATACTTTTCTCAACGAACGAGAAAAGGTCCTATCAGTGTGTGCGTGCGCGTGCTTTGTGAGCATGTAAGTGTGTGTGTGTTGTGTTTGTTGGTGCAGTGCGATTGTTTGGCAAATTCCAGCGAGACTATTTCCAATTTTTTTTAAAATTTAGATTATAAAAAAACGATATTTTGAAAAAAAACGATATTTTGAAAAAAAAAGATATTTTGAAAAGAAAAACTGTTAATATTCAACACCCGAAACTCCATTCTTAATTTCGCGTTGTTCAAAACCCATTAGGGTGGTCCAAATCCGGGTTTTCTCGGCTCTACCCCCTGAAATCAATGGTTGACCCATCACTAGGCTGAATTTCACATTTGAGCTCATTCTGACTACGGAAACCCTTCCCTCTAATCGATTAAAATTTAATGAAAGTCCTACATCTGAGAAATGATAAAGATTGAACATTGCGCCTTCCACAGGCAATAAACTGAAACAGTTGCTTTTCTCCATACATTATGAGGATTTTTCCCATACAAACTTAAAGCGATTAGAAGGAAAGGTTCCCGTGGTCACAATGAGCTTAAATTTGAAATTTAGCCTGGTGATAGGTCAATCTTTGATTTCAGGGGGTAGCGCAGAGAAAGCCTGGACTCGGACCACCCTAATACCTATATTGCAAATTTTGAAAATTGGATTTTTTTTTTAATTTCGATATTTTGTGAAAATGATAATATTTAACTTCCAAATTTAGAATTTAGTGCAAGTACATATTAAATATCGATGTCGCAAATTTTGATCTTTGCCTTCCTCACCTTACTGAGGAAAGGCTATAAAATCACTCGAAAAATGAACTTCTTAATTCGACCTCGTAGACCCACCTTCACATATACCTATCGACTCAGAATCATGTTCTGAGCAAATGTCTGTGTGGATGTGTGTAGGTGGGTGGACAAAAAATTGTCACTCGATTATCTCCGGACTGGATGAACGGATTTTGACCGTATTGGTCTCATTCGATCCGTCTTGGGGTCCCATAGGTCTCTATTTAAAATCAGCAAGTTTGGTTAAGTACTTCAAAAGTTATGCTAAAAAAAACGATTTTGGTGTCTGTCCGGAAGATTGTAAAAAGGGTGATTTTTGCAAGAAACCCTATCATGTTATACATTTTCAGAAAGGTATTAAAAAGACCTTTCCAATGAGCCCAAAACATTGAAGATCTGACAACCCTATCAAAAGTTATTAGCACTTAAGTGTTATTTATACACTTTTTGGAGGCCGGATCTCAGATATTTCAGTAAAAATTATGTCCGGGTCCATCATGCGACCCATCGTTAGTTAGATAATTGAAAGACCTTTCAAATGAGCCTAAAACATCAAGGATCTGACTGCCCTATAAAAAGTTATTAGCACTTAAGTATTATTTATACACTTTTTGGAGGCCGGATCTCAGATATTTCAGTAAAAATGATGTCCGGGTCCATCATGCGACCCATCGTTAGTTAGATAATTGAAAGACCTTTCAAATGAGCCTAAAACATCAATGATCTGACAAACCTATCAAAAGTTATTGGCACTTAAGTGTTATTTATATACTTTCTGTAGGCCGGATCTGAGATATTGTGATAACAATATTGTCTGAATCTTCCATGTGAACTTTCGTTGGATACGTTTTTTTATCAGACCTTGCCGATGAGCCAGAAAAATTGAAGGTCTGCGAACCCTATCAAAAGAAATCAGTAATAAAATTGATTTGTTAAACATGTTAAGGGAATGTTGCTATTTTTTCTGAATGTATTGACTTTATGAATTTGAGGAAGGCACCAACCACCTAAAGGTGGATTAAGTATAGTTTTTTTTGTACATTTGAAAATACAATAATTTTGTGAAAAATGATCATATTTGACATCTACAACAGATTTTCGCGTATCCACCTTGCAATTTTGTGGAAAATTGAGTATTTTAAAAGAATAAGATATTTTAAGAAAATGATCATATTTAACACCTGAAACTCAAATTAAGTAAAAATCCATACCAAATTTCACCAAGATTCACGATTCACCCATATTGTAAATTTTGTTTTTTTTTTTTTTGTATTATTTATGTGTTTTTCGAATAAAATCCATACCAAACTTGGAGTCATATGATACCAACAAAAATCCTTTCACAAAACATAAGTTTTCAAAACAGAAATACGATATCTTGTTAAAATTTAAATATTTAACACCCAAAACCATTATATCTAGAGTAAATTTTCAAAACAACCAATAAGTCACGGAGACTGATGCTGATAGGACCTTTGGAAAATTTAATCTAGATTTTAGGAAATTCCATACTTAATTTTAAGTCGTTTGAACCCATAAAACAGTACTTTTAAATTTGAGTATTTTCAAATAGATTTTTTTTTTTGAAAAGGTCCTATAAGCTATTGTGTTTCATATGTTTATAGAACCAAATTTAGGTATGTATTTTCCAAAATACGGTGTTTTGTGAAAATTTTAATATTTTGCACCAACCCTAGTTTAGTAAAATTCCATACGAATGTTCAGTCAGTCAATACTCATATTGCATATTTAGAAAATTTAAGTATTTTCAAAAAAGTGATACAATCCAGATTCGATTTTCCGAAAGGTTTTGAAAAGTTCACTTCTGAAAATAAAATATTTGGTTAAACGAATTAAGATTTTTTTTATCCCCTTTGTCTTATTTTTGACTATCGAACTTTAGTATGACTCCTAAACTACAGTCCAGACTCAATTATCCGAAGCCTCGATTATCCGAAGTTTTGTATGGGACTTCGGATAATCGAATCACGAATAAAAAAAATGTTTTTGTGTTTTTATATATTCTTACTTTTAACATTAAATTCGAGTTTTGCGACCCCATTTTAGTCAAATTTGAATAATTGATTGATTATATAATTAAAAAAAAATCATCACCGCCATTTCGACCGCCACCTTGAATTAAAAAAAAATCAATAACTTCAGAGTAGTCACTAAAGCTAAACAATCAAAAATAAGAAAACTAAAAAAAATATTTCTTTTTTCGTGATTCGATTATCCAAAGTTTTGATTATTCGAAGTGAAATTTTGCCAAGTCCTTCGGATAATCGAGTCTGGACTGTACTCCAAATGATTTAGAATTTTGATATTAAAAAAGCATTTTTTTCCAAATTTCATCACCGCCATTCTGACCGCCATCTTGGATTTAAAAATTCTAAATAACTTTAGAATAATTACTGAAGCTCAACAATCAAAAATAAGACATCGAAAATATATATATTTTTTTCTGATGTGATTATCCAATGTTTCGATTAGCCAAAGTGAAATTTTGCCAAGGCCTTCGGATAATCGAGTCTGGACTGTACTCAAAATGATTTAGAATTTTGATAACCAAGATGGCGGCAATCTTGTAATTTTTTTTTTAACTTAAATTGGGTCGCAGAGCTCAAATTTTATATTAAAAAAATAATGATGTTATAAAAAAAATAATATAAAATGCTAAATACAAAAATTTAACAAATACCAAAACCTCAATTTTGAGTGTTTTTTAAGATGCAATTTGAATGTTTTTTTTTAAAGAACGATATTTAAACTTGATGAATTAAAAATAAATAAACTTTTACAAAAAAAAAAGTATGAGAGGATTCTATTTGAAGAAGTTTATTTTGATAAAATAACTCAACACTTTCAGGCCTAAATTTTTGAAAAACAAACTTTTTTTAGTTAATGATGAGAAAATGATTGTTACGACCATGCGAAAATTACAGGCTAGTTTTGGAAATTCTCATTTTTTCAATTCAAAAATAAAACCTGAAATCTGTCAAACAATCGCACGCTTCGCCGAAAGCGGATCAATCTTTTGCGGTGTGCAAATTTGGCGCCAAAAGTGTTTCGGACCGATCGGAATCCAAGCAGGCAATCGCTTCGCACGCTCGAGAAACACTGCAGACTGCACAAAGTATCTTTGTTTACTTTCTCTCTCTCTAATTGACGTGTTCTTCGTTGTCGAATCACGCAGGAAAATGCAACTATCTTTCGGAACAAACTGACGACGGCGGACAACTATGGGTTAAAAGTTTAAGTGTTGTGATTTTTTTGTTCGTAAAATTTAACTACCTTTGAATACTACAGCTTGGTATTGGGCAACATCTACAATCTATTTTGGACACTAATTTATTTTTTTTTCTGACCTAAATTCTATCTGGAACTATTCTGTTTGAATTGTGGTTAGCTACGGTGGAAAAAACAACTCAGTATAATTTATTTGTCTACACACAATTTTGTTGATCACAATTTTCTTCTTCAATCCACACTGGTTTGACGCCTTACACACTAAACGAGTTCTAGCTAGTTTTACTTACCATACTTACAAACTCACGCTCGCGCGGTGATCATGCCGTCGAATCGATAAAGTCCGGCTGGGTCAGCTGCAGTCCTGCTACGGCTGCGACCGGCGAACCGTTTCCGTTGCTCGTCTGGTTGGCGTTCAGGTCGATGGCGGCCGCTACGGCGGCAACCCCATTCCCGTTGACCAGGTGCGCCGGCAGCGAGACCAGCGGGATCGACTGGAAGTTTGTTTCCTCGAGATCACGCTGCAGCTCGGTAAGGGCCGGCGACTGCTGCACGATCGACTGTACGCTGTGTAGCGTCTGTGGGGGCGAGAGAGTGGGGTTGTGGGAATGTGTTGGCATGTTTTTTGAACTTTTTTTTTGGTGGTTAAGCTATTAGTACGATACGTGCTATTCCGCGGCGAGGAGGTTTCATGCAGCATGCAGATGGTGTTTTTTGGTGTTCTTGGAGTCGCCTGAAGCAAGGGCTATTCTCTCAAGTTCTATATTTCTACAGCTGGACTGCGTTTAGGCAGGTTGGGTAGGATTACAACAACACTCAGATATCGTGCAGAGAGACGGGGGAGACGAAAGACAGAGGTAACAAACAATAGAGCAACATAAATTTATTTTCATTTGGATTAACTGCACACTGGTAAGGAACTTTGTCGATAGGATATTGAAGCACCCATAGCCATCACTTTTGTTATCTTACAATTAATGGGAAGTTACACCATCGCTCTTAAGTCTAATATATATTAACAACTATCTCCCCCACGAAAATAAAGTCCCCTTGAAAAAGCAACAATATACAATTATTCCCAGCACCCCGTTCAACCCCCACTTAAACAACTGGTGCACGAGCAACTTTTCTACGAACTTTGATCTCAATAACCCGCTAGCACTTACTTCTAGCGCCCGATCGATCGCCTCGTACTGCCGCTTGGCCTCCCCGAGGGCCTGGTGCCAGCTTGCGCTCATCAGCCGGGTGGCACTGGTTTGCTGCATCGCCGCCAGCTGCTGCTCCTTCTCGCAGAGGCGCGCCTTCAGCTTCGGAATCTGTCAAAAATTTAAAAATAACCCCTCATCAGAACATTCCTACCTTTTCCCGAATAAAAGAAATTTCGCCGTTCAAACCTCGTTGCAAGCCTGCACCACGTGGCTGATCAGGTCCTTCTCCGGGATGGAGTCGTTTTCGTTCCACAGCTTGAGCGCGCTGATGACGTCCTCGCGGTTGATCGTCAGCATGTTGGCGTTCTGTTGCTGCTTGTTGTTGCTGCACAGCGTGCTAAGCTGACAGATGTCCTCGTTGAGTTTCTGGAAAGGCGAAACGAGGTCGGTTGAATTTGGATGCATTTGAGTTAGAAGGCAACTGTTGACGAAACACTCAGCATTTGTTTGTCATGAGATGAACTAATGCCAAATATGAACCCTCTACGACAAAAAAAATGTGAGGCAAAACGGATAAGACCAGGGTTGTAAATTAGTGATAGAAAAAAACTATCATTTGAAGATTCCTGCCCCAAAATACCAGATGATATATCGAACGTCCCTATCGCTTGTGAGTTCTTTTCATTTATTTCGTGATTGCCAGCATGAGCATGCTCTTTCTATCACTCTATCACTTCTCTTTTCTTTGTTGAAGAATACTCGCCGATGATCCTTTTGTTTTCTCAGAAAACCGCAATAAAAGAACGCGAGAGAGGGAATGGAAACCGACCACGCATTACGTCCACGTTAAACTGCGTAAGCAATATTTGTTTTGTAGTGGCTTTTGTGACCACGCTCTGTCGAGGGGGAATGATTGTGAATGTTGGAATGAGAGAGAAAAAGAGAGTTTCACACGGGATTGTGTGAGCACGGAAGAATCTTCATCAAAAGACTTTATTTTGACACTGACAAAGAGAGAAATTCTAAAGAAAACTTGTCTTTTCTCCTTCATCTACAATACATTGAGCAAAGAAACTCAAATCTAGCACTACACTCCTTTTGCATTGTTTTGCTAGAAATTTTCAATTTCGGGATATTCGAGTGGGACTTCGATTTTACTACTAAGTAGTTCTCTAAAATTTCGCAAAAACCCCCTTTTTTGTGTTTTTCTATGAATATTTGTCATCTATCGTTATCGTTATTTCGATAATTCTATCGCCGATAAAGGACGATAACTCATTTTTTTAAACTTTTAAAATCGATTAATTCAACCATATCATGTTATATTTTCAATGCTTCAAGTGATTGTCCACGCACCGTACAAGAAAAAGATTTTTTTGTATGAAAATTGTCCACGAGGGCGGGTTTGTGATTTCAAAAAAGTGTCCACGTTATAGATGGTCCCTTACCGTATTTTTTTTTTTCGAAAATACTCAAATTTTCAAAGTATTGTATGGGTATCAAACGAAACGAAATTTGGTATGCCTTTGAAATACTACTTTCCAAAAAAAACTATACTGCCCATGTTCGCATAAATGTCCCATATGTAAAAACAGCAAGCTGAGAAAAACGCATTTGAAGTTTGTCCCATACGTAAGCCTATGTGTAAAGTTTTCGTGAAAAAACTGGATTTCCTCCAGTTTTCTAGAACAATGTACTGGATGTTATAGGCTTTTTGGAAAGAGCTCATGATTTTGAACCAAACTGCATCAATAACTCAAAAACGATGAAAATGCATATGGGACATTTATGCGATCAGGGGCAGTATACTAATGTGAAAGAGCAAACCAAATTTCGCTGCGTTTGGTACCCATTTTGAATATTTTAAAAATTTGAGTGTTTTCGAAAAAATACGGTAATTTGTGAAAATTTTTGTATTTTCCAAACAAAATCTCAAATAAAGTGAAAAAACATACCAAATTTCGCTTCGGTATCAATATCGCAAATTATGAAAATTTTAGTGTTTTCAAAAAATACGGTAATTTGTGAAAATTTTAGTATTTAAAAAAACCTAATAAAGTGAAAAAGCATGCAAAATTTTGTTTTGTTGGATACCCATATTGCAAATTAGGAAAATTTGAGTACTTTCAAAAAATACGGTATTTTGTGAAAAATTTGAGTACATATTTTATTTTGAAACTTACTAGATTTTCAAAAAAAATATTCTTAGTGCAAGCATTGAAAATTTAACATGATATGGTTGAATTAAGAAGAAGGGAGAAGGGATTTTCTGATCCTTTTGGTATCCTCGCCAAATTGTAGTTTATTGTTAAAACCATCCAGAAAAAAATAGTTACACTTATTTTTTTAAATAATTTTTTTCACAAAAACTCGGTTTTGCCAAACTTTATCCCTTTTCTTTATTTTTTATATTTAAGTAGACAAAAAGACATCTTTTGAGCTATATGCTGTGACTGACGTTTTCTTTTCGGCCCAGTTAAGGACGTATTAGACTATGACAAACAAACAAACTATCAAACTTTTTGACAGTTTGCCTGAATTTGTTAGCAGAATATTCATCATTTGGCATTGTTTTGCGAGTTTGTCAAACTGTTAAACACGAAAAAAGTCGAGTTTGTTTGTTTGATTGCCATAGTCTAATAACTCCGTTTTATGTTTATTGAAAATAGTGTTCTTTGAAAGTATCGAGAAAATGCACAAAAAAAATCATTCTAAAGATTTTGTATCTTTCTGAAGATTTTGTATGAAAAGAGTATTCGTAAAATGTTGATAGATGCACGGTTTTTGAGTTAAAGCCATTTTTAAGTCATCCTATTTAACTTTTTTTTTTTTTATCTTTGAAAAGCTGGGCTCCCCAGCTACCTTTAAAAAATGCGGGTCTTGTTCAATGGTCAAATATTGTATTGGAATTTTCAGAATAATTCCAACTGTCAAAATACTTATGCGCCTTTTTAAAATACGTTGCTCCAGATTTTCTGAATTTAAAATTCACGACATATTTTTTTCAATGGGAATTTTAATAAAGGAACGTAAATCATTAGGAAATGTTGAGACATAATTTATACATGTTAAACAATTTGTTTCTGACAACACATAATCAACTTCAAGCGTAACGTACTAGAGGATACCGTGGAGAATTTCCCTTATCCCCTTAAAAAAAGTGAAGCATCTGTGAAAATGCGAGCGGCCGGCAATGGAGGGCGGTCGTGGTATCCAAAATCTGGTTGAGGTGGAATTGGTTCTATTCCCAATTTTCATCAAGTATTCCCAAACCACTTTTTTCCCAAAACTGATTTAATGAACTAAAGGGTCACGAAAAAAATCAATTTACTCACATCAATCTCCTGCCGGTGGCAAACCAGCTCGGCCTTGCTTTTGGTGAGCTCGTTGCCGCGGGCCACCAGCTGCTGCGACGCATCCGCCAGATCCTCCTTCAGCTTGACGTTCAACTCCTCGTACTCCTTGGCGCGATCCTGGATCTCCTCGTTGGTTAGGGCCAGCTTGTTCCTACAAGAATTTAAAGTGTTATACAGTCGACTCTCTGGTTGTCAATATCCAAGGGACCGTCGAGGAAGAAAATCATCAGTTTACAGAACGATGCATAATGAAGACTCGATTGAAAATATGTTTTTCTTGGTACCCAGCTATGGGAGAGAATCATGGCAACGTCCAGCAAACAAAAACAAACTAATGTCAAACACCCTTCAAAGCTTCGTTTCGCAAAGAAAAATGTCTATGCAAGCCATGAGATAGTGACAATATTGACAACCGGAAGAGATTTTTAAAGCAAAAAAAATCCAAGGGACCGTCGAGGAAGAGATCCTTCAAGCAAGAGAAAATATCGAGGAATAAAGACAATCGAAGTATGCAGTTTGAATGGACTGAAGAATTCGTCGATAGAAGGAGCAATATTGATATCGAGAAGATCGACAGCCAGAGAGTCGACTGTACAACTTTAAACATCGAAGAACCGTTTTGAGCACCCACTTGTGAACGACCAGCTCCTGGATGCAGTGATCGTTGTCCATCTGCACGATGCGCAGCACCTTCAGCAGCTTCGTGATCAGGTTGTCCACGTCGATGACCTGATCGACGAGCGATTGCGCGTTGCAGTACTCGCAAATCGAGGGCATTTCCGCGATCGAGGCCTCGCCGCAGCAACTGTTCTCGTCGTCCTCCAGCGACGACGAGTGACTAGCGGTGGTGTGATCACCGGCGGTGGTGGTTCCAGCGTTCGCCGGTCTCTGCTCGCCGTTCGACTGCCGGAACTGACGCCGCGGTGACCGGCCGCTCGCGATGATGCTCGACTGCAGCTCGATCTGCTGCCGGTTGGCTATGGCCTGGGACAGGTTGTCCAGCGATTCGTCGTGCGAGATCATCGCGTTGGCCGCTCCGCTTTCGAGCGACGACGGCATCTCGATCTGGGAGATTCGCGTCGACGACGAGACCATGTTGTGGGAGTGCGAGTCGGGCATCGCGACGTCCTCCAGGACGTTGTCCATCATGAGGCAGGGCTCCGTTTCCGAGTCCAGCATCTCCGTCGAGTCGGATTCTGTGACAAAAAAGAGGAAGGTTGGTAAAACTGAAACACCCCTCGCAGCAATCCCAATCCTACCGTGACCGCAAATCTCCTTGCGCTCCTTGGGCGTCGCCACCGACGCCGACTTGCCCGCGGCAGCGGACTTGCTGGTGGCGTTCTTGATCGCGCTTATCACGGCCGCGATAAAGGACTGGCCGCGCTGCGGTGATAGTGGCGCCTTGGCCGGAGTTGCGCACGGTGCCGGCTGTTGATCACAGTACGCCGCGGCCGGTTGCTGTTCACACTCGGGGCTACCGTCCCCGCTGCTGCTATTGGTGTACGCTTCGTTGTGGTAGATTACGTCCTGCGAAGGGGGAGATTTGAACTGGTTAGCATCTGACGATCGCGATGGGGTCATCGGTTGGCAAACAAAATCACTTCCATGCACAGTTGCGCTCGAGAAAGGTTTCTAAAACATGCGATCTACAAAACGGGTTACTCTACCGCACACAAGAGAGAGGAGGGAGGATCCTGCTTGAGCTATAGAGGGTCAGTTATTTTTCTGGGGGGAATTTGCAGAGGACAAAAGACAATCGTTCAAACCCGGAGTGGTGCTGGCGTGGCGGACTTACCGTAGCATACGTAACCTCTACAGAGTTGTTACACGAAAGGTTTGTGTATTTTTTCGGTTTCAAAAGGTTAGGTTGGATTGAAAGGATATCACGAATGGTGGTTCACGGAGGAGGTTGATTAGTGTGTGTAGGTGAACGGGAGTAGATCGTAGCCATAGAATGGAGAATAAATGGTGGAAACGAGGATGCGTGAGAATGTGATTATTTTGTTTTACATTAGTCATACTAGTCAGTACTATCGAGAATCTCTAGCATTTTCATTCGTTTCATCTAGCGAACAGATAGGATGAAGAGCAATAAACGTTATCGAAACACTTTGTAATTATAGAAAGAGTGATTCAAACAGACGCGTTCACCGATAAGAACGAACAAAAACAAAAAAAAACTATAATAAAGATCATCTAAACATAGAATCATCAGCACAGAATTACACACGCAATCGCGTTACTAACCTCCAGGTCCTGCTCGGAAATGTTGTACGACGCAATCAGCTGCTCCACGAGATGGTCCAGCCGGGTTCCGAGTCCGGACAGGGCAACCGACGCGCCCGACACGGCCGCACCCTGCTGCAGCAGAATGTCCTTGGAGCGACTTTCGAGCGCGTTGTACTTGGCCTGCATGCCGAGGTACTCTTGTCTGGTGGTTGAAGGAAAATTTAGTAAAAAAACATAAAACAAAGATGAGTTTTGAGGAGTTCTCTACGATTTCGCAAATCAACTTTTGTTTGTATGAAACTCTGTCCATTCATTTCCTATGTCAAAAAAAGCGATTTTGCATAATAAGTATTTCCATACAATGTTGGGGGTTGATCATACAAAATAGGTGTGTCAATGTGTGAAATTCTGTATTTTTGAGAAGAGATTGTCTGATCGACTTGGTGTCTTGGGCAAAGTTGTAGATCATGATTAAGACTTTTAAGAAAAAAAATAGGCATACGGAAATGTTGTTTCCCGATCTTTCTATGTAACTTTTCAGTACTAAAAGTTGAAAATGATTTAATTTTAGTTTCGTTTTTTTTTATATATGTTTGGGTACTATTAAAAAATGTTTTAAGCCATAGTGCATGATGCTGCAAAATCTGGAATAGAAGATACTAATTAAAAAAAAGTTTTTTTAATGCCGAAAAATGACTAAAATTTTTATTTATTTTAATTTAAAAATTTAAGTTTAAAATTACAGGCTAATTAGATGACACTCTTTTTCATCGATTGTAATTCTTTGTAGGGATGTTTCTCGGTTACTAAAGGACGTAATAAGTAGGTATTAAACTATGACAAACAAACAAACAAATTTTTTGACACATTAGCAGTTTGCGTGCTGTGTTTGTTTGCCTGCATTTGTTTGCAGATACGTCAGCATACAATTCTAAAGTTTTTTTTTCAAGTTCCTAAGCCATTGTGTTTCATATGTTTATAGGATCTATTCAAAAAACACTCTAGATTTGGCTTTGTTTGCAATTTTGCCAAACTGTCGAACACAAAAAAGTACGAATTTGTTTGATTGTTTGCCATAGTCTAATACCTCCTTAACCCTCAACAACCCAACCCCGCCTCTAGACGGGCTTCGAAAAATCGCCAAAAATCCATGTTCAACAAATTTTTGAGCTTTAAAAAGCATTGGAAAAAGAACGCTTTTCAATTAAGAAAATTTGAGGGTTGGAAATTATACTTGTTTTACGAAATACTACCAAAAGAAACATAAACTAAACAAGAGAAATGCAAATTAAAATACAACAAATGAAAGAAATTTTTCGTTGAACAAAAGTTGCTCAAAATGACCGGCTGAGGGTTAACTGTCCGATTTTCAAAGATTGTGTCACTTTTGGGTATTTTTTTCGCTTTAAATTTGTTTAGTTTAAAAATACTTCTTGAAAGAAACGCACTTCCAAAAAAATATTGAAGAGGTGAGGAAATTCTTCTTAATTTTTCTGTGGAAAAATCGGGCAATAAGTTTCTGAGATACAGTCTAACAAAGAATTTGAATCGATGAAAATGAAATTCTGTGTTTGTCCCTTGATTGGCCTGTATATTCAATTGACGGAGCTCGGAAACTGTTGGTCCGATTTTCAAAGTAAAAAAATGAAACTTTTGCGAAATATTCTGATCTTATTATCTATTTTATTTGTCTTATTATGCACAAAAATATTTTTTACATTGAAAATCAGACCGTTTACGAGATTTCGTCAGTACAGTATCTCAAAAACTAATTGCCCGAATTTCAAAATTCCAGAGAGAAAATTTTAGGAAAATTTCAAAGTTTTTCAAAAATATTATATTTTGATTTATTTACGGATGTGTTTTTCTTTTAAAAATTATTTTTCAAATAAACTATAGCTGTAACTAGCACATAACTTGAAAACAGTACATTTTATCAAAAAAAAAAAAGAAAAAAGGATGTACTTTTGGATTGCATAGTGAGTTCTATTCCCGTTTTCCGGTTACTCTAAGCGGTGGCGTCTGAATGATGCTCGATAATTTGGGGTGTTCCTTCAAATTAACTAAAACCAAGTACACCAACTAGTAGAGCAGCTTTTTGTGAAAATGTCTGTTTAAGTTGACTTTCACCAAAAGTTATTCCTGTTGCTTTTACAATCATTTTACAAAAATATTTCCACAGTCTAATCTAGTCAGACGAGAATGCACTGGAGCCCACGCAATTTCTATTATCGGCCGAATTCTTTTTTTCATTCAGCGCACTTGTGCGGCTGCCAGTGCATATCGTTTATACACAACTTTAAGGTAAAATGAAGTTTTTTTTCCTGGCATCACTGGCTTACTCTTACACGTGCTGCTGGCAGTGTTGGTGGCCAACCATTGTTCTTTATTTGCCTTCGCTTCTCGTTCTTTTTTCGTCAGCCTTCGACGAGAATAGGAAAAATGTCAAATGACTGTTTTTTTGATTGGGCTTGCTAATTAATTACATGTTTCATGATTATTTTTCACGTGAAAAGCTAAAGCATGTGTAAGAGGATATATTGTCGAATAGGAAGCCATTTTTATATCCTGAGCGCTGTTTAGACGTTAGCGGCGGCTTTCGTTGAGCTCTCATCTTGTGTGTGTGAATGTGTGTGCAATCAAAGTGATGAGAAATTTTGACCAAAAGTGCATTAAATTTGATTTTATTGGCCAGTAAATGGCAAACATTTGTGTGCTTACTCGAGGCGGACTTTAGCTCGAATGTGTGTGTTTTTTTTATTTTAGCATTTTTGGCATTCAACTTTTAGTTGGGTTAAAGTTTCATCCAAATCAAAAAATCAAAATTTAAAAATCACGTAAAATTTGCAAAATCGTAAAAAACCACTAAGATGTCGTATGACCTACCTCCTCTGCTCGCCGATGCGCACCAGGTGGCGGCACTCCTCCTGCTGCCGCTCGATCTCTCCCTCGCGTAGGGCCAACGTCTGGCGCAGCTGGGACATCTCCAGTTCGGCCTCCTTCAGCGCTTCCACGCAGGACGCCTTTTCGGCCTGCAAAAAGTCCTGCATCTCGCTGGACTCCTCCTCCAGCTCAGTCTTCTGTCTCAGCAGCTCCTCCTGGTTCTTGAGGGACAGCTCCATGTCGGCGTGCAGCGTCCGGCAGATGGTGCGCAGTTTGGCGATTTCCTCCTGCTTCTTCTCGAGCACGGAACCGGAGAGTTGCAGTTGGGATTCGAGCATGAGAAGGCTGTCGCAGTCTGAGCCGGTCGATTCGACGGGGACGCCACCCGGGACGGACTCGAGCAGTCCGAGGACGCGCTCGCTGTTCATCTGGAGTTCCTTCTGGGCGGCCAGCTTTTCCTCGCGCTCTTTGAGCAGCTTCTGCTCGAGGGCCGTGACCATTTGGCTCTTTTCCGAGTGCTTCGTGAGCATTGTGGAGTATTCCGCGGTGAGCTTTTTCAGCTTCTCTTCGAGTCGTTCCATCTCCTTGTCGCGGATGTCGGACTGGGTTTGTTTGTGGCACTGTTCGATGGCATCGACTCGGATGTCCTTGGCTTTGCCGTTGAACGCGTCCTCGACGTCCTTGCAGGTGATGGCCGTTTGTACGCTCGTCTCGTGGTAGATTTTGGTCTTTTGGATGGCCTTCTTCACGGTGTTGGCGAGTTTCGGGTAGCTTGGAAGAGTTCGCGTGGGCGTTTCCTGCTTGGTCGAGGGAAGCTTCTTGATGAGCGAGGTGGTCATTGGGTTCTGGTTACGCGTCGCGGACGCACTTCGAGAGCTCGATCCTTGCAGGTCTTCGGCGGACCGTTCTTTCCGTCGGCGAGGCAGCGTTCCAAATTTGTCCAACGGACTGCTGACTTTCGCTTCCAGCGCGAGTGTTCCGACGCGAGTTTTGATCGAGACGCCTTCCGGGGCCGCGGAGGTGCCTCTGGCCGAGGTGGATCTTGGAGTGGTTGTGCCTTTACCGCCGACCGATGGCCAGCGTCCGTCGTCGGTGGGCGTGGCCAGCGGAGTTCGTCCCCGGGTGACGGAGGGCGTCCTCGAGACGGTGACCCTTTGCAGTGCTGGCGAGGCTTCTTTCAGTCCTGTTGGCAACGAATCCGGCTTGGGTGGCCGCTTTGCCGGAAGGGTGTTTGATTTTGGTGTCGAGACAGTCTTGGTGGCCGTGCTGGCGGCCATCTTTTCACGAGATCGTGCCCGTTCCCGGGCTGCCACGTTCATCGCTGAAGTGGGCGGGGTTTTCAGGTTGAGCGAAACCGATCGTCCCAGCGAAGAGGCCCGCGATCGCGAGCTACTTCGCGCCGAGCAGATGCTTTCGGCAGACTTCCGCGGGGACCGATTCGAGAGCGGTTCCTTCATGGCCACTTTTTTCTTCGTCGAACTACCGCCCTTCCGGAGCGAACTCACCGGTCCACCGGTGATCGAGGAACTTTCACTGCCACCTTCACTGGCGCAATAGTCATTGCTGAGTCGACTGCCGCCGCCCAACAGAATTGTACTGCCAGTCTTGTCGTACACGTCCGAGCTGTAGCTGATCATACTGGAGTTGCACGACACGCTGACCCCGTTGCCCTCTTCAAGCCCACAGCAACTGCTCGCATATCCGGCACTGTTGTTGCTCAGCGCTCGCTGCAGAATCCCGGTATCGTTCAACGACCCGGTCACTCCAAACTCAACCCCACTATCACTACCATCGGTCCCGGCCCCATTCAGCACCTTCACGACATCGGCGTCCACCGCCACTTCTTCCCCACTAACGCCATCGTGTTGCTCGATTATCTCTTCAACCGCGGGCTGCTGCTGCTGCTGCTGCTGTTGATCGTCTTCCTCCTCCATCAGCAGCGACGAGCAGTTGTACGGGCTAAAGGACGAATCCTGCGAGGATTTGGTCGTGTCGTTTGGCGCCGCACCCGAAGCAGCGTCTAGCAGCTCGGGGTCACTGGCCATCGGCTTGGCCACCACCACCTCCTGGATCGTGTCCATGGCGTGTTTGTGCACGGGTAAATCACAGATGTTGCGTCGTCGGTTGGAGTTGCCTTGCGTACATCTTCGAAACGCCGAAGCCGTCGTGTGGGTTTGCTGGAAAAAAGATAAAAGACTCAAGTTAGTATTCTTTCTTCGAACGTTATCTTATCGTGAAAATGTGACAATTATCTGCGCAAATAAAGGAAGATAACGACGACATCAGTCGGAAGTCTTGATTGGAGGCGTCAATCTATGAAATAGCCAAGCAAAGATTGACAACCTCTCCAAAAGGTCGCTCGACAATGGGACTTCCGCCGACGGAATCATTTCTCATTTTCCTGCATGGAATGAGTCTGGGTCTAAATTGATTTCCTTTTTTGGGATGCACCCAATTGGCGGGGCAATTGACGCTACTTTGGGTAGATTACACCAATTACGCCTTCAGACGTCGTTATTTAGAATCTCGGATATGGTTGAGATCAAGCTTGAATTAGTTCTTTGTTGGCTTACCGTAACGGTAGATATGAGATTTGAAAACGTTGAAAAGTATAGTTCAATACAACTCTTAAAACCGTATTTGCCCAACACAATTAAATCTGCCCGACCTCCTAAATAAGATGATCGCACCGAGGATCGCTCGAGGTCACCCAGCGGCGTGGGCGTCCATCCATAATGGACCCAACAACAGGTCCATATTTCGACAAAGACGTACCACACCAATTAGCGGACAAACGACACCGTCCGCGAGAAGGATTCCATAAAAAGTCACTTCGTCACCGCAGTCGGGATGTAAGTGACCTAACTCGCGGGACAACCGAGGAGATTGTAAATGAATTAAACGCCCCGTCCACCAAGCGCTGCCGCGGGTACTGTGTCCGTCCGAGTGAATTAAGTAATTATCGAAGATAAAGACTTTCTTAATTGATTCGAATTGAGGCGAGCAACGTGTTACATGTCGGCTGTGTATGACCTGTTGGGGGAGGTGGCTCGTAACGACGACGTCGTGACCTGCCGGGTGAAATGGAATTGCAAACTCAATTTCGAATCCATCGTTCCGCTTCATTTCGGTTTTTTTTGCCCGCTCAAGATGCGATGAAAAGTTGGAAAATTTATTCCCATCAGCACACGTAGTTGTCGCAGTTGATTGCGGATTTATTTTTTTCAGCTGAGGGGGGTGGACAATATTTCTAGAAAGATTTAGCGAGAAATTAGCAGAAGGGGGAAAATCCAATATCTCGTTCCGGATAGGTAGCGCACAAAACTGGAAACCTTGGGCCAAGCCGACCGTGGACAGGGCACACAAAACATGAGTAAAGATCAGCAGACCATCGGATTCATCTGGACTGCACGCTACAGTGAGGTTCTCAGGGTGGCCACTCAAGTCGGGAAAGTCGGGAAAAAGTCGGAAAAAATGTCGGGAATTTGTGATTTTTTGTCAAAAAGTAGGGAATCCCAAGCACGCTTGTTTAAAAATTATGTTCTAACTCTTAAATAGTTTTGAAATATTTTGTACGATTTTCAAATTAAAATCACTCAATTCTACTTTAGTAACATACTTTAAATTTAAGGTGTATGTTTTATTTTGTCACATTGATTGAATATTTGAAACAAAAAACTTGAGTCTGGCAATGATTTTGTTTGTTGTCGTAAATTACGGTTTTTTTTTCTTTGTAGAACATTATTACACTCTAAAACAGAACCCTGCAAAGTTAGAAAAAACACGAAATTTTAAATTGAAAATTTTTGTTCTAAATGAAAAAATTACCCTTCTGGGTTGATGTATATTCAAAAAGTTCAATAAATTTCTTTAAAAATGACATGCTCCTTAATTTTTACAGTTGAGTAACGGAAAATGGCAGAGTTTTATAAACTTTTTCAGTGTTTATTTTTTTCGATGAAAAATACTTTTTTTTCGAATTTTGAGCACGCCATCAAATCGGGCATCCAATTTTACATAAAAGTCCTTTCGACACCAAATTTCTATCTCATCACCGTTTCAGGCTACAAAATATTGAAAAAACACCTCTTTTTTCACATATTCAAAAATATAGGGGGTCGTACCACCCCTCCGTCACGAGATATCAAAAAACGAACCACGGATTTGTGATCAAAGGCAACCTTAGTAACAATTTAGGTTTTAAGTAGGCCATAAAAGCATATTTAGGTTGTATGCGAGTTTCCAGACCCATGATAAAACCTGTTAGTTTTAAAATGTTACTAGGAAAAAGTTACCCCTAAGGACAAAACTTCACGCAAATCGAAGATGGGTCGGGGCAACTGCTGTGTGAGTTGGTGGAGAATTACCCCATTAGTTTGATTTTTTTATTGATTTAGAATTTTTTTCGATGGTTATCAATTACATGTTTTTTAAGTGTTTTGTTTGAAAACATTATTTAGATAATAAATGCCAATTATTAGAGTTTCTGTAATTAAATTTAATTTTTTTTTCAGATCTTATTTTAGATTTTTTTTTATTTGTCAAATTATTACAAAAAATTTTTGTGTTAATTTTTTTTTTGAATTTTTATCTATTATTTTTTTCAGTTTTTTTCAAAAAAAAATTACTTTTAAAATGATTTTTTTTTATTTGTTTAAGTTTTTTTATTCTTTTTTTTATTATTAATTTTTTTAATTTTTTTTTTTTAATTTTGATATCTTTGGATTTTCTTAAATTTTTGATATTTTTGAAATTTTGTAAATTTTAAAATTTATTTTTTTTAATTTTTCTAATTTTTTGAAATTTTCTAAAATCTTAAAATTTTAGTTTTTTTTTTTAAGATAAGGCAGTTACAAATGTTTTTTGAAGTTTATGTCCCACGGCTAGAGCGTCCAATTTCCCGGGATTACAAATTTCCCGGGAAACGGGAAATTTTCAACCAATTTCCCGGGAAATTTATTGAATTTTTTTTCTAATTTTGGTGCTGAATCATAGGATAGGACAGGGACTTTAATGTTTAAAATGAGTGAAAAGATCAACTAATTGCTTGACTTGAAATGATTTCTGGTATTTTTTGTTGAGAAGTATTTTTTCATCAAAGTGTTTTGATCTTAAAATTTCTTTAAAACTTGCCTCTGTGACCAGGTTGTGAGAGTATGGTTTGGCACACGAAAAAAATCATTCAAAATTTTTTTTTTCATAACAAATAACTTTTCTAAACCAAATAATACAGGTTTCAGCTCTTGAACAGAATGGTTAAACTTTTTAGTTTTTCCTTAAAAATCTAACTTCTCGTTTTTGTTTTTTTTTAACAACTCAATTTTTCCAAATATTTGGAGCAAGTTTTTAAACAATTTTTGCATTAATCGGGCACCTCTAAAACAATACAAAGTAGTTTTTCAATGATTTTTAATAGTTTTTAACACTTGGTTTTCAGGTTTATAATTGACTTCTGTTGAACGTTTTTTCACAGAACGCAAACATGAATCAAATTATACGATAAATGATTTTTTTCGTGTCAAACCTTCTAAAGCTAAGAACAAGATTGTCCGTTCGACGCAGTGGTGAACGCAGAACGCTGTGCCAGTTCGATTTTTCCAACAACTGTCAGTCGAACAATCTACAGGGGTTGCTTTGTTCAATGGTGACAGGCTATGATGACAGGCGCAAAATTTTGCGTTTGCATCCAGGTCTGACGGACAATCCTGTTCTTACCTTAACTCCCATTGTTGCAACAGTGCTCCATAATACTTTTACCTTAAATTGAAATTTTTTGAACGAATTTTAGTAATTCTTCTTGCAAAAACCTATTTGAAATATTTAATGGTAGCAATTCAATTTTCATCTAATTTGATCATGGTAAACAAAACCGTAAACAATCTCAATTTCGCTTTGGCGGTAAAGGGTTTAAATATTATTTATACTATATCCAATTATTCTTAAAAAAGTTTACCTGGATTGTAAAAGTTTATTTTCATTAAGCAAGGTCTTAGGTCTATTTCCAGTTGCTTCAGAAACTAATATTATCAGAAATAAATCTTGATAATAATTGAGTATCTTAATTTTTTCTAGAGCATTTTATAAAAATTGGATCCAAAAAATTAAGAAAATGTTAATGTCTCGGGTGAGTTTTCAAAAAGCCGTAAGAGCCACTGTGACCTCTGATACTAATTTTCCTTTTTCTCCTAAATGAAGCAAATTTCATATATTTTTAGTTGGAGGCACTTGAAGGACGTGTAGATGAACAATCTCAAACATTTTTGATATTAATTTTTCGTAAGTTGGTCAAATACCGATGCAAAAAGGACTTTGTTTACCAATGGCTCTTACGGCTTTTTGAAAACTAATCCGAGATGTATACTTCCGTTTGAATTCCGGGAATTCCCGGGAAATTTAAAAACGGGAAATATTTTTTTTAACGGAAATCCCGGGATTTTTTTCCCGGGACGGGAAATTGGACGCTCTTCCCACGGCTCTGACCAAAGTCGAGGAGGGGAGTCAAAAAAAAAAATAAAAATATATATATAAAATTGAAATTACAAGCCTAGGTTTCAACATTTGGATGAAAAAATGTTTTAAAATGCATTTTTCATGCGTCCAGTTGCTTTCCAATCATTAGTTTTCAAAATATCGATATATTGAATAAACTTTGGAAAATATGCGCAACGGCCTAAATACCAATTATTATTTGATTTTTTGAAAAGGTCGGAAAAAAGTCGGGAATTTGACAATAGAATTTGAGTGGTCACCCTGGCAATGATTCTCAAACAGATGGTATTGCTGTGGAGCATACTTTTAATGATGGAAGGACATGGCAGAAATAAAATTTCTTCATTCAGCTTGCTGGTGCATCGACGAACTTGAGTCAAGGTTATGGGGGTAACCCTTGAATATTCAACGTGCACCGTTCCATCACAAACGATGTAATTCGCGATTTTTTTCTGGAAAACCTTGAAATTCAAAATACTAAGAGTCACACAAAGCAAAAACTGATAAACAAATGTCGGAATGTCCGTCCGTTGGCAGAAACCTTCCCAAACCCACAACGCCTGGTCCGGGTTTTCTCCGCGGGCATACAATGCGGTGGTACAGATTGTGTGTGCATGTCGTGACCTGGGGCCCTTTTTCATAAGTTTTTTTTATATATTGTTCAACGTCTTTCTTCACCTCGGTACAACAGGAGAGAACATAAAGGTGATGCAGGCCAAACGAAAGTTGCAACACAGAAAAAGGGGGAGGGGGTGAAATCGTCAATGTCACGGTAGATGGAATCACGTGGAGTGACGTTGAGAGTATTGTGTAAATTTCACAGAAACTATTAAACTTTTTACAATTGTTCTCTTTTATCACGACTTCGTGAAAGTTAAAAATTTAAATTGAAAATCTAGGATGCATCTTGTTGGTAGACCCTTTTAAATCTTCAAACTACCTAAAGTAGGTTTGAGTATTTAGGAAGGTTTTAAGTCATAGGTAGAACATATGTGCTACTCATCTGCACTATATAAAATCAAATATTTCTGTCCGATAAGTCAGTTAGCTGGTTCGAGCTTTCACGACATTGACTTATTCCAACTGAAGTATATCAAAAATCAAGCAAAATGACCACCATGCATAGAGCGATTCCATTTCTTCTCTCCGTCTATGCCACCGTTGACTTGGCGTATAGAGTTTTTTGCGCTTTGGATATATTTTTCACACCGGGTATGTATTAAAAGTCTGAACTAACATAAATAATACTCATCATAATTTGTTAAATTTTCAGAACTGGACTACACCTACAAAAATACGTTCTACATGTGCCTACACTACATGTCGGGATCGCTGGACACCTTTCTTCTTTATGGAGTCAGAAACGTAAGTTAAACATGATTCAAGTTTTTAAAGAAGTATACAATTTTAAACAAATTTTATTTTCTCAACAGAAAAACATCGACTACCTGAAGGCGTTCAAAATGGGCTTCTTAGTATTGATTCCACTTCTAGGAGTCGTAAGAGTTCACTACGCCATGGACAAACCGGATGATTTGCAAAATGTGATCATCGCAACTGGGCTATCGCTGACTTCGATTTTTGGTAAGTACACTTAATTGCCACTATAAGCTGAACTTTTAATTTAACAATAAAAAAAAAATCTATTTTTGCAGTACTGTATCCAACGATCCTGAAAATGGTGGACGGCTTCATTGTGGCCGTCAGGAATGGATATGACCAGTCGTTGGACTACTCTGAGAGTGTTGAGCCGAGCCCAGATCCAGAGAAGCTGAGTCTCGTTTGAAAATCCCTTTGAAACAACAATTATATCTTATTTCTGCAAAATAAATACGATATTTTAACCAACAAAAACGTTCAAACCCCTCCAAATTGACCTTATCAAACGCGTCGACCTTTCCCCAAATGAAAACAGAAAACAAACCGCCAAACTTTCGCCTTCGACACGTTCGATCAATAATTCCAACTACCAAAATTAAGCCCCCACTCACACAACGTGTTTCCAACGAAACGCTTTTATCGTTGACGCGCTGTTCGTAAACATCCCCAGCGAAAAAGGGGTGAACTCTGCTGCGGGTAACCCCTCTGTTGTTTATCGCACACTTTACAAAGAGAGGGCTTTGCAGTGTCAACAAGGAATTGTTCCCACCACCGATATATTGAGGATTGGAATCACGAGTAAAAATGGCCTCCCCCTCGATATTTACAGTCTGTCAGCAGCAACAGCACGACGATTCTCGATTTCGTCTGATAACAAAATCTCGTCACTTTCATCCACACTCCGATGGCGGTGGCGGCCTTCACTGATGGGATGCTAGAGGCAGTTTAGTTCTCCCTTGCTGTTGCAGATTGAGGAGGTAACTTTTTAAAAGGGCTCATCATACCATAATCTTGAAATAATTTATCTGAAAAGTATCTTCAAGAATAATAACCTGGAAATGGAATACTCCGGAGCGTTTGATACGGTATGTCCACGCATCCTCCCTCCCTTGTAGATTCTGTGAAATGTGATCAGTTCACAGAATCCTCTCTGCGGTTAATGCAACGCAGTAGGCCTGGCCGCTTTAAGAAGTTTAGTACAGCTCGGGGATTTTCGAATCTACTACAAACATCAATGTTGACAAGAAATATCATGGGGCGTAACCTAACCATATGTTCTTCCAAGATGCGCTGTTTGGACTGGCTGCGATGTATTTGATTAGATTTGATTAGTCTGAAATCGGGAAATGGAATACATTTTCTGAGTCTGTAATCAGATCAGGAGCGTCCAACTTTGTAGCATGTGTTCCGATTCGGCCCAGATGGTGGTACAGTCATCCCACATATTCGGAACGGTTTCCAGATCGGTCAATGTTCAAAAAATCATAGCAAATCGAGAATTGAACCTAATGATTTGCTTTTACCTTCATTTGAAAGCTTTTCTTGTGATCTTTCGAATGCTGTATCAAACATCTGCAAATTTTAACTTTTATATGAAGTTTTTGAAGAATTATTTTGACCCTTGAAATCCACAAATTCGGAACACTTTTTTCTTACGAGTGTAAACAAACTTTGGATCTCTCCAGGAGTACATATTTATTACTAAATAATGACTTCACACACTGAGATCAATGAAACTCAAGCTTAGTGATGTTTTATACATGGTTTGATAACTTTTTTTTTGTGAAAATATCAGTTAAATTCAGGTGTTCCACATTTGTGGGAGGCACAATAACATCCCACAATTATGAAACAGGCCATTTTGAGGCAGTGTTTTGCTGCTCTGGACAAAATAGTCTTGGAATGAAGTTTTTTGTTCAAACAGTACTACTTTTACTAGTGAAATAGCAAGATAATGTCCAAATGAAGGTTCTAAAAATAGTGAGGTCGATAGAAAAGCTAGTTTTGGAATGCTATTGACAAATTATCACAAAAGTGTTCCGAATTTGTGGGTGTTCCGAGTATGTGGGATGACTGTACTATGAAATATGACCATTTGATCGTTATTCCCAATTTCATAAACGCTTGTTCACGAATTTGGAAACACATTTTTCTCCGTGTAGTAAGTGCACGACAATTCATATATCAGTTGAAATATATTTGTTAATACAAATTGAAATTTTGTCAATCTGTCACGCCTTCCACGGTACAAAAAAAATAAAGGGGTTTTATAAATAACAATTTAATATAAGGTCTGAAATTGAAACATATCTAGAAGAAGAACTATTACAAAAGTTTTGAGAAAAAAGACAAAGATGCAAAAAAAAAGTTTCAAGCATTCTATCAAAAAACTTGTTCTCTCAAAGTTAATGAAATCTTAACCTTGAAACAAGCTTGCTGGAACCAAGCTTGCATGAGAACAAAAAAAATATACTTCTAAAATAAAACATTGTTTTTTCCTTTCAATATTAGGAAATATATGCAAACAAAAAACTCATAAAATTTGTTTTAAACAAATTATGAATTATGTAAAATCCCAAAAAAAAATCATAAAATCGTTTTAAAAAATAAAATAAATCTTTGCAAAACTTGTGAATATTTGTGGAAATCCTAACTATTACTAACATTTTTAACCGTTTAAAATAGCTTTAGAACAATTCTAGCAGAAATCAGCTTTTTATGGTTTATTTTGATGTCTTCGACCAAGTTATAGGTCAATTTGGTAAAACATATGTACACTCTTAAAAAAAACACAAGACATTGATATACTGTTAAACATTATTTTTGAAAATTTTATTTTTTATGTGTTCATTTAGAGAAATAAAAAGACAACTTTTGAACAGTGAACCTGCAAAAAAATTAAATTTAGTTTATTGGGCCAATTAAAAAAAATCGGGAAATGTAAAAAATATTTGGCAGTGTTGCCCTTTTTTAAAATCATAATTTTTAGAACAACTTGGAAAAAAGGTCGAAAAAAAATTTCGGCTTTGAAATCAAAAAGTACCTGTCTGATTTTTTTTTAAATCGACCGTTTTTGGGGTAAATTTATCAACTTTCAGTTTTGGTTCAATATAGGCTTTAAATGCCCTTCACATGATGAACACCGCCTACTCAGACGATTGTATTGATGATTTTTTGTTTAAACAAAAACAAAACATCAAATATTGTCAAAGTTCATGTAAATTGTTTTGTAACAATCATAAAAAAATATCAGTAGGCGGTGTTCATCATTTGAAAGTTAATTAAATCCTGAAATTTTGGAGAAAGTCACTATTTATTTTACGTAATTGGGCACATCTCTGCCTATATTGAACCAAAACTGATAATTTTTTTAGGGAACCTGTTCAGAAAACTGTTCTCTACAATGTAATTGATTCGAAAATATTTTAAAATGTAATGGTGCAATATGGCAGAGAATTGAAAAAAAAATTAGAACCTATTGAGTAATAAACAATTTTTTTAATGAAATTTTTTTTTTTTTTTGAATTAAATATACTTTATTGAATCTTTCTTATAATAATTACATTTGGTTTACATAATAAGTGGTCAGCTGTGGCTCTTCAGCTTTAGTTTGCTTTTCGTGATTTAAACACTGTTCATATTCATAACTTTAAAAGTATATGATTTATCATTTTTGTAACACTAGGTACAATGAAGGAAAAAAAAATTAAGAAAACATAACCTAACCTAAAACTAACTTAATCTTACCATAAACTAAACCAATCCTTGAATCAAGGGGTATTCAGATATAGCACATTTTTCCCTGAATTTCAAACATTTTTCTTGAATCTTCTGATCCAACATTTTTACTTCTGCTAATTCATGAACCTCACTTGATCTAGTCCAGCCAGGAACATTCAAAACCATTTTGAGTACCTTGTTTTGGACACGCTGGAGCTTCAATTTATGAGTTCTAGCGCAACACTCCCAAACAGGTACTGCATACTCAATAACGGGGTAAATTATTTGTTTGTAAACTGCTAGCTTATTTTTCAAAGATAACTTTGATTTTCTGTTAATTAAAGGATACAAACACCTGATGAGAATGCTGCACTTGTTCAATATTTTATCTACATGCTGTCGAAACAATAGTTTCGAGTCAAGTATGAGACCTAAATATACAACTTCCTTTGACCAGGGTATTGAAACATCATTCATTTTAATCAAAACATCATCCTTTGGGACAAATCGGGCCGATTTGGAAAGTGGAAAAATGATGGTTTGAGTTTTGGCTGCATTTATGCGAATTTTCCAGTCGCCAAAGTATTCGGAAAGAACGTCAAGACCCTTCTGAAGACGGCCGACTAAATATCTGGTTATTTTACCCTTATAAATAACGGCAGTGTCATCAGCAAAAAGTGACAACACACCATTACCAGGAAGAGTAGGCAAATCAGATGTAAAAATATTGTACAGAAGTGGGCCAAGAATACTTCCTTGGGGAACCCCAGCATCAATGTTGAATAATCCAGAAGCAATCCCATTCAGAAAAACCCTGAACGATCTCTCCGAAAGATAGTGCTGGATAATTTTGATAAGATACATTGGAAAACCGTATAAATACAGTTTATGTATCAAACCATCATGCCAAACATTGTCAAAAGCCTTCTCAACATCCAACAAAGCCATAGCAGTTGATTTAGACTCAAGCTTGTTCTGCTTGATGATTTTAGTTACTCTCGTAAGCTGATGAGCAGTATTATGCCCTTTCGGAAGCCAAACTGCTCATTCAAAATTATATTATTATCGTTGGTAAAATCCAAAAGCCTTGAATAGATGACCTTCTCAAAGAGTTTGGACAGACTACTCAAAAGACTAATGGGACGATAACTTGTTGGCGATGTTGGATCTTTTGAGGCTTCAAAATTGGTATGACTTTGCCCAGCTTCCAATTGGTGGGGAAGTAACCAAGTTGCAAACATTTATTGAAAATATTGGCTAGATGTTGAAAGAACTGATCACTCTGTTTTTTCAACACTAGATTAAAATGTTATCAAAGCCAGGAGCTTTCATATTTTTCATTTGTTTAACTGCAACTTTGACTTCCTCACCAGAAACATGGGAATCTGCAGGAAATTCAAAGGTAGAGTCATTGATTGTTGAAATACTATTGGCAACTGATGTTTCTTTACGGCTGGTCATGGAAGCGCCAAGATTATGTGAACTAACAAAATGAAGCCCAAGTGCATTTGCCTTTTCCTCGGATGTAATCAAAGGAGAATCCTCAACAATAAGAGGAGGAATAGGCTTTGGTTTGTTTTTAAGAACTTTTGAAAGTTTCCAAAATGGTTTTGAATAATTCCCAAGCTGGCTTACATGTTTTGAAAATTCTTGATTTCTGATATTGTCAAGTCGGTCTTGTATGATTTTGTTCAAATTGTTAACTGAAATCTTTTGTCATAGTCCCCAGTCCGTTGATATTGTCTCCTATAAACATTCCTAAGTCTAATCAAGTGTTTAGTATCTACGTCAATATCAGTTACCTTAAAATTAACAGGAACCTCCCGAACGTTGGCAGCCTCTGCTTGGTTGATAGCCTGCTGGATCACCTCCAGCGAACGATCAATATCAGCAGAAGTTTCCGGGTGTTGATCATAGTCGATGTTGCTGTCTACCACTTGCTGAAACTGCTGCCAGTCAACGTTGTGGTAATCTTTCCGGGTTGGTTGCCGCTGCGGAGTAACGGAAGCTCCAACCTCCACAACCACCGGATAGTGATCAGAACTCAACTCTTCAAACACCTCAGGATGAGCCACGTTCTCAGCCATATTGGTAATGAAGAAGTCGATGATTGAGTGATTCCCAGACCGAGCCACCCTCGTTGGACGATCCGGACTCACAACGTTGTAGTATCCGTTTTGCAGATCGTTGTGCAGAATCACTCCGTTCCGATTCCTCCTGCTGTTGCCCCAAACTTCATGCTTCGCGTTGAGGTCACCAGCGATGATGTACTTTGCGCTCCGCCGTGTCAGCTTCTGGATATCGCTCTTCAGTTTTGCTGCTGAACCATCTCTGGCATTCACCTGACGTGGGCAGTATGCAGCAATGAAGAGTACTGGGCCAACCGAAGTGGGAATTTCCACTCCAACGGCCTCGATGATGTCCAGCTTAAAGTGTGGCAGCCGGCGTGGCTTGAGATCACGATGAACAGCGACAAGCACACCTCCTCCTCCAGACGTGGTCCTGTCGAGCTGCGTCGCAATCTTGTAGTTTTGCAGATAAACTTTTTCACCGGGCTTCAGATGAGTTTCCGTGATGGCAGCTACGTCGATCTCCTTCTCGCGAAGAAAATCCACCAGCTCTAAGTTCTTCCTCCTAATGGAGCAAGCGTTCCAATTCAGCAGCTTGAGGGACCTACGATCCATACTGGATGACGAACGAGGTCAGCACTTCAATCTGCTGGGTCTTGGTTTTGCATCCACGCAGTGCAGCGGACATCTGTTTGAAAATATTGAGGAGTTCGGTTGAGGTGTAAAGATCATTACCATTTTCCTCAACTGCTGGTTCTTGGGTTGGTCTTGGCTCCTGGCTGAAGCCCGGTGGTGGCGGTCTCGGCTCCTGGCTGGAACCCGGCCGTGGATGATTCATCTCAGCTCTCTTCCTGGGATCCAACGGCAACGGTGCCAAGTTCGGGACCTGGCGTCGCGGTTGAAGAGGTGGAAAATTTTGCTCCACCAGGGCTGGAGGAGTTCTACGACGCTGAGGCTGATTCTTCGTCGATGCTTGCTGCCGAATTTTCACGAACTCAGCTCTCTTGGGGCACTTTCGGTCGGTTGACGAGTGCTCACCGTTGCAGTTGAGGCACTTCACCAGCGAATCTTGGATGCACTGGGATGTGATGTGCGCATCAGTACCACATTTGGCGCAACGACGCTTCAGGTGGCAGTTCTTACCTCCGTGCCCGAAGCCCAGGCAGTTGAAGCATTGTGTGACGTCACGATGCACTGGTCGGTATCGCTCCCACGACACGATAATGTTGAAAACCGCTCGGATTGCCTTCAGCTCAGGAAGCGTCGTCGATCCCTTAGCCAAATGCAGCAGGTAGAGCTGGTCACGGTACTTGATGTCTTTGTTGCGTCGGCTCATTTTGTGCACGGCCAACACATCCAGTTTCAAAACTTTTAGCTCGGCAGCTAATTCCTCCACTGGCATGTCGTACAGACCTCTGACGACGATTTTGTACGGCTTATCCATGACGACATCATGGGTAAAGTACTCCGCCTCGTTTTCGGTCAAGTAATCCTTGACCAGTTGATAGTGCTGCCTGGATTGCACCAGCACCTTAAATCCGTCCTGACACAGACGAATGTTGCCTTGGACTTTCCCAGACTTGATGAGTTCAACCAGCCCCGCACGAAAGTCGATCGTTGCTGCTGATTGCCTCACATAAAAGGAGGCAGTTTCTCCTTTCGCTGTTTCACTTCATTCTCCTTTGCTTCCGCTACCTGGTCCTCGTCAGGCAGTCCAGCAAACTTGTTGTTCTTCAAAAGCTGCTCCTCGTGCGATGAAGAGTTCTCCTCCTCCTCATCCATCGGTACAGTACCGTCGCTCTTTTTCGTCTTTTTGCTGTTCGATGTCACTTCCAAAAGCACCTTCCTTTTGGAAATTCCCGGTTTTTGGCCATCAGTTGAGGCCTCAACCTTCCTTTTGGAAATTCCCACTTTTTTGCCTGCTTGAGCCGCAGGTAGGGCAATATTGCCGGCGTTTTGCGCCGGGACGCGACGAGTCATGTTGATTCAGACAACCTTCACCAACGAATGCTCGGATAACAATGATTTTTAATGAAATAATCTATGTTTTGCATTGTTTTTGTCTTAGGTTTGTTCAACGAAACACACCGTGTTTGCTAATGCTTTAAAAATTTCATTTTTTTCTAGGGTCAACTTTTTCTGTGTTTTTTACTAATATTTTGAATAGTATACAGCAATTCCCCATGCAAACAGCATAAAAAAACAAAAGTGCTCGGATCGGGGTCAAAATTTTTCTGGGAGTTCCCTGGCCGAAATAATTAGACCCGTATTTTTTTTGTTTGGCTATTAGGGTGACCTACGCCGCGTTAGGACGGTCTGAAAAATTGCCATTTTCGTCGATTTTTGCAAAAACCACATTTTTTGAAAAATCATAACTTCTCGCCATTTCAACCGATTTCAATTGTCTTATATGCAAATGAAGGTGATAAGTTGGCCTTTCAAAGAAAAATAGTGAGTATTTTCAAAAATATTGTCTAACATATGAAAAGGACGTATGAAACCTTTAAATGCCGTTTTGACGTTATCTGGACCAAAGAGCCTATGTTTGGAAATATTTTTATCGGATTCCCGGACATTTTTACGTTACATACTAAAAAATTGGAGGAGTTTATTAACAGGATTCCGAGATATGATTTTTTTAAAATAAAATTCGTGTTTTTTGACGCGCCACGCGCAAAAACCGGAGAATGACGAAATTGGCAAAAAATCAACTTTTTTCACTAAAACTGCGATAACTTTAAAATTTCAACGATGACCTATACATGTTTGGGTACCAAAATTTTCGTATTTAAAAGCCGCAGCTGTAAGAACATGAAAACACTAAATAGATAAAAAAAAAAGTATTGATATGAGGTGGTAGAAAAAGCCAAAAACATACTAATCAGAAACAAAAAGATAAATGCAAATTAAAATACAAAAAAAAGAAACAAGAAAAGTCTAAGATATAAGAAGTAAAGTTTTTGTAGAACAAAAGTTGCTAAACACGGGAAAAACAAATATCTTCAAAAAAAAAAATTGGGCAGTAATTGTCTTTTTACAAAAATAAAGTAGCATTTTTCCCGATACGCCCAATCGAAATGTTCCTCCCCAAACTTCCAATGAAGCTCATGTTGACGCCCCCGCGTTCTTTGAACATCAGCCCAGCATCCCCCTCTTGCTTTGCAACGCTAAATTTACGCACGCACCGAGAGTGGCAAAACACACGTGTTCAAGGGGGGAGTGAAAACGTGCATTTCCTCCCTATTTCCCTTCTAAGAGGGAAGAGCAGGGGGTGAATAACTCAATTACGACGAATAATTTACATCAATCGGGCAGGCAGAGGCACTTTTTGATATTTCGGATTTTCGGGGAACGAATTTGTAAATTGGATGCTGAGGACTGTCTGGGGGAAAATGATTCCCGGGAGTAATGTTTGTAACGTGAGCCATGTTCAACATGAAATATTCATCTTGATTGGTGACTCCCTTCCGGGTGATTGTGTCCCCGATCGATGCTGATTTGATTCTAGAGTTTGGATAGGCCACGTGTCACCAATGAAATATTCTTTGAGCAAAATTGCATTTCTTGATTGCAAAAAAACGGATAAATCTCCAGCGATGTCGTGCCCGCACAACCGGACGCAACTGGGTCACTTCCGTCCAAAAATGGGCATCACGTTGTTGTCGCGACTTGCCAGCAGAGAGAGAGAGTTGTGTTGAGTCGCTCGTTTATCGTACCCATTATCACTCCATCATGAAACTGACCATGACCATACCCAACGAACCAGTTGGGCCGCCACAGCCAGACGGGCCTGATTGGTTTTGAATGCACGGAGTTCGTGATCAACTGGAAGATTCGTGTGACGACGCGCGAAACGAGATCACACAGGGGTGAAGGTCGGTGATTTGTAAATTTATAAAATTAATTTCTTTCCTTTTCAATTGGCAGACGATTCAGCTGCCACCAAATTGGGCGTTGCTCTCAATAATTGCAGTGACCTCCCCGAAAATCCATAGAGCATGACCTCTTGTTCAGTTCAAACTTAGCCAAGCATCAATCTGCACCTCCAAAATGGAGTCACCAATTTGCATGGCGTGTCCGACTATAAAGCGGAGACTTGGGGGCTGGAAAAATCTCATTCCGTCGAGGTTTTCTACGTTTTATAATTGTAGCCTTTTGCGATCTGCGATTTGAATTGGATTGATGCCCCTGGAGAGAACTCCAAACATGGACTGCGATAATCAGTCATAATTCTAGGTCTCCTCCCCAGTCAACACAAAGTGCGTTTGATCCTCAAAGGTGACTTCTCGAACGGCCAGATGTTGGCAATTTTTGAAACGTGAGATTAGCATTTTACGACGGATTTCACGCTGCCGAGTTACTACTTTGTACTCAAAATAGCGGCAGAGTTGGAAAAGGGCAAGTCGTAAATTTACTCGGAGGAAACGCAAACTTTGCAGTTTGTTTCCGTTCCAGCGGTGAGCTATAACTACTGTGTAATTGATAGCTCTAACTATAGACTGGACAGCACGTGAATCTGGGCCATTCGACAAGGTTGTTGCAAAGTAAGACGATTGGAGCGTCCTGACATTTGTCTTGAGTTGAACGCCTTGAATTTGTATTTCTTACTTTTCTCAGATGTTTTTGAAAATAATTCTAAAATGTCGTATCAACGGTACAACACGTGAATTATACCATCTTGCTCACTGAAGTCATTCACCAATTTAGTTTGAAGCAAGCAAGAACCACATTCAAATAAGGAAGTGCCAGCTTCGGTTAGGCAAGCTTCATTTTACCTGTCCTGATGTAGTCATTTTCAACCGCAATGACTCACCCTCAAACAGTACCAACAGTACAGATATTCCGCACTAAAATCTCACCATTATGGATTAAGTAGGTTTTTGCGACTATTTTCAATGTCACGGTCGTCATTCGACTTATCCCACCAAAAAAAAAAAAATTAACACCAAACCTTTTTTGCCCATTTAATCCAATAAACCATGGCTTAAAGTTTCCGGCTTTTTTCAAGTTTCATGATCACGCTCACCAAAAAAAAAACGCCTCCACTCATCAAGCCATCGAGACTGTATCGATTACCAAATTAGTCCCACTTCAAGTGCGTATCAACAATTCGAATTTGCAGCGGGGCGGCGAAAGCCGTTATCTTGCCGTAACACGTGAATGTCTGCACAATTTGAAGGTTAAACGCGCTGAACGAACTCCCCACCACACCATCATCTAGAAGTGAGGCTTATTGCATTTTTGTGCAAATTGGCAGGCTGTTGACATGTTGTTAACCCCCCCAGTCGGTCGTCAAATTTGCTTCAAGTGCTTTTTGATTACCATAAACCATAAATAAATTCAGTTATGGCGTATTTGTTCAGGACCTTGCAGGCGTTCAAACGTTCAAAATTGACGATTTAATTAACTGATTGAAAGTTAATGAAGCGTCTAAATATAAGCATCTTGGCGAAGAAACAAGTGTGCCAAGGCTGCTGGAAAAAGGGTTTTTTCAAACAATTGCAAAACACAACATTGCTGTGGTCCACAAACACGTCCCCGCACAATCATCTCCGGCTGGAATGAACGAACCATGCCGTGGCGAACTCGCAGGCAAAAAAACACTTTATTTTTTTATTATTGTCAGTGATGATGCTAAAGTGCTATGATTTCTTTTTATGCCACCATTTCCGACTGTGTTGTTGTGTTGTGCTGTATATGTGCGTACTACTGACATCCACCCATCTTCCTCCGTCATATATGCACGTATGTAGGTATGATACTTTCATCACGCACTCACACATGTGGCGAAACTGCGTTTGTTTTGAAAATGACACCTATGGTGAGTTGGAGTGACTTTAACATTGATTGTTGGTTTAAAAAAAACACTTTTCAAAAGAAACAAAATGTCGTTGAAGAATACAACACAACTAGTGCAATGTTTATTGAGATTTATTAATACAAAAGACAATTTGACATTATGAAATCCTCTTCTGCCAAATTTCTAATCTATTTTTTTAAATTCATTTATCATGTTTTATTTTTGTTTGATGTGGGTAGTTTTAAGCCTATTTTAAAAACTGCTATCATTTTATGTTGGCCACTTGCTGTTTTTCATTATTTTCCAGTAACTTTTTCGATTTTATTTGTGTTTCGCATTTTGTATATAAACATAATCTGGACCATAACAAAAATTATTGCGAACTTATTTTGACATAAAAAGTAGGGGAAATCAGTTTAGAACACTGCCAAATCTGACCCCAGAATAATATTCTATTTTTCAAAATATTGGCAAATTCCCTTGATACAAGGAAAATCATCAAACACAAAATTTTCTAAAAAAGAAAAGATCTCTATTTGATGGTCAAAAATTGTTTAAAAATTGATTTTTGCCAACTTTTTGTACGAAGCCCGCCAATAGGCACAGTTTCTACGCATTCTACTGAGATGGTAAGGTGGTTCTGTTTATGCACATTTTTCCGTGTTTAGAGGGTCTTTTTAAAGTATTTTTATTTACAAATTATTTTGCTAAAAGCTTTTTTTTCGATCTCTAAATTTAGCTAGTACTAGAATGTGTATTTTTTTACTGAAAACATACGAAGTTTTGAAAGTGTGGCAAAAAATGAAATTTGTTTTATGGGCTAGCTATTGCCGTGTATCCACTAAAGAAATCTATAAAATTAGAAAAAAAAATTACTCAAAAGCAAGGCCAACATTTGAAAATGTCCAAAATATTTACAGTCCAGATTCGATTATCCGAAGGATTGTAAAAAAAAAATATACTTTATCTTTCTTTTTTTTATTTTCCAACTTTAGACATCAAATTTGAGTTCTGAAGCCCCAATTTAATCAAAATGGAATATTTGATTGTCTTTTGAGTTAAAAAAGCATTTTTTCAATATCTTATCGTCGCCATTTTGGCCGCCATCTTGGATTTAGAAATTATAAATGATTTTAGAGTAGTTTGTGATCCAAAATGATTTTTTTTCCGAGGCCTTCGGATAATCGAGTGTGGACTGTGTAATTTGCCCTATCAAAACATTTCTCTTAATTCTGATTAAAAATTATATTTATTTTAAGTGCAGTGAAAATTTTTAACATAAAAATCAATGTTCAAAAATAAAGGCTGATTTGATAATACTGAATCAGATCTGCACTCAGAAGTTCGATCAGCTAAGTCAAAAATAAACAATTGTAGAAAATTGTTTGAACTTTATTTTTTATTTTCTTTTTTCATTTTTGCTGGAGTACTTTTTCCCCATGAATTATTTTTGAAATGCAAAGATAAGTTTTTCCATCATATTTTTTTTAAATGCAAAAAAAATAACATTTTTTCCAAAAAATCTTATAGTGGATTTTCTGCTAGCTGGATTTTCTGGCATCTTCTCACGGTTATTGAGAACGGTCGTGGATAGACCTAGAGGTTCCCAATTGGAGTGAAAAAGTTCAATTTATTTTAAAAAAAATGGATTAAAATTTTGGTTTCAAATCACTTTTCCAACATTAGGAATAATTGTTTGAACATGCTCGGATTTTTTTTTATTCAATCGAAAAAAATATTTTTCTTGAAAAAAACAAAACTGAAATCACATGATCACCCCTAATTCTGGCTCGATGCCGCCATCATGCAACCGCGTGCTCCGTTTGTTTGTCAACAAAGCTGCAGCTGGATGGTGAGACGAAGTGAGGGGGGAGGGGGAGTTTTTGACATTTTTATGCCCGCGTTTGGCCCGCCGCTTGTTTCGTCGGTCGTTGCCAACGACCGAGTCCAGCTAGGTACTGATCGTACAATACCAAAAAATGTTTACAATTTGAGCACTTCATCAAAATTATTGTTGCATAATTTTCGATTGAAGATTTGATTTTGCATCTAAAAATGATTTTAGAAGTTACGATTGACATTATTTTAATTTTTTAAAGCACATATTTTTCAAATCTGAATTTTGTACCATTCTTAGGCTGGTACAAATGTTATCTAAAGTTTTTGTCCTCGGCTCTGGTCAAAGTGAAGAGAGGTTAAACAATTAATTTAAAAAATTAAAGTCCAGCTTTCAAAATTTTTAAGGTGAAAGCATCAAAATTGCTTCATACATTATTGCAGTTATGTTGCTACCGAAATTATCAAAATATCAATGAATTTACGAAAATATTTTTTTACCAAAATTTTTTGTCTGTGTCGGATCTGTGGTCCCAAAATTCAAAATTTACTAAAAGTCTGAAGTGTCCATTTGATTAAAAATGCAAAAATAACATTTTTGCCCTCAGTTTTTTGTGTGGGATTTTTTTTCCTGCGTAAATGATGTCTTTTAGTCCCCTGAAACACATAAGAAAATAAAAAAAAATGAAAAAAAAAGTATTTTGGTTTTTTTACTTGCAACTATTTTTGTAAGAAAAGTCCTGATCATAACCTTGCCGAAGATACCAAATCGATCAGAAAATCTCTTCTCAAGATTAGGATTTTTTAATATTCTTATACCAGTTCGAAATGGAAAGTCCATACCAGTTTGGTTTGGAAAAAAACCTTTTGACATCGGGAATGCATGGACGAAGTTTCATCCAAATAAAAAACAAGTCTCGAAAAAAATGCGAAATTGAACGGAAAAAAAGAAAATCTCCGAAAAAATAAATAACGTTAGATTAAAAGTGATAAAAAGAAATTAACAATAGAATCATAAATCGTGAATGTTTCTTTTTTCAGCTACGTCTTTTAAACATATAAAAACATTCAACTGAAAATTGCTCAAATCAACTCCACTCAACTGTTCCGTGAAAAAACGCATGTTATTGCGCCGGATTCGTTACGAATTCAAATGCTGAATACCGTGAAAAAAAAATGAGAGAGAGAGAAAGAAGAGAAGCCATACTCAACACACTTCTTGGTGCAGCAAACATCACAACAGCAACAACAGCAAAAAAATCATATCAAAACTCGCGCAGTTGTAGAGTGAAAAGCATAATAAAAAAAATTGCATAAAATTTTTAGTGAACAAAAAAACTCTTGCTTGTTTGCAGCGACTGCATCGAGATGAACGCTGGCTGATATTGTTCGCGGGGGAGTCTTTGAGTCTCTGTTGTGACACTCTTGCGTCATAGGACTTTTATTGCTGCAATTTTCTTCTTTTCATCTCTTTTGGGCCGAACAAAAAGTCGTCAGAAGTGAATTGTTTGGTTTTTTTGGCTGAAATTGGTATCGCTTAATGTAAACAGGGTTTATCTCGTAATTAATCTGTGTCTTCTTTGATGGAGGTTTTTTCAGGTTGAACCAGTCTCATTTTTAACACCTTCAAGTAATAATTGCAAAACAGAGTAAGAATTTCTCAGCACGAAATTAAAACTTTTTTAATTATTGTATTAAAACTCTCGTCGCCCATTCCATGATGGGAAAATTCTCGCCGGAATCGCCCCAAAAGCTTTTGCACATTTGAATACAATCGGGGGCTGTAAATCAAAAAGAAGCTCCGCCGCTCGCTCGGTAAAATACAACTCACATAAACACATTACGCGCCGGCGGCATCAGTGTCAGAGCAAAGTCATCGTGAGTTTAATCCAACAAAAAAAAAAACCAACAACAAAATTAAAATCCCACGCAGTCTCGCCCTCGACAAGTCTGCCTCCCAGACACTGCAGGCCGGTCAGTCACAGCGTCGGACATTAGCCCTTTCGGGGAAGGGGGTTGCCTAATTTTAACAATTAGTCAAACTTATTTAAAATTTCAGAAAAAAGATTCGATAAATTACATAATTTAAAAATTCTTAAATCATAAATTACTACAGATTTTTCTAAACAAAATTCGTATCTTAATATTAGATGAGAAAAATACAATAATAAAATTTTGAAAATTATCAAAATTTATACAGATAGTTTCTAAAAGATATCAATGCCATTAAATTAAATTGATACATAGAAATATTGAATTTTCAAAAAAAAATCATTAAAAATTTATAAACAAAAAAATTAAAAGATTGTTTAAAATTCAAAAGTCTCGAAAGGGTTAACGAGCGGTTTCAACCGTGTAAATAAATACACACTGCTGTCGGCAGGCAGCACACTTTCGACACGGGAAGCGATTAACTTTGTTTGATGCAGATTTAAGTACAACCGGCTGGTACAAATGCTGATGATGATGACGGCCGCGCCGTCGAAGGTGGCAGAATATCAGCCAGCACGTGAGCCGGATACTTGCAGCGTGTGGCATGGTTTCATCTCTGGAATAAACGTATTTTGCTGAAGAATTTTGAAATTTGTTGATCGACATTGAAGGTTTTAACTTTATTTAAAAAAAACTGTAGAAAATGTGTGAGAAAAAGAAAAAACTAAAATTATGGCAAAACTGTCGAAAGCAGTGAATACTTGAGATGGATGTGCATTTTACCAAGAATGCAATCCGGAATCATCATTCTGTATCACAAATTAAAAAAAAAACATTAATAGATTTTTGCAATATCCCAAAATTGAATGATTTAGTTATACTGTCATGAGTTATCTAGAGTGGAGTGAAATTACAAGATTTATGTAGTTCAATATTTCTTGTGCTTTGATTCAGAGATATTTGAAAGACCTGAGAAGAGGTTAGTGAGATATTTATTTGAAAAAAAAAGTTAAAATTAAGCATAAGCATAAGCATAAGCATAGGTGCCCACCCGCAGTTGCTACTTCGTTATTGACCAGGACCTCCAGAAGTTACATCCACGAGCCGTGGAAGATAAGTGGGAGCTATCTTTCCTCGCTTCGCAACTTCTCAAAGGCCCCTATCATGCTGATCAATACCGGCGCCGGCCACGACCAGTGGTAGAGTCACGGGGAAGTGGATGGGAATGTTAGTCCGATACTTGAGTGATAGAGACCGCCCAATCGACTGCTTCTCCGACAAAGTATCACATGAGTTTTGAGGGGGTTAGTAAAAAAGTAAAAAAAAAAAGTTAAAATTACTTACAAAAATCGCTTTGAATTGTTTATGCTAATTTATTGTATGACAGTGTTGCCATATCGTCAAACCTAATGTCTCAAGGGTTGAGTAAAATATTTATTTTAAAAAATGTTTAAATTACTTTCTCAATTATTTTTTATCAAAAATTATCTATGACAGTGTTGCCAGATCTTCAAAACCTGTGTGTCATACGATTAATTTTGATATAAAAATACGTGAGAAACATGGCGTCAAAACAATTGTTGTAAATAATGTTAGTACACACAGCACACCTCACCTTGAGACATGAGATTTAATGATCTGGCAACACTGTCATACGATAATATTTTTATTTAAAAAAAACACGTGAGGATCATGGCGTCCGAACGATTTTGGTAAGAAAATATTTTTTACATTTTTAAAAAATATTTCACACAACCCACGACATATTAGGTTTGTTGATCTGGCAACACTGTCATACGATATTTTTTATAAAAAAAATACATGAGGATCAAACGATTTTTGTAAGTAAATAATTTCAACATATTTTTTTAAATAAATATTTCTCTCAAACCTTGAGATATTAGTAGGGTTAGTGAAATTTCACGATTTCCCGGACAGCGTGAAATCCGCGAAATTTGGCTTTTTTCGCGGAATCCCGTGAAATGTTATGTTTATGTGAAACTGTAACAATTTTTCTCAAAATATTTTATCAAATGTAATTGAGAATAAAAACAATCTTAAGAACTACTGTAGAATTAAGCGAGTGAATGCCCTTGTTCAATTACTAATATAGGGTTATTGAATTTTGACGATTTCGTGAAATTGTTGAAATTTATCAATTTTCTCTAATATTATTTTTCAATTAGGGCTGTTGCAAATATTTTTTTAAGTTTATAAAAATTGAAATTACGAGCCATGTTTTCAACATTTGAATGAAAAAAGTGTTTTAAATTACATTATACACCTGTCCAGTTGTTTTGCCATCATCAGTTTCCAAAATATCTAAATATTGACGAATTTTTTTGTTTTTGCAAAAAAAAAGTTTTTGCGGTGCTGTACACTGGAATTTTATTTAAAAAAATTCAAATACTTTTAATCCAGCCTTAAAATACTAAATTTGATTATAAATGCAGAAAAATGCGTTTTAGATTGTTTTCAGTTGAATTGACTTCTATTTTCTTTATAATTTTGAAAATTTTCGGAAAAAAATTTTTTTTGCCCCCTGATTTTTCGGACCAATTTTGAAGGGGGGGAGGGGGGGGGGGCATAAACTTTGAAAAATATTTGCAACGGCTTAAGATCATAATAAATATTTTAACCACAAAAACTTTTTAAGTAAATTTTATTAGTTTTCAATTGGAAAGCTTGATATGAACCATTTGAAGAATTGTTCAGATTTTTCAGTTTTTTTAGAAAATAACTAAATTTAGTACCTAATATTTTTATTCGCTGTGGTAAAACATTTATTACTTTTTTATTTGAAAGGTATAATTTCAAAAGAAATTAAAAGAATCAAGCTTTGTTTTATTCAAAATAAGATAAAGAATATTTTTATCTTTCAAATCACCATTTGAAAACATTTCATTTTTGATTCCCGTGAAAGTTAAAAACTACCACATTTTTTCTGTTATAATTTTTAATAAAAAATTATATTTCGTTAGCGAATCATATTATTTTTGGCTATTGATTTTAAATTGAGTTTTTGAAAAGAGAGATGAAAAAATAATAAAAATATTTTTAATGGGCTAAATTCCGTTGAAAATTTAAACTATTTTTCTCATTTTGGCTTGACAAGATTGTTAAATTTTGCTTTGATATGAAATTCAATAAAATGTAAACAGAAGCAAATCAGGGAAAACTTTATAGCTTTATTAGTCGAATATTAAAAAGCAGTTCAATAAATTAGAATACGCATGCCCTACATGTTGTATCAAAATATAAATAGAGCCCATCAGTCAACCAGGTGGAATTTTTTTTAGTGTTTTTTTTTGTTTATTGAAGAATAATATATAATGAAGCATAAAAAGTAGTTTCTGTGATTTCAGCATAAGATTTTCAGCATGATTTTAACATTTTTCACGTTCCGCGAAATTCGCGTGAAATTTTGTGTTTTGAAATTGAGGTCCCCGTGAAATTGGCTATTTTCGAGCGTGAAAAATCACTAAGCCTAGATATTAGGTATGATGATCTGGCAACACTGTCATACGATAAATTTGGTTTTAAATAAATACGTAAGAAAGATGGCGTCAAAACGAGTTTTGTAATTAATTTTATCATTTTTCTAATAAATATTTCATTCAACTAAAGTCCTTTTACATGACTAATGCTCACAATTAGTTTTATTTACTCCAAAAATAAAGCTCATATCGCAACAACTCGATCAACAAATCGACAATTTCCGCCACCATTTTTTCCTCTTTTTTCTGTTTTGTTTTGGATTACGTAGAATTCACGGTTTCGTAAACAGTGCCACCCGGTGCAGAAGCACACTGAAAAGATGGCGTGACATAAAACACCTCTCCCCAGTCTCTGGAGGTCGATTTGTGCACAAAATGGTATTTAAAAAATGTAAAAAAATGCGCACTAACATTTGGCATACAATGGCGCGTCGTCGTTTACACTAAATATCATTCCGAGTCTGGGCAGATGGGTAATCGTTCTATTGTTTCACCGCCGTTGATTTTCCCAACAGTCCCAAGACAACTTCATTGGAAGAGGTGAAGCTTGCGTGGAGATTAGGTGACTTACAAAATCACCGGACCGTGCAGAGTCTCCGTAAGAGGATCACCCTCATCAAGGGTAATAACTTTTCATTAAAAGGTTTGGGGTATTACCCAGATAGCAACCACTCGCGGTACGAGGGAGTCCTTACGAGAGTTATTGCCCAACTCATCCGCGATCACATAAATTTCACACTCCTGAACTGGCGACTACCTCAACTGTGTACTCGAAACCGGCGGCGACTTGCGGAACGAACACGACGCGAAACGCTGAACCCAAACTAAACTGCCTTGAAAGGTCATTCCGATCTCAACGAAACAAAAAAAAAATACACTGAGGTGTTGTACACATAGCCGCAAGTCACCGTAACTTTGGTGTCATGTCCAGTCCGGGGAACACCGTCTACACTACACAGACCATCGACGTCTCACCCCCAGAAGGAAGAAAAATTATGTCAAAACAAAATTTCGAGAAAATCCGATCCACAAAAGAAAAAAAAAGGAAAAGTGAAATTCTCCCTCGACACGGCCTTCAACCGCGACGGCGATCGCGCGACTTCCAGCAAAAGTTCAAAGAAGAGGGAAGTTGTGGCTCGATCGATCTCCGTAACGACACGTAATTTCATAGGCCGTTGGTGCCCGAAACCGTGCTTCGATGAATTGAAATGATTGACATCCGTTGGCGGTTCATCGAAAGAAAAAAAATGATGAATGATCATCATCGCAATCACATTTTTTTTTTTTTCGATGGGAAACGCCGCCGTTTCGTGACCATTGTTTCACCCGGGGGGAGTAGTGTGGTGTGTGCATCAATGGAGATTAATTATGTCATCTTTAAAAAATAACGAAAATTCCAACTCTAGACAAACGGCCCGTTGCACAATCTTCAACCGTGGAGGAGGTCGGATCCAGCGGCTGCTGCAATTATAAATGACCTTTCGGGCGATTTGGGGCTGTCGGCAGAGTTGAGATTGGACGGTCATGCAAGATCCCTTGCCCAAAGCGGGTCCAGAACGTATTATCAGCAACATGCGACCGACCTCCGCCGGTTGTGGCCCTTCTTATGTCATCGAACCCATGCTTCGATAAGCAACTAGTTTCCGATTGGATGCTGTATAGGAAGGCTTTGCGGAAAGACATGGTGGAGAATCAGTCTATGAAATCATAAAATTGAAAGTTAAACTTTAGGCTTACTAAAAAAATATTATTTTTACAATAAACTCAGTTATCATAAAACTAGTGTAAAATGCATTTTGAAACACTTTTATCATTCTAAAATTGAGATTATGGCTAGTTATTTCAAAAGAAATATTTGCATGGTCTTTATTCAGTTCGTTTGACGTTATTCCATTTCATATAAAAAAAAATGTTTTTTTCTTAAACAGTGCATTAACGATGCAATAGAATCCAATGTTTTAAAACGTTTTTGTAAAAATATAAATCATTATCTTTATCCTTTCTGCGAAACATTAAAGCACACAATGATTTAAAAAAATGTGCATTTCATCTTTGCAAATGTTTTAAAAATATAGCTGACAAAAACTGAAATTGAAAAATGGTTATCGAAGGAAGGTAATTGTGTGAAATAATTTCACAAACTATTTATTTGCTTTAAATATATTTTTTTGAGTTTCATAAATTTCTTTGAACACATTCCGTTTTTCTTTTTTTTTTTTTCAAAGATGATATTTTATTTTTTTTTTTTTTTGTTAGTTTTTGCATTCTTTCAAACATGAGGATTTTTTGAAAATGGGTTTGAAACATGAGCAGATCTTCAATATTTTTGTTCTTGTTTTCAAAATTCAAGTTAGTTTCCAATGAGCAAAATGAGCAGTTTTTGAAAATAAAAATAAAATCATCAGTTTTTTGATTGTTTTAAAATGTTTAAAACGATTTGTTTTTTTTTTTCGATTTTTTGAATTATAATCTGGGGGATTTTGCATCTTTTTGAACATTAATAGAACATTTAAAAACAAACGAGTTTCAACTTTTTTCTGTTAAAGTTTCTTGACTTTTTAAAATTAATCAATCAAGATTTCTTTGTTGTAAAAGAGAGATAGAAAAAACTCTCATTCGATGATTTTTGCATCAAAATATCAGAGAGTGCAACGACCGTTACTATAGCTTGTAAATTCTCTTATTTTATCTCGTGATTGCCAAGAACATTCTCTTTCTATCACTCCTTCCCTTTTCTTCGTTCACACACACTCACCGAAGATTCTTGTGTGTTATCAGAAAAACGCAATGAAACAATGCGAGAAGGGGATTGCGAATCGACCACACAGTACGTCCCGTTAAACTGCGTTGGAAAATGTTGTCTTGTGGCGGCTTTTGTGGCAACGCTCTGTTGAAGGGGAGCTGATTGTAAATGTGAGACTGGCAGATTAAAAGAGTCTCTCTGGATTTTGCTGAGGTGAGAATTTGGCCTTGGGCTTGATAATTGTCTCCGTTGAGAACTGAAAGTATGACATTTTTACAGCCCTGACTGGGAGGGTTTGCGTTTGATACATACAGGAACATTTAAAAAAATATTATTTAAATAACATTTTTAGTGAGGTTTTGTATAACCTTAAAAAGGGAAGAGGATAATAAATGGTAATAAAAATGCTTCAAGTATTTGTAAATTGTTGCGAATGCATAAAAAAAATATGCTGTGAAAATTTTTATCTTTCTACAAACATAAATACAAAATTCAGACGTTTGTGCAAGGATGCCAGTAAGTTGGATATTAAAGAGGAAACATAATATTCTTGAAATTTAGCAATGGTTCAATAAAGGATGAGAACCACTGCAGTGAGGAAAAATTTGGCAAAAAACGGACCTTATTGATGCAGGTCAATTAAAACTTTTCTTATGCGAAAAATTCCAAGGAATCGATTGGTGATAGTGAAAATTCGCGGAAATTTGCGTAAGGCTCGATTTACCCTGGTTTTGACCGCTTTTTGCCTCAATTTTTACCACTGTGTCCTTAATTATAGTTTTTTCGAGTTAAAAGATTATGGTTAATATTATAACACCGGAAAAAATTACTATTTACCAGTGTTGCAAAAGAGTGATAGAAAAGCTATCAATAGATTATCTCTGCACCAAAAATATCCGAGAGTATAGCGGCAGTCACTATAGCTTGTGAGATCTCTTCTTGTGTCTCGTGATTCCCAGCGATGCCATTCTCTCTCTATCACTCCTTCCTTTTTTCCTCGACTATGCGCTCTCACCGCTGAGTCTCTCAATCTCTCCGAAAACTGCAATGAGAGAACGCGAGATGGCGATTAGGAGCCGACCACGCATGACGCCCCTTCAAAATGCGTTTGCAAAATTGGTTTTGTGGCGACTTTTGTGGTTAAACGCTGTTGCGGTAGGATGTTCGTGGAAGCGAGAATGAGAGAGAAAAGGAAAATGTCAATCGCGAGTGGGTAAACACGAAAACGTGTTCGGCTATGTTCGGCGCTGAGAGTTTCAATGAAGAGAGAAGAGCAGTTGTATTTGAGGCATGAATATTCAGGCGAGATAATTGTAGTTGCTGAGAGCTGATATTTTGATATTTTAACAACCCTGCTATTTACTAAATGTTAACTTTTAAAGACGCGATCAACTAAATAAAAAATTAACTAAGTCAAAAAGGAAATGAATGTTTTTCTAGGGTACGTTGCTTCATAAAATGTTTTAATATCGCAGAAAAATAATTTAAACCTATAATTTAAACGATGCTTTTAAAAATAATTTTCAATTGCAAATTTGTTTTTGCATCTAAAAATTATTTTTAAAATCAAGTTTGACAATTTTCCAAACAATTGGTATCAGATTTTGCACCATCGTAAACTCTAGCGCAAAAGATACCTTTTCCAGTCCCCAAAACATGAAAAAAATCGTAAATTTAAAAAAATAAGTATTTTAAGCATTATTTTTTTGTGATGAAAAGTTAAATAGAAAAACAGGGTAAATTTTTCCCGTGAACTATTTTTTTTTAACTTTTCTAATTATAACCAATAAAAAAAATGAAATTTATTAGAAAATCTGTTCTCAAGTTAAAATTTTTTGATTGTCTCATGCCCATTTTGTATAGCCATTCCTCAAATTTCTATGGAGCCTTGTATGGAATAACTAATGACGCAAAATGGCATTTTTTGACATAGGGAATACATGGACAAACTATTTTTTTCGATAAAATGCGCCGTTTGTTAACCAATATATTTTTATTTTTAAAAAAGAAGCTGTTTTTTTTTTGAGGAAGTGTTCATATTAAAAAAAAAATGCAGAAGCTCCAATGTTCAACCATTTTTAAATTTTGACTATGAAAATCAAACAAACTGTTTCTGAGAAAGAGGAGAATTTTTTTTTTGGAAAATTAAATTTTCTTAATGTTTTCCAATGAGCCTTAATTTTCAACAGACGATATATTGGCAACTGTTGGTCCGATTCTCAATGTTAAAAAATTAAACCTTTGTGAAATTTTCCAATGCTTCGAATAAAAATATTTTGAAAAACCCTGACCTCAAACTTATTTTAAAAAAAAATAAAAGGAGAGAGAATTTTACTTTTTGTAAACATTGATCGATCGGAAAATCTCTTCTCAAGATAAATACAGATTTTTGAATAATAACATACCATTTCTGTATAAACAACTGCCAACATTATATGAAGACCTGTATGGACGAACCAAAAATGCAAAATGGATTCTTTGCTCAGAGGGAAACTACCCAGAAAGGTTCAGCCAAATCAACAAATATGAAAAATTAAAATTGCATGGAATCGGCCGATTTCGTCGATAACTCATAAATAAATAGATATGAATGAATATGAAATAATTTTAACCAAATTCTTCTATTGAATGCGTTGAAAGAACTTTTATATAAAAAATAAGTTATTTTGTGTAACCGTTCGGAACCTCACTCGTGAAGGTTACCGCGATTTACGCGATTTGTTTTCCGTTTAATGTAAAAGTTGGGAAGTGTTCGCGTGTCAAGTGTTTTGTCTCCGGTAAACGACCCAGCAAGTGACGTCCACCAAGAACGCAGCCAGCAGAAGCTTCCGAAACCGACCAACAGAGGACCTCGTCGACAGTGGGCGGTAGAGAGGTGACATGACGGTAGGTTGGGAGGTCAGGGAAAAGGCGCGGAAAGAGGAGGGGAAAGACGAAGACCGTCAACCGCCAAGGACTCCTCAAGACTCGTCCATTTGCCCGGAAAGAGTCATAGCGAACAGTTGGACCGCTACAAATCCACTGTTTCGCCAAGTAGTGTCAGTGCACGGCCACGGCCGTGAGTGATAGTGCCAGCGGGAACCAGGAGTGTTTGAGACCGCTGAAGGACATCAGGTATGTCCACCAAACCCGCCAGTTTGCCAACCCTAACGACCCCATCCGCCTAACCAACAAAACCAACCGTCATGGCTCACCTAACCTCAAACATCACCTTCAGGACCCCTCGTACCTCACGTTAAGTGCCAGTTCGGCACCGCCTCGCAACAACCGTGTCGAGGACACCAACCGGGGACTCGCCGCAACCATTGAGTCACCCCCAGAATCCAGTCCGCAGCCGGACGTAGACCCGCGCCGTACCTGCGCCTCATCCGGGTATTCTGGACACCCTCGATGGTGCTCCGAAGGTCGTAGGACGCAACCAACCACGACAGAGGGCATGACGACAAGAACCGGAACGAGTGGGACCATTGTACGACCGCAACCGGCCGAGTACGCCGCCAAGACCACACCCAGGAGGCTGCGCCGTGATACGGCGAGTGCCAAAACAACAACAAGCGGTTGCGCCGCGTGGTGGCGAGTAGCAGAAGCAACAGGAGGAGAGGAAGCGACGTCACCGGAAGCAGTGTCAGAGTACGGGGCCCCGAGAAGAAGGAAGAGCAGAGAGAAGGTCAGATAGCTTTAAGAAAGTGGGAGGAAATAGAGAAGAGTTCGATCGAAGTTGTGGAGTTTTCACTGGATTCCGACGCATTTCCCAGCTTACCGCGATTCAGGACCGCAGGCATGCCGACCCTGAGGCTACATGAGGGAGTCTCGGTAGCGCTCGTGAGCCGGTGGTAACCCGACAGTTACATTTGAATAAAATCCTTACAGATATGTATCGAACAAAAACGTAGCAAGTCATCAAATATTGAAGGAAGAACTTCAAAACCACGTGCAGTCACCCTGTCTCGAAAAAGGGAAAGGGAAGCAAAAACCCAATTACCACTCGCACGTTGGTTACGGTCCAGCATCCTTTCAGCGAGCCGCGGTCACGAGCGTTGATAAATAGTATCAACTTCTTTTGTGTCCGCGCCTGCAGTTGCCACTCATGTTGGCCCAATTGGATTTCGTTGTACTACCCTTCTTTACCCTCTTGCAAGAGTTCCAAAGCCATCAACACTTTAACGGCGCACACTTTTATCGCCAAACTCGTTGAAAGTTTTATTTTGTTTCGAAAAGCGTGTCGCTTTAGAGTAGCTCCGGGGCTGCTGCCCAGTTGGTGTCAGAAGTTGCTCTGCGACGAGATTACCCCGAAAGTGTACTCCCCGATGCAACACTTGCACCAATTAAAAGTCTCTTGGACGACTTCCCGGCGGCAGCAACTCATACTCGTACCGGGTATTTCCACAGATGTGTGTCTGGTATAATTATGCACCTATTATGCACTTCAACGAGCTGTTGTGCTGTTCAGTTCGCCACCCCGGAATAAGAAGCTGGCGACGACAGACTCAAGGACCTTCCAGCGAGTCACGTACGGTTGAGAGAGGCATATGGGAGATGCGTCCAAGGAGATACTTCCACGGAGTCAACGAGCTCATAATTCGACGTGACAGGTGAGATATGATGGAAAATTTTCCGGTAGATTCCCAAACTTGGTAATTTAAGATTGCTTTAACGGGTTTGTTGTTTTTCGGACTCAACTCAACTCGACAGTAATCTAAGCTGAACGGAAACGGTAACGCCGATTGCTGAATCATGCAACTCCATAATCCACAGATCAAGCTCGATGTCTCAATCATTAGGCGGCTAGACGACGACGTGGACGACGATGACCTTTAAGGCCGCGCTTAATATCTCTAACTTCAAGTGTGTATCGCGCGGACCCAAAGTGCGTAATGATATCCCCGGCTTTCAATGAGTACTGTGCGAATCGCGGTAATTAATTCCCCCACCACTTGGCTTTTCGGTTAGCCCTTACATGGCAGTCTCACCTTTCAAATTAATCTTCAGAGTAGCAGCTGCCGCGGTGTGCCTGGCCTGACATCAAAACGAGCTCCGCGGAATTAGCCAGGCGTTCGAGCGGCGAGGTGTCCTCCGACGGGTGCCGTATAAGGGCAACTCGGCAGGAGCGGTCAGATTCACCGCGTGGCGATTGGGTCAAGTTGATTGAACCTGTGCCCTGGTGTTGCTCCTAGAAGAAGAAAAAGAAGAAACGTTTTGTTAGGATCGAAGGATACGCGGGCATATCTGCAAGCGAATTTATAACACAAAAAAAACGAGAATTTATTGGTGCTTCCGACAGAGATGTATCATTATGCAGAATGCATTCAAATGTGGTCCGCAAAAGAGCCATAAAAAGCAGGGGAAGGTGGGAACGAGGTCACTCTGTCTAGTTCAGGCGTGTTCCGGTTTGGGGATGTTTGCCACTTTGTCGCACGATAAGATTGGTACAGTCGTCAAAAATTAAATACTATTTTGGTATTAATTTGATATTGATATTTCGAGTCTGCATAAAAAAAATATGAACAATAACCTGTGTTAATATTTAATTTTTATCCAGCCATTTTCAAATTACCCCACCTACAGCTTCCGGCGAATGAAACGATCCGATGAGCATGTTATGTGGTTTGAAAAGAAATGTCAGTTTCATTGTCCGATCTGCAGCCATAGTTCAGTTGCACCAAATAATTTTAAATTATTCAGTGAATACATCTTTAAATTTATTTTTTGAGCAATTCGCTACGCTAATTTTATAAAATTATCCTTCCCTCCCTACAACGGTCTGATAGCCGAGCGAGCAAAGGCGCCAGTCCTCTCTGCGGGTACTGGGTTTGAATCCCGTTGGATGCTACTTTTTTGTGTGCAGAAAAACTGTACAATGTTTAATATTATGGGACTTTTCTCACATTTTTTTTATGTGCACTGATTTTTATTTAAATTGACTTTTTATTACAAAAAGTGATTCTGACAAACTTTACCACCTTCGGTTTATGTGTTTTTTTTTTAATATGTTTAAGTGGACAAAAGGGCCAAAAGTTATAATGTTTTAAGAACGTTGGTTTTCGCCAAGTTGTGGATTTCTGAAAAAAGTATTTTTTTCTGAAAGTAACGAAAATTCTCCCGGAAAATAAATAAAAACATTTTTGGAAGTATAATAGAATTTGGATTAAAAAAGTACTTTTTGTAGATGCTTGATAAAATGCGCTGGTTTCCAGTTGAAGACCATTATAAAGTTATTTTTTTTACAGATATTTGGTCGCTTAAAAAAAATAATGTCCATCCTCGTCCATCTCTGAAAAAAATATATTTAAAAATCTGAGAAAATTCTCTTGAATTTCTTTTTGGACATTTTTGATCCAACCTTTGGTTCCTAAGATATGACCAAATAATAACAATGACAAAAAATGAGTTTTTCTAAAAGCTAACCATTTGGTCCTCAATTCTCAATCGATGATATCTTGGAAACTATTGATCCGATTTTGTATAATAAAACTGAAACCAGTGTGATATGTTATTATAACTTTGACATTTTTTTTCAGATTTTTAATCACGCTTAAATTTCAAAAGGACGACACTTTTTTCTTAAATTGCAAATCATAAAATGGCTTTAGCTCGAAAAAGGTACAATTTATCATTTATCACTAAAGTATTTTTTAAATCCAAATTCAATTTTACATAAAAAAATGTGTATGCCTTTTGTCCACGAAAACGTAAAAAAAAAATCAAAGAGAATAAAATTTTACAAAATCGAAAATCATTTAGCTTTTTTTTACGAATAGTCCTAATAACAATTTTGCAAAATGGCAAATTTTACCTGAGAAATCAAAGGACAATCTTTCATCTAAATTTAAAAAATACAAAAATTCAAAACAGAAATTCTGGAATACTACTTTAAATCAAAAAATCAAAGAGAATAAAATTTTACAAAATCGAAAATCATTTAGCTTTTTTACGAATAGTCCAAATAACAATTTTGCAAAATGGCAAATTTTACCTGAGAAATCAAAGGACAATCTTTCATCTTAATTTAAAAAATACAAAAAAAAAACAGAAATTCTGGAATACTACTTTATTGGAAATATCATCAAATATAAAAAAAATCAACCAAATCTACAGTCTTCAACAATTCATGAATAACCCACCGTCTTTTCTAGAGGAAAAGATGAAATCCCAGTAAATCGTTTCGGTAAGTGTTCGGTCCTACCAGGTTGGGTCGTCTTTTCGCCAAATCTATTATTCAGTAGATAATCTCACGCACCTGCCCCAACAAGATCCTTTCCACCGGGCGTAGAGACTAAACAAAATAAAACATAGAAAAAGCAGACACAGTCATGAAGTGCTAATGTAAACACATTGAGTCGGATAAGGAGACGCTGACAGGTAAAAGGCAAACACACACAGTTCTTCCTGGAACGACTCGGTACGACCTTGAGCTTGTCCGGAACTCGTCGTCGAGGGGTTCACTCGGAAGGAAAAGCGTTTTATGAGCAGCTGAGATAAATGAAGCAAGATTGCCGCTGCCAGACTGGTTTAAGCCTGCCAGAATGGCAGATATTGTCCGGAACGTAAAGTTTTACGACACGGATCCAATCGGTTGAAACTTCCAACGGCGTCATTTTCAATTTGTGCACGTCGGAATAAATAATAAATCTGTTTCAACCGATCCTTTGCTCGACATATCCTCGAAAGGTTCCCCGAAAAGAGAAACTTTGAAACCCGTAGCTTGCTCCGAGATTTCCAAGTGCATACAGAGTAGGTGAAAGCCCGCAACATTGGTGCGGGCTGCGCACACGGATCACGATTCACCCCCCGAGTTGCCACCACGATGTGACCTCAATATCCAGTGAACGACGCGAGGCCAGCCGCAGAAAGACGGAGAGTAGTCTGTGCCGCCGAGAAACGCATTCGAAACCATGTCAATTCGTCTTGGCCGCAGCTAGGCGAGAGAGAATGAGAGATCTTTGTGATACAGTTGGAGCTTGGCAAGTTTGGAGATTTATAGTAGTAGTAGTGAAAATACTTGGTATTACAGGTATTACAGATATTAGGTTATTATCAAATCTATATGGGAATCATATATTGAATCTGTAAAGAAATACTGCGGACATATCTGAAGTATACCACGGAATATCTTTTGAATTTCAACTGAGTCAACCGTAAAGATCCACTTCAACCAAACTACCCGAGAGATCACTGTCACAAAACGCATCCATTCTCTCTGACCGCTCCTGCCACCATCAATCGTCCGGGGTGTAAAAAAGTGAACTGAAACATGGCCAAGACGACGACGACGGCGTCGTAAAGTAAAACTTCACGAAAGTGGATTAAATTTCAATTAACAGTCCCTTTCTCCCCTGATACTGTCCAATATAGTGGACACCGTTACGGATGCGATGTTTTCTTCTCGGCGGCGCTTGTTGACGCATGTGGCGCTAATAAATCAATGCACATTTGCATGCAACAGCCGCAGAATCCATTGGGGATCGTGTCCATATGAGAGCGGAAGGGAAGGGAAAGTTTCTCTCTCAAGTGGACGAAAAAAAATACGCTGTCACACCATCAATAAGCACAAATCCGGGATCGGGACCATGGTAAATCATGCCGGTTCGACTTTTAGCCAGATAAATCAAATTGCAAAACAATGACACACAGAGCGTATTCAGCGGGTGTCAGTCGCCGCAAGATAAATGGTGGATCGGAGCACGTTCCATACGGAAGGACGCGATTCGGCTTGATTGAGCGGGACTACGATGGAGGACAACCTTGTCGTGGATCTGTATGCGGTGTTCAGCAAGATTTACTTCTGGATGTTATTAATGAGGATCTTAGTGAAGACACATGTATGAGATGAAACTCAACGGAGTTGATATAAGTAATACACTCGAACGAGAATTGTCAGAATCTCTGACTACACGGAGGAAAATCAGTTCCCGAAATCGTGAACAAGAAAGTGTTCAAATTTCATGGTAGATTTTAAAAACGTACCAAGGAATTTGAACACTTTGTTCGTGGTTCCGAAATTCATGAACGCTTGTTCACGATTTTGGGAACTGATTTTCTTCCGTGCTTTCCTCCGAGCTCCGTTTCCCGATATTTCGCGATATGATGGCGTACTCAAAATTCCGAACAAACATATTTTTCATTAAAAAATATACAAAATGCATTGTTGTTAATCGATAAAATTTTCGTTGATAATATTATCGTCTAACAATAACGATTATGATTATCGTTATTTCGATAACTTTATCGGCAATAATCTTATGGCGCGTGGTCGTAAAAAATATTCGGAGTGAAAAGTGATTTTTTTTGTGTGTGCCTTTTGTTTCGCATTTTTGTCGTGTATTGTGTGCTGCGAGGAGAAGATTGCCCTCTGAAAATGCAGCGTCATCAGTGTATAATTGACAAAAAGAGCGCGTGGTCGTAAAAAATATTCGGAGTGAAAAGTGATTTCTTTAGTGATTTTCAAAGCCCTTCCTATATCATCGTTGATCGGAAGGCACGGCGTCGGGTGGATTGTGTTTAAATTTTTCGAATAAGGTTTTATTTTTTTGTGGTGAAAAAGCCATTTCTATATAATGAACGAAAGACGCACTGACAATTTGGATCGTTGAGTTAATAGTGGAGCAAATAACTGTGTGTGAGTGAGTTTGTGTGTTAACCAGAAAGACCTTCCCATAGCATCGTTGCTCGGAAGGCTCGCCGACGGGTCTGTTATGGAAGTCCTCTCCATAGCGTCGTAACGCGGGAGGCATCGAAAAGCCATTACCTTATCCTACTAACCCAAAAAAAAAATTAATCACGAGATGCTTGAAGGAGATGCTGTGGATTCAACGGTCTCAAGCGGTATCAACAAGTATATAGCGAAAAACTATGTGCTTGATGAGTCTGCAACTTCAACTATCGGACTAACATTCCTCCCTTTCATTGAACTGTAGGCTTTTTGGGAAGGCGCCGGTATTGACTAATAAAGTAGGGATCTTCAGAGGTTAAACAGTGAACGGATGGTTGGCTCCCACTGATTTTTGATTCATTGTTTAACTTCAGCTGATCTGTCAATAACGGAGTAGCAGCTCATTGGCAGTCAACCATGCTCATGCTCACTTTATCGGCAATAATCTTATCGCCGATAATGAACGATAACTCATTTTAATAATCTTTGTTAAATCGACTTAATTCAACCATATCATGTTCGATTTTCAATGCTTTCACTAAAAATATATTTTTTGAAAATGTAGTAAGTTTTAAAAGCATAAATACTTAAAATTGTTCACGATATACAGAATACTTCCGAAAGTACTAAAATTTTCATAATTCGAACAATCGGTATCAAACGAAGCGAATTTTTGTATGCTTTTTCACTTTATAAGAGTTGTTAGGAAAATACTAAAATTTTCACAAAATACCGTATTTTTTCGCAAATACTCAAATTTTCAAAATTTGCAAGAAGCGAAGTTTTGTATGCTTTATTATAGTTTTTGTTTGCTGAAAATACTAGAATTTTCGCAAACCACAGTATTTTTCCGAAATGCTTATATTTTCAAAATACTCAAGTAAGCAAATTTTAGTGATTTACAAAAAAAATTAGTAAAAATGCATTAGAAATTTCACATCCATTGCGAATTTTAAAACTCAGAGTATTTTCGAAAAAATCGATATTTTTGAAAAATTTGAATATTTCAACAAAAAAAAAACACGAGTGAGTGAGTGAAAATGCATACCAAATATAGCATCGTTTGAAACACACATTGTAAATTTTGAAAATTTGAGTGTTTTCGAAAAATACGTTGTTTAGTGAAAATTTTAATATTTTCGAAAAAAAACTTTTGTAAAGTGATAAAGCATTAAAAAAATCGCTTCATGGATACCTATATCACAAATTATAAAAATTTGAGTATTTTATAAAAATACGGTATTTTGAGAAAATTTGAGTATGTTCCAAAATATAAACTCTAGTAGAGTGAAAAGCATACAAAATTTGGCTTTTTTATACTCATATTGAAAATTTGAAAATTTTAGTGCTTTCGAATAAATACGGTGTTTTGTGAAAATTTTAGTCATTAACAAAAAAACTCTGATAAAGTGAAACCCCATACAAAATTCTACTTCGTATGTCACCCATAATGCAAATTATAAAAAATTTAAGTATTTTCGAAAAAAATACAGTATTATGGGAAAATTTTAGTATTTTTCACAAAAAAACTCTAAAGGGAGAAAAAAGCTTACACATTTTGATCCGTGATATACCCATATTACAAATTATAAAAAATTACGGTATTTTGTGAACAAATTTGAGTATTTATATTTTGATTTTCAAAAACAACTCAACAACAAACAACGTTAGCAACCTTGAAAATAGTTTAAAAAATTGTACTATTTTGCGTTACTCAACTGTAATTTTTATCACCTCAGGACCATTTCACGCAAATCGATTAGGGGTCGGGGCAACTGCTGTGTGAGTTGCGTAGAATTACCCATTTAGAATTTATCGATTCAAGATGGCGGCCAACATGGTGGTGATGAAATATTTAGAAAATGGATTTGCTAATATAATAGGCAAACAACCAACTCAAATTTGGTGTTAAAAGTAAAAAATAATATAAAGATTATTTTGTTGTTTATATGTGATTCGTATATCCGAAGTCCCATCCAAACCTTCGTATAATTGAACTTCGGATAATATATTCATTTTAGATTCAGATAGTTTCGAGAGTAACGAGTATTTCGTTCAGTGTATTTTCGCGACAAACAAAATACCATTTCTCACTAAAAATAACAAATCGCTCATACTTGAACGTTGTGCTAAGCCACCTGTGCCCGCTTCGCCGGCCAGAAACTCCCCAGAGCTAGACCGGAAAATGAGCTCAGCCGCGGCTCGGCCACAAAAGCAACTATAAAAGAAAACCTAATTAGAGTTTAAATCTACCTTTTCCACCACTCGGCAAAACGCCCACAACTCCCCGCGTGTCCCGTACGGACGTTGGCGTGATTCCGGACTGAAAGTCCGGGAAGCCCTCGTTGTCGTCTTCAACGGCGGCGCGGCGTACTGTAGCGGGAAAATGGAAACGATTTTAATTGGGTCTTGCTGGAGCTAGCTTTTCCACTTTCGGGTAGCTTTTCGATCGAACAGGTGGCGGCGCGGTTCTTGCGGTGCTCGGATTACACCCAATGGGCTTTGAACAAGTCGCTATTAATTAGGTAAGGGAATTCGAACTTTTAATAGGACAGAACGTGGCGGCCAACTTTCTCCATTAAGGTTAATTATAGACCACTCTCTAGCATGATTATTCAACAGAGTGTTTGTGGAACGCCCCCTCCTCCTCTGTATTCGCAAACCAGAGCAAAATGTTTAATTCAATTTTGATTATTCAAAATCGCAAACAAGACCCGCATTCACGGAGACCTCTGCGGCGCTTAATGCAATCTGGTTAGAGCCCGAGAGATGAGACGATCGTAACGCCCCTCGGCGGCCGCGACGACGCCACGGTAACGATAAGCATTATGATAATGATCGCGCTGTGTGAATCGCACCGGTTACGGCATGACTCACTAACCACTTCATTATCTGCGAACTAGCCAGCCAGCAGGTCGCCTGGATGGTTGAATGGTGAGAGAAGTTGGCGTTCTTCTGCATTTTGATCAGAACTGCAACGGACTTATGTAAGCGAAGCGATGTAACGATCCCCCAGAAGGTCTCTAACTTTATGGTCGAGTTGACCGAGTTTCGAAAAAAGAAGCTCATCTACCCAGTACCGAGAGACCTTCAGCCGACGATATACCTCGCTCCGGAAGTCTCGTTCAAGCCGCCGTGTTTTACATCATGTGAATCCGCATGTAAAACAGTAAAAGTGCAACGAAAAAAAAAGATCTGCTTTTTTCTTTTGCAACATTGTTACGCCTCAAGTGGTCGAACTCCGCTGCTGCTCCTCCTCCTCCGCCATCGATCGCGCTATTATGAGAAAATAATAACCAATACGGTGCGCCACCCCCAACCTCTCCCTCTCACCAACCCGAAAAAGGAAATGGCAATTTCCAATTAAAGCTCGACGTGGTTGATGGACGAGAGCCACTCACCCCGGGCGGCGATCGCCGATGGTAGCCGCACGCAAATTACCTCTGATGAATATTCAATGCGATTGGCCACCACCGTGACCAACCTGCTACAACCACCTTTCATCGGGGAGTCCCAAAGTTGGTATCACAATTCCCATGCGTCCGTGGACGTCTTAATCGAGAGAGCTCACTCGCTATGAATGGATTTTGTAGATTGGACCAGTTTCGCCGATGATCATCAACAATGGCGCGCGTGAGGAGTTCAGCAGACTTCGCTCCCACGCGTCAGCATACAGCGCGAGGGGGTAGTAGCAATTTATGAAAACAATGGACCAGGATCATGTTGCGGATAATGGGGGATTGACCATTTACGGACTGTTTACTCTTTTTTTTTGCTTGCATGTGATGGTGCTTTCGAGAAAAGGCTATTAACTAGATAGGGATCTGGCGGGATTTAAGGTGATCGCGTATATTATGGTAGCAGTTCCGTTAGCAAACAGGTAGCGTTTGGCAGCAATTAGTATATCTTGATTGTGGAGCTACAATGTATACAACTTGTTGAAAACAAAACATTTATAGAATAGTCCGCGAATTTAAAAGTAAGCTCGAAGGTCTTATGTCTTTAGGATAGATATTCTGATCAATTTATTGCCTTGAGAAGAGTTTTAGATATTGCATAGGACCTCTCATAAAAAATAGCTTTATTCTAGAAAAAATTACGAGTTTTTTAAATTCGACTTATCACACATATGGATTCTCTGACAACTTACAAAAAATCAGAAAAAGTTGCCCCGAACCCTATTCAATTTGCGTGAAACTTTACCCTAAGAGGTTATTTTGGTCTCTGATCACAAATCCATGGCCCATTTCTCGATAACTCGTAACAGAGGTACGAATCTCCCAGATTAACAACGATAAAATTAGCATCAAACGATAACGATAATGATTATCGTTATCGTTATTTTGATAATATTATCAGCGATCATCTTATCGCCGATAACGAACGGGAACTCATTTAAGAAATCTGTCTAAAATCGACATAATTCAACTATATCATGTTAAATTTTCAATGCTTTCACTGAGAATATTTGTTAAAGTAAGTTTCAAAGTATAACTCACAATTGTTCACAAAATACATTGTTCGAAAGTACACAAATTTTGAGATTTGAGATTTCTAAAAAAAACTGTCCAAGTGATTTATGGATGGTCCCATACCGTATATTTTCAAAAATACTCAAATTTTCAAATGAGCAACATGTATATCAAACGAAGCGAATTTTGTATGATTTTTTTTTTTCATTTTATTAGAGTTCTTTTGGAGAATACTAGAAGGCCTTAGAAAAATTTCATTTAGGATAATCGAATCACGAAATAATCGAATCACGAAAAAAATGTTTTCGTTGTCTTATTTCTGATTGTCAAGCTATGGTATGAAAAACTACGCTTAAATGATTTAATAAAAATATATCCAAGATGGCGGCCATCTTGATGATGTGTTATAGAAAACATTGATTTTATATTTTAATAGGCTATCAACAACTCTAATTTGGCTAAAATTTTGGTCACAGAACTCGAATGTTATGTTAAAAACAAGAAAATGAAAAATTCGATTTTTTTTGCTCGTAATTCGATTATCCGAGGGGAAAATCGAACTTCGGATAATCGAATCTTCGGATTATCGAGGTTTCAGATAATCGAGGTTTCAGATAATCGAGTCTGGATCGCACCGTATTTTTTCGAAAATACTAAAAAAATTGAAATTTACAATACGGGTACATCAAACGAAACGAATTTTTGTATGCTTTCGCACTTTATTATAGTTTTTTGGAAAATACTGAAATTTGCACAAAATACCTTATTTTTTGGAAAATACTAACATTTTTACAAAATACAGTTTTTTTATGAAAATTTTCAAAATTTCAAAATTTTCAATATGGATATCAAACGAAGCAAGATTTTGTATGCTTTTTTTATTTTTTAGAGTTTATTTTTTTTTGGAAATACTACATTTTTCACAAAATTCAAATTTTAAAAATACGCAAGATGGGTATTAAACGAAAAGAAATTTTGCATGCTTCAAACATGCATTCAAATTTTGTATACCTCTTATAAAATTTTGTTTCGATAATACCTATATTGCAAATTATAAAAATTTAGGTATTTGAAAAATACGATATTTTGTAAAAAAAAAATTAGCGGTTTTATCTTTCGAGACGAGATTTTGATACACATATATTTTAATTTTTTAAAATTTGAGTATTTTCGAAAAAACGATGTTTTATAAAAGGGTAATTCTCCACCAACTCACACAGCAGTTGCCCCGACCCCTCTTCGATTTACGTGAAACTTTGTCCTAAGGGGTAACTTTTGTCCCTGATCACGAATCCGAGGTCCGTTTTTTGATATCTCGTGACGGAGGGGCGGTACGACCCCTTCCATTTTTGAACATGTGAAAAAAGAGGTGTTTTTCAATAATTTGCAGCCTGAAACGGTGATGAGATAGAAATTTGGTGTCAAAGGGACTTTTGTGTAAAATTAGACGCCCGATTTGATGGCGTACTCAGAATTCGAATAAACGTATTTTCATCGAAAAAACACTAAAAAGTTTTAAAATTCTCCCATTTTCCGTTACTCGACTGTAAAAACTTTTGGAACATGTCATTTTATGGGAAATTTAATGTACTTTTCGAATCTACATTGTCCCAGAAGGGTCATTTTTTCATTTAGAACAAAAATTTTCATTTTAAAATTTCGTGTTTTTTCTAACTTTGTAGGGTTATTTTTTAGAGTGTAACAGTGTTCTACAAAATTGTAGAACAGACAATTACAAAAATTTTGATATATAGACATAAGGGATTTGCTCATAAACATCACGAGTTATCGCGATTTTACCAAAAAAAAATTTGAAAAAGTTGGTCGTCATAGATCATGGCTATTCATGGTCACCCGCGACAGACACGGACGACGAAACAAAGAGAAACGCAAAAAGTAACTTTTTCAAAACTTTTTTTTCGTAAAATCGCGATAACTCGTGATGTTTACAAGCAAACCACTTATGTCTATATATCAAAATTTTTGTAATTGTCTGTTCTACAACTTTGTAGAACATTGTTACACTCTAAAAAATAACCCTGCAAAGTTAGAAAAAACACGAAATTTTAAAATGAAAAATTTTGTTCTAAATGAAAAAATGACCCTTCTGGGACAATGTAGATTCGAAAAGTACATTAAATTTCCCATAAAATGACATGTTCCAAAAATTTTTACAGTCGAGTAACGGAAAATGGGAGAATTTTTAAAACTTTTTTAGTGTTTTTTTCGTTGAAAAATACGTTTATTCGGAATTCTGAGTACGCCATCAAATCGGGCGTCTAATTTTACACAAAAGTCCCTTTGACACCAAATTTCTATCTCATCTCCGTTTCAGGCTGCAAATTATTGAAAAACACCTCTTTTTTCACATGTTCAAAAATGGAAGGGGTCGTTCCGCCCCTCCGTCACGAGATATCAAAAAACGGACCTCGGTTTCGTGATCAGGGACAAAAGTTACCCCTTAGGACAAAGTTTCACGCAAATCGAAGAGGGGTCGGGGCAACTTTTCCCGATTTCGTGTGAGTTGGTAGAGAATTACCCAAAATTTTTAGTATTTTGCAAAAAAAAATAAAAACCATAAAAAGTGAAAAAGTACTTCGGTTGATACTCATTTTGCAATTTGTTAAAATTTGAATACTTTTGAAAACATACGGTATTTTGTGAACAATGTTTAGTATTTATACTTTGAAACCTACTACATTTTCAATAAATCTACATTGAGTCAGGGGTATTAAAAAAAAACACAAAAAGCAAAAACTGAAAAATTGGTTTATTGGACCTTTAAAAAAAACTCCAGAAATATATTCTTAGAGCTCTACGGAATCGGTCTTTTTTCTTTAATTTTTATTTTTGTATTTTTTAATCCGGCTGAAACTTTTTTTGGTGCCTTCGGTATGCCCAAAGAAGCCATTTTGCATCATTAGTTTGTCCATATAATTTTCCATACAAATTTAGCAGCTGTTCATACAAAAATGATATGTGAAAATTAAAAAATCTGTATCTTTTGAAGGAATTTTTTGATCGATTTGGTGTCTTCGGCAAAGTTGTAGGTATGGATATGGACTACACTGAAAAAAATGATACGCGGTTAAAAAAATGTTTGTCACTAAAACTTGATTTGCAAAAAAAATCCACTATGTTTATTTTATTTTTTATTTTTATTATTATTTTTTTTTTTTGATATGCTTAGAGGACATCAAATGCCAACTTTTCAGAAATTTCCAGAATGGGCAAAAAATCTTTGTCCAAGTTATGATTTTTTGAATCAATACAATTTTTTTCAAAAAATCGAAATATTGGTTGCAAATTTTTTTTCAATTTCATTAGTGAAATTTTGATAAAGTGCACCGTTTTCAAGTTATAGCCATTTTTAGGTATTTTTTTTTTCAAAATAGTCGCAGTTATTGATTTTTTAATAATAGTGCCCATGTTTTCCCACTTTTGAAAAAAAGTGTTTTTGAAAAGCTGAGAAAATTCTCTATATTTTCCGTCCATTATCGGCTATAAGATTGGATAGAATAAGAAAGATTTATCGAAATAACGTTAACGATACCGATACATTACTTGTTATCGTCCCGACACTAACGATTGAACTATTTTTTCTAATTCTCATGCATAGGTCAAACATTCTGAGTAAGTCCAATATTTGTTCAAACAGGATTCAAATTCCTCCAATTCTTCAGTCTCAATTTCGAACCACAAAATACAAGCACTAATGACCGGCCTGTCGCCAGACGTCGTAACCCGAGACCTCCTCGAAGTGATAAAATAACCGCCGATTGACAAAACTTTCGAGGCGTGAATGTCAACCGAGAGTCGTTCGTCCACGCTTCAATTAGGGCTAATAAGCTGTCAAAGCCGTCACTACAGAGTGGAGAAAAACGGTGTGACTCGACGGTTAATCGATATCCGCACGGGATGACGAAGAAGGAGGTTAATCGGAATTGGTGTCGAGGGCCGCGCAGCGGGATGAGCCAAGCTGTCACTTTTGCCGCCGTGTGCTCTCTTTCACCTTAACCGCGGATTAGTTGCGCCATTTTTTTATGGCGGCAAATTACGGAGTCCGTCAATCTCCGGACCAGATATCGAGAGGGATGTAATGAATGGTCTTGTATATTTTTTTTTTCGCCTTCGATCAATCGCTCGAAGTGCAGATGGCGACTTAGGATGTTCAAGGTACTACCACTTAATTGAATTATGGTCGCGTTTCGACGATTTATCACGTGTGTCACTGTTGGCGCGCGGTGGTCCGCCACAGTCGGTAGCGCTACCCCAGCGGTAATGAATGGGTCCACCGTCAAAATACCCGTTGCGAAATGATACACCCCGCGGGCATCGATGATCGAACTCCCCGGCCCCGGTAGTTGATATGCAAAAAGCTGCCATTACAAGTTCCTCGCGCGACCGCGAACTTTCTCCAATATCCCGCGGGGGTCGTCGATTGACGAGGCTCGGATTGTGCAAGGGCGGTGGGGTTTCGCGAGTGAAAATGCGCGGCTGATTTATGGAGACATCCGCGCGACGGATCGGGGTAAGAACCGCAAAACGTGGTCGTAAAATCTAATCACGGCAAGATCCGAAACTTTTTCCTTCGAGAGGGAAAGAGCTTTTGGCGTGGGGTCGCCCTCTGCGGCGTTGTAGGTCGAGGTCTGGTGGGTTGAAGTCATGGGCAAAGGAAGGGGAAAGTTTGGTCTGATGGGACGCGATCTAATAAAGTTCGGTTATGAGAGGTGGGTTTATTGGGAAAGTTGTGCTGTCGTCAGTACGTGGGGAGATTTGCTTTGGATTAGGATTTGATTGCCTCACGAATTGCTAATAATTCGGTATCTTTGAAATCGACCTTCGAGGCAGTTATCAAGGGATTTCTTTGGCAGAATTACAACAGATTAGTTGTAATTTTTGATTGAGTTCAAAGGAATATCCCGAAGGACAATTCAGTGCATCTAGTATATCTGAACGAATCTCAAACCGCAACAGTTAACCTATAAAACTGATTCCAAAACAACAAAACAACTATCGTAAACCCTGCCGCTGACAACTTGTGGGACGTCGATTAATTAACCAAAACCGTTTTTCATCTCTATCTCGCGAGAGCGCAGTAAATCTTAACACGAAACGGAAGCTGCGATCTCAACTCGTCAAAGTGTCCCGCCCCCCTTCCCCGATCAGCTCAGATCATCGGACGACCTTCGACGAAGTCGATTTTATCTCTCTCCGGTGGTACCACAATCTCGAGCCACCACCATTAGTCACATCACTTGGACAGGCCGCCATCATTAATTAGTTCACTGAACTGTGTGACCATAAATGAAAAGCCCCCATCGGAGTTGCAGGTCGTCGTAAACTTGGTTAATCCTAAATGGGCCAACTCGTCACATGTGTCAGGCTATTTTTGACTGGATTATGCTCTCTCTCTCTCTTTCGCGCTACACGCGATGACGATATGTTGTTATTGTACACCGAACCGCGTACAGAAACCGTTTCTTCCGGGTATTGCACGGAACGGCCGCCATGTGCTGTTTCACCAGAGTTGATAATGGTCGTTGAACGGCGTGACGTACAGAGGCACGACATCTCATCACTTTCCACGGCTACGCCATGCAAGAAATATGCATCTCGCAACATACCACAGACAAGTGGACCTGATTTTGTTTTAAAATAAATATTCGTCGAAGTGCCATCCAAGCTACGATGCCATTGAGATGGCTTGAATAAAACATGTTTTGTTTCAATTTTTTTTTGCGGGCCAATTGTCTGTGCCACCAACTTTAATGTGCCTCCAGACAGACCACTTTACACACTGGCTGAGTAATAAACTTGCAATGAGTCATTAGGAAGACAAGACAAGTTGCTTTTCGGCTGCTGCTGCTGCTGCTGCTGCATGACCATTTTCAGTAACTTGCTCTTTTCTTTCTACCAACTTCGAGTTGTTGCTGCAATTGGCCAAAAACGAGCCTGCATACCAAACTACCTTTTGCCACGAAGTCGTCGAAGGGGTGCAATTTTGAAACCATCCCTCGGCTGCAGCTGCAAAGCAGCTGGTAGAGACCCCCCTAAGATCTGGTTAAACCTCGAAACCCCAAGATGGAAAATAGCTGTGGCAATTTAACTCTAGGAAAAAAAAGACAACGTTTGTTCGCGGTGATGACCTTTCCCAACAGCAGCAGGTTGTACAACTCTGGCCGATTCCGAACTCCTCGGCCGTGGTTCTGGGAAGCAACGAAATCGATTATGGTTTCGAGCTTCCCACACTCCTCTCTCTCTGTGTGTGCGCGCGCGCTCGAATGTCAGTTTCCGTTTTGTGGACTATATTTGGTGTGGGAGTTTGTGGTTCTGAGCTGTGTCCTTTGATCTATAATGCCTTTTCTAGGTATATGTTCTAGTTTGAAGCTCGATGTCTAGGCTGTTTGCTTTTCAATTTCGATAGTTGGTCGCCTACATCGTTTGAAATTAGCTCAAAGTTATTGAGTTGGCCTTCTAAATACTAGACTGAATCTTGTTTACTTCTTTGAACAAAACTTTCCAACGCACGACTTTCAATTGTTCATCATTTCCGCGTGCTCAATGGTTGGCACTCAGAAAGCATGGGATTCGTGGAAACTGGACGCGCACCCACGAACAACAGTTCCACCTGCAATAAAAGTTACGCCGAAGCAGAAATGTCCAACCCAGCTGTTCGACGGACGTCGATTGTCAATTGTACGGTTCAACGACACTCCATTCTTGGGCCTACAACTGATTCCGCCAAGCCCAGAGACCGGGGATTGGTCCGTTATTACGAGGTCTGTTCTGGCCCGGCCATGTCGTGTGCCAGCGTCACCGCTGGTGGGACCGGACGGGACTTCCTCTTCAGGAACAAAAAAAAAATCCGAATCCGAACAAGGCGAGGGGAACCGAACCGAACATCACAATAAAAACAGCGAACGTGCACTGCATTAATGTCGCTGCTCGACACTTCCAGTGCTTGGTAGTCAGTGCACGGTTAAAAGAAACACCGAACCCAAAGACGATGGTTTGTTTACGTCGTCGTCGTCGTCGTCGTCTTCGTCGGCGATCACATGTTTGTTTTCGCAAACGAAAATAAGCGTTTTTACTTTCTTTTTGTTTGGGTTGAAGTGCGAGAGGGGGAGGTTCTGCGAAGTTCTTGAATTGACAGCTCGCGAAAAAATATCATTCTATCTAATGAGTTTGCTACACAGCAATAAAAAAAAGTTAAATTTTGGAATGTTGAAAATTTGGTAGGTACATAGTTTTTTTTTGTAATATTACCTTACAAATGTGTTAAAATGTGAACCTGATGAATATTCACCAAAAACTGAAGAAAATTACAATGTTTTTGACACAAAATCTTTCACCATTTCCTAATGAATATTTCCAGTTCTACGATACACAGTTCTAAGATAAACGGTAGATAAAAACAAACTTTTTCTCAATTTAAAAAAAATCTCATTTTATGCATCAGTTAGAAAAACCTGCAAGAAAAAAGTTTGAATGGTTATTGATTACTGTGAACAAAATCGGAAATCACGGTCCGACGAAGCTTCGCAGAAACGTTTAGCTTCAGCGTAAGTCCAAGCTAGACCGCATCACATTATACTAACGATCTTTTAGCAGTCGGCGACAGGCTGGCTGGCGTGGCTGTGCGAAAAAATAATTGATTGAGCAATCTGGTCGGTGGTGTACTACACTGGTGTAGTGGTAAGCGTGGTTGCCTTTCACCCCAGTGGGCCTGGGTTTGGTTCCAGCTGGCCCCGGTGACAATTTGTCTGTTCACGCCTTCCGTCGGACAGGGAAGTAACTCCAGGTGTAGAAGTCGTCTCCCTGGGTCCTGCCTCGGTGGAGTCGCTGGTAGGCAGTTGGACTAACAATCCAAAGGCCGTCAGTTCGAATCTCGAGGTGGATGGGTGCTAAGTGTTAATAAAAATAGTTTTTAAGCCTTCGGGTCCTGGTTTCGAGTAGGAATCTTGCATAGAGCGACCTGGGCAGACGGTAATAACAAAATTAATAATATTTCAATAACAAATCCTGTTAAAATAAAAAAAGGGTTATTATTTGATCCTGAACTTCAATTTCAAGAAGAAAAAATAATAACAGAGAAATAAAATTACCATCCCGGGCAGACGGTAATAACAAAATTCATGCCATTTCAATAACAAATACTGTTAAAAAAAAAACAGAAATTGTTATGGATTCTTCTTGAAAAATCCATTTTTGCATAAGAGTTGAATAACAGTTTATGTTATCATAACAAAATTTTGTAATTGGTCTGATTTTGATTGAAAGCAAAAACAACTTGGGAATAACATGTTTTGTTATGGAAGAATAACTCCATCTGTTATTGAGATGATCGGATTAGTTGTTAAAATAACAAAAAATAATAACAAAAAATTGTTCAAATAATAACTAAAAATGTTATTAAACTGTTATTACAATAACAATCCAATAACAAAAAAACCATAACGACGAATAACAAATCTTGTTATAAATAACATAAAATGTTATTGGCCTAGTATTTTCAAATATCAAAAAATGTTATTCTCAAGTTATTTCCGTCTGCTCGGGATAAATCGCACAAATGGAAAAGTTTCTATGTGTCCATAACACAATCTGTTATATATTTTTTCTTTTATTAAATATGTTTAGATCTTTGGGATAATTTTGTCCAATTTCGTCGGGGTCATTATTTTGGCCATGAAATGGGCTCCTTAAGACAAAATGATTCTAAAAAGTTGAAATTTTGAGAGTTGATTTTTATTATTATTTGATATACCCCGTAAGGGACATTGCTAAAATTGGCAGAACTATGGGATAATTTTGACCATTTTCGTCGGAGTTATTGTTTTGGCCATGAAATGGGGTCCTTAAGCTTAAAATTATTCTAAAAAGTTGAAATTTTGAAAGTTGATTTTTTTTTAGTTATTTGATATACCCCCTAAGGGACTTTGTTTGAAATGGCTAGAACTATGGGATAATTTTGACCAATTTCGTCAGGGTAATTAATTTGACCATGAAATGGGGTCCTTAGGCTAAAATTAATCCGATAATTTTTTTTTTATTTTTTTATATTCCCTGAGGGAATTGATTGATTTATTGAGAATTTTTGAAATGTGAATAACAAAAACTGTTCTTATTTTCACAGAGTCAGGAAATCGGAGCTAGAGTGAGACGTCGGAGACGGCATCGGATTCAGCTAATTTTCAGCAACTTTTACTTGGAGTCGGAATCTTTGAAGTCGGGTATTTTTGGAGAGCTGAAGTCGGCGTTGACGTCATATCCTGCATCCAGAGTCGTAGTTGTCTTCAAAGTATGGATTCAAAGTCGCTTGAAGGTACCCGACTCTGCAGTCCTGACTAGTACAGAAGAGTTATGGCGACTGCAGGTTTGTTTGCAAATGGCAAATAAACAAAAACAATAACTTTTTTTTATTATGGAGACCTACAAGTTCAAGAACAATTTTTGTTATTATGGTGCCACGGTGCTCAAAATACCGTTATTATGAAAAAAAAAGGCAATCCGAGATTTTGGTGTCTATCAATTCCTTACACCATAACGCAACTCTGAGCAAAGAATGAAAACATTCGCTGATGTTATATCCGATTTTCAATAAGAAAACCATAACAATCTATACAGTTTCGGCATTTCAAAGAATATGTATTTCAAGATAATGACGAATTTTGCTTCATATGACTGTCAAGTAACTCTGGGCAAAGTTTCAGAAGGTTTGCTGATGTAGTTTTCGAGATACAGCCATTTTAAAATGTTATTTCCGACTTTTTCTAAGAAAATCTGTAAAATCAATACAACTTCAGCACTTTAAAGAATATGCATTTCGAGATAATGATGCATTTTGCTTCATATGACAGTCAAGCATCTCTGGGTAAAGTTTCAGAAGGTTTGCTGATGTAGTTGTCGAGATACAGCCATTTTAATATGTTATGTCTGACTTTTTCTATGAAAATCTATTTAATTGGCGTTAAGATTCGGATGTAGCATCATAATACGGCAGTATCTCAAAAACAACATCAGCAAACCTTTTGAAACTTGGCCTAGAAATACTTGACAGTCATATAAAGCAAAGTCAATCATTATCTTGAAATGCATATTCTTTGAAATGCCGAAATTGTATAGATTGTTATGGTTTTCTTATTAAAAATCGGTTGTAACATCTTAAAAGGGCTGTGTCTCGAAAACTACATCAGCGAATGTTTTCATTTTTTGCTCAGAGGTGCGTTATGGTGTAAGGAATCGATAGACACCAAAATCTCGGATTGCATTTTTTTTTTTCATAATAACGGTATTTTGAGCACCGTGGCTGCTCCACCTCTTCGCACAAAATAACAAATCTTGTTATTCCTTCATGATTCCTTCTGTGTTATTGTTTTGTTATTGTAATAACAACATAATAACAGTTTATGTTGTTGATTTTTGTTATTTTAACAACTAATCCGATCATCCCAATAACATATTTCGATCTTCTCACAATATCAAAAACTGAAATTTGGCTACTTGTCCCTGTGCAAAATTTGCATGACTTTCCTGCCCTACTTCATCACAACAATTGTAAGAAACGCTAAAAATATCCGTGGGTGTCGCCGTTTTCATATATTCTTCTGTCAGCAGTTGTCAGCAGCAGCAGCAGAAATCGTGCTTTCCATTTCATTAGGGCACAAAACTTTTGTAAACAAGAGTGTATCCCTCTCACACCTTATGCAAACTGTCATTTGAGTGAAAGGGATACACTATTGTTTACAAAAGTTTTGTGCCCTTTTGAAATGTTTGGCTCCAAATGTCCAACCCACTTTAAGTTACATAATCTTGCCTGTGAGGACAAGCAAAACTGTGAATAACGAGCAAATTCCATTATATAGAACATCGACGACGACTAGAGGGCGTGGAGAATCTTCCAGGTGGCTCGAGGTTCCATGGGGGGCAAGGTCATTGTGGCAGTATTTCGATTTTCCGGAGTTGAAATTCAGTCAAACATGTTGAAATTCAAATAAGCCGAATAATTTGCTCTAGATAAGACTATGCTGCACTGAGCATAGCTGAATCTTATGCTGGCATATTAATTAAAACCCAAGCTTGACGCAATAAGTCGTGCGGTTTTTTAGAGCAAGCAATTAAAGTGCTTCTTCTCGAGGCTTGACTTTCAAGTGTTGGTCAATGTTGTCGTGTTCCCTCCCGCGTCGTCGTCGTCGTTCCATTGCAAAACTTATTTTAGTCTCTGAAAGCCGATCCCGTTCTCTTCATTCCGTATTTGCTTTTACCTCTCAAGTGTCACTTCAGTGGAGTTGTAAATAACAGCCACTATCGTCTCTCTAAATAGCAATAACTGGATGGGAAGTCCAAGTCACGTTTAGTTCGGTGTTCACCCTTTCCTAGAGGGTCGCTCTAGTAGACGCTTCTAGAAATCCGATATCTCCGATGGCGTCTAACGTCTCCGTGTCCTTGGAAAGCTGTCCAGAACCGTTGAGTTGTGGTGCTGCACAAGCCAGATGATGGTAACGTGAAGATAATGCCGGTGCTCAGTCCAGCAGCAGCATCCAGAACAAGTATTCCAACAATCTGTGGAATGGCAGACAACTTTCCCCGCGTTTGAGGTTTTCAGAATGTTGTCATTGTTACGTTCTTTCGTGCCTCTTGTTTTTTGACGGCTTTCAGCCGTGCCTGGAGGCCGAGGGAATTCCACGTGAACTCACGAAATTTTTCTCTCTTCTTTAAGTCTTCCATAAATTCAGGTAGAATTTCGCCTTCTCCCATGGATCTTTCCTGTCGAACAGAGAACAAGTGTTCAGGCAGCTGTTTCAGGATCGGCTGCCCATAATCGAAATGATTCTGCCGAAGGGATACCGACAACGATGGTCAACAGGCCCGGTAAAATCCGCAGAGAGCATCATAATGAGGGCCAGCTGCTGCAATTTGTTGCTCGGCGCAGTTTCCCTGAAATATCCAGCGCTGCTGTATTGGACGGGAAAGTACATTATTATGATTTATATTTAGCTCATTATGCCGATGCTGATGAAGGCAGTGAAATTAATGTGGGATTTCTGCCTGGTCCCCCGGTGTTTGAACACGAGGAGTTATCGTCATCACAACAGAATGAGTGCGGCCTTGGTTGTGCTTTTGATATGCAATCTACTTTGGGAATAGCTGCACGTTTTCACGAGCTGATAACCTTGGGTTGATATTAATATCAACTCGAGATTTGAACTACCCTAACAAAACCCCAAAAAGTCGGCAAAAGCTGCTCGTCCATAAATTTTAATGGCTCCTCTCTATAGTTGATAGAGAGTGATACTGTTGTCCAATACAGCTTGGTTCAACAATGTCCAAAACAGCGCTGGCAGCATTGTGTGAGGCCCAGTTTTCCATCTGAACGACGATCAGGATTTACGGGGCTTCCGGGCAGTTCGAGAGATAAAGCGGTGGTAATTTGTTATTTGGCAAGTCCTTTTTGGGGAGCTCTATCGAAATAATTTAAATTTGTTTTGTTTGGTTTATACTTTTCGAGTGGTTTGGGGGGACTTTTCAATTTGTTTGTGGAGAGCTGAGTTTGTTCTATGTATTGTTTACATTCAATAACACAATTGCGCAAAAAAGCGACGTTTATGCTCGTCGTTTTCTGTAAATAAACAAAAAAAATTGTAAAAAAGTCGAGAATCTCGAGCAAATTTGCTTGAAACATATTTTCCCACTCTTGAATAATTTTGTAATTTTTGTACAATTTGTGTTTTTTTAAATGTGGATCTCTGTAGGAAAAAGAAAACTTTCAAATCAAATCTGTTTTATGGTCAAACAAAGTACCGCCACAAACAACAACAACAAGCCCAAAAAATCTAACACGGCCACGGTAAACATGACTCGTAAAACAGTCTGCTTTATTTCTCGCGCCTCACCCGCCGAGAGCAGCGCTGGATTCAAAACAAATAAACAGTAGTGTGATGCTGCTCCAATAACAGCATCCAGGCTTGGATCGCGCACGCAGTCTGGACGCAGCTCAAAAATACCCCCCCACAACGAACTCCACAAAAAGGGCGATCGACCCCCATCTCGTTAGGAGCGCACATAGAATCAATCAAAGCTGCCAGAAACTGCAATCCTAACGCGATCGTTTTAGTTGTGCACCCCACGACGAGTGGATGATCCACTTGATTGGCGATGCTGCCGCTGCTGCACATGAATCTAAGTGCTTCTAATGATCGCTCGTTCGCTTCTCCTCGAGTGGATAATGGGGTGCTCGAAATTGCCTTCCGAAATCGGGGTCTCTCGTCCGTGACGCGCAGACATTTTGCACATGCGCCGAACGATCGTGCGATTATGGACGCGCAAAGTTCTCGGCTTAATCCAATTATCCACATGCTCTCTTCCAGACAAGATGGTGCGTTCTAGCGCAGCATAGTCCATATTCACATCGTCGACCAACCAGCTGAGAAGTCTGCGCATCGTACCGGGCATGATTCGATATGCTTCTACGCTGAGTGAAGTCAGTTTAAAAATAAACGTGCACAAATACAACTTGAACTCAGCCGATGCAGAGTTGCAGTCGAGAACAACAGTTCAAGCGTAACAAACATTCGACCACATGTCAAGAATTTTGACTCGGCTTGAAGCGTTATGGCATCTTCAAACGCGGGATGGCTGTCAAAAGTCGGTGAACGCAAATTGTAACAGAATGTGCCTTTTCTCCACTGTATCACGACGATCCGATGCAGCCAAGTGTAACTGACGTGATCACGTGCACTTACCTGGAATGAAAAATGGATATAAAAAAGGCGATTAGTTTTAATATTAACAAATTTTATTAAATCATGGAAAAAAATTATCTCTACACGCAAAGTTTTTTTTTTTTTCTCAACTTATTTTTATTAGGTCCTTTTCGGTGCTGTGACCAGGTTGGGACCGAGGATCAGTAAAACAATATATAATAAAAAAAAACTTCTTAAATTCCATACTTGGAGATCATGTAACTGACGAGCGTTACTTGGTCCAAGCGGGTCTTGCAGGTCTTGAACCTGCCGATGTACTCGGAGAAAATCCCCCACAGCTCAGCTGAACTGTAGAGTACCTCCCCGGCTTCCTTCTCCGTGGCTCCACCGTCTCGGGGGGCACCTTCTACACGCAAAGTTAAAGAACGAGAGGATGGTCCTCACAAAAAGAAACGTGAGAAAAGTGCTATTTTGCGAGAGTATAGTCCCCTCGCGTGTTCATTTGTTCCTTGGAACAGTTCATCCTATTGAGTGGCTTATATGGACCAATGACCGCCACTTAGTCACCGAACCATAGGGACGTGGCGTTACATCGTGCTGCCACCTGGTTTTTTTAAGCGCAAGAGTGTAAAAGTGCTGAGTCATCGTCTAAAAATAGACGGCGTCCTATCTCGCCCAGCAAAATGAAGTCGATAAAGTAGTCGGTTTCGATGAGAAAAAGTGGAAAACGTGGTCTAAAAATAGCGACGCCATCCCTCTATGGTGGCCCATACGGCAAATGCACGGTTCAATATGCCAAAGGTCTTGAGTTCGAGTCTCGGCGCCGGTACTTTTTTTACAGATGAACTTTTTTGAAAATGAACCCATGAGTAAAGTACTCTCGGTAATTTCGGGATTTATCCTCTCCGTCCGCACACAGTACCATTTTACTACCGAATCGTGCTCTTTATGTTCTCGTATGCCGATGCCCAGTTCTGGGTGTAGTCTTCAGCGCTTGGTAAAAAAAATGATCACAAATCGGTAAAAGACGTTAACATTTTGGAAATAAAATATTTTTATAAATTCATCGATATTATGCAATTTTTAAAAGGTTCTAAGGGCTTCTCCACTCCGGGGACACGTCAAATTGACCCCGTCTAACGATAAAAAATTTAAAATAGCGACCTAAAATTCTTAAATTTTAAGATTTTTTATTTCTAAAATTATTAAATTCAAAATTCTTTAAATTTTAAATTTCAGAATTCCTAAATTCCCCTAAAAAGCTTGAAAATTCTAATTTAGGAATTTTTCAAATTAATATCTAAAATTTCAAAATCCTTAAATTAAAACAAAATATCTTAAACTCAGAATAAAGATTTAGGCTTCTGGAATTCCAAAAGATTATAAATTGAGAAATAGCGATCTTGCATTCCAAAATGTTAAAACTCTCAAAATATAAAACTCTTGATTTCAAAATTCTAAAACTTTCAAAATTCTCAAATACTTCTGAAATTGAGAGATTTTTAAATTCTAAAATCATTATTCTCAAATGTTTAAATCAAGTTTTCTAAACAAAATCTAAAGACCTTTAATTTCAAATTCCCAAAATACCAAAAATGATTAAGATTAAGTGTTCTAAAACTCTGCAATGAATTACAAAACTGTTCTGAAACTCTTAAATTTGTAAATTCGAAAATAAAAAAAAAAAAACAATTAAAATTTAAACTTCGAAAATTTTAAGATGCCTTTAAAAAATATAAAATTCTAAATTCTTAGGTTGCTTGATTCTTAATTTCCAAAATTCTTAAATTTCAAATTTCTGGAATTATGGAACCTCAAGATTATAAAATTATTAAAAAATATCAAAAAAATTTAGAATAATATAACACAAAAAAACTCTAAAGATTTCAAATTCCAAATATATTCCGAAAAAATAAAATTGTAATAACAATAAAATTTTAATTTGCAAAAAAACTGAAAATTTTAAGATCTTTAAATTCATAATTTATAAAACTCTATAACCATAAAAATTCAGAAATCCCAAAATTTAAAATATCATAAAATTGAAAAATCTCGAATTCAAAACCAAAAATCTTAAATTGCAAAATTCTGAAATTTCAAAACAATAAAACAATAAAAAAGAATCAAAACTCTTCCAAAACTTCAAATTTTTACATGTTAAAATTCTATAACTTTAAAAAATCTAATGAACTTAAATTCAATTAAATTTATATCTTGTGGCTGGTTTATAACAGTTTGGTTCTTTTGAAACAATGAAACAAAAATAAAAAAAAAAATATGGCCAAAAAACCTTTACATTTTATTTTCAGTTTAAAAATTCTTAATTTCCTTAATCCTAAATTGTTAAATTTTTAAATCTAAAATTAGTTTTTTAACTTCTAATATCCAGTTCCTGAAAATCTTAAATTGAAAAGGTTTTGAATTCTGAGATTCTTTAACTTTTCTAATGCTAAAATTTAAAAAAAACCTGACAAATTATATACCCTTAAATTCTTGAATTTTACAAATCTGAAATCACCAAGTTCTCAACCTCTATTATTTTTTTCCTGCAATTTTATTATTATGAAGTTATAAACTCTTTATAAGCGTGGTTGCCTCTCACCCAGTCGGCCTGGGTTCGATCCCAGAAGGTCCCGGTGGCAAATTTTGAGACGAGATTTGTCTGATCACGCCTTCCGTCGGACGGGGAAGTAAATGTTGGCCCCGGTCTAACCTAGAGGTTAGGTCGTTAGCTCAGTCCAGGTGTAGGAGTCGTCTCCCTGTGTCCTGCCTCGGTGGAGTTGCTGGTAGGCAGTTGGACTCACAATCCAAAGGTCGTCAGTTCGAATCCCGGGATGGATGGAAGCTTAGGTGTAAAAAGAGGTTTGCAATTGCCTCAACAATCAAGCCTTCGGACACCTAGTTTCGAGTAGGAATCTCGCAATCGAGAACGCCAAGGCAATGCTGTAGAGCGAATAAAAAAAAAAAAAAAAAAAACTCTTTAACTCTAAATTCTATAAGGGTAATTCTCCGCCAACTCACACAGCAGTTGCCCCGACCCTCTTCGATTTGCGTGAAACTTTGTCCTAAGGGGTAACTTTTGTCTCTGATCACGAATCCGTGGTCCGTTTATTTTTTATATCTCGTGACGGAGGGGCGGTACGACCCCTTCAATTTTTGAACATGCGAATAACAAGGTGTTTTTTAATAATTTGTAGCCTGAAACGGTGAAGAGATAGAAATTTGGTGTCAAAGGGACTTTTATGTAAAATTAGACGCCCGATTTGATGGCGTACTCAGAATTCCGGAAAAACGTATTTTTCATCGAAAAAAAAACACTTAAAAAAGTTTTAAAAACTCTGCAATTTTCCGTTACTCAACTGTAAATTTTTTTGGAACATGTCATTTTATGGGAAATTTAATGTGCTTTTCGAATCTACATTGTCCCAGAAGGGTCATTTTTTCATTTAGAACAAAATTTTTCATTTTAAAGTGACAATTACAAAAAAAATGATATATAAACATAGAAATTTACTTATAAACATCACGAGTTATCGCGATTATACGAAAAAAAAAGTTTTGAAAAAGTTACTTTTTGCGTTTTTCTTTGTTTCGTCTTTGTTTCAACTTTTCCCGATTTCGTGTGAGTTGGTAGAGAATTACCCATAATTCAAAATCTCTAAAATTTAAAACCCTATGGCTATGACGATGTATAAAGCGACATTTCAAAAATTAGGCTTGAAATTTAAAATTTCCTTTTTTTTAATTTTTTGCAACATATTTACAATTAAGGTTTCGCCCTATTGAAAAGTTACTACGGATTTATTTAAAACTTAGATATTTATCTAATGACTGTAATGCATTTAATGCAATTACCAACCTACATGAAATATTTGTGGTTTCCCAAGTAACATTTTTTAACCAACTAGCCACCACCTAGTTTTATTAAGGTTTTATTGTGGCATCTTGATTGCTTAATAGTTTTATTTGGGCATTCACCGCAACCAATAGGGAAGAGCTTATTAATAGGTTCTAACAAGGTTTTTTTTGCCTCGGACATGAAACCTGGTGAAATAAAAGCCATCTGGCTTTCAATGAGATTTTATGAAAGTTTTAATAGAGGCTTCAAAACCAGATGGCAGTGCCATGCCAAACGGTTTTATCGCATGCTTCTTTAAAACCAAGGGTGGTTGTAGCTGTCAAGTGCCATTAGGCATGCAAAAAGCTCACTTGAAACCATAAGCTCCTAAAAGAGCATAAGCTCCTAAAAGAGCAATGCTTAAATATATTTTCAACAAAGTATGATAAGTTGAGCAAACTAATCAATATCAAAACTGCGTAACAATACTAAAGGGACCACCTCGTTACGCTGAAGGTGTCGCAATGTTGTTCAGCTGCACACAAATCATTATCAGATTCGGTAATATCTGACACGTTTTCCTGAATCTCTCACTCTCAAACAAGATGTTCAAGTGTACAGTTGTCCTCCTTGCCGTGTTGGCAATGGCAAGATATCCACAAATCAACGGATTTTGCCAGGTTGGTGATTGCTCTATTTCGGACCCGTCCAACTGTTCGTGGCCTGAGCTAGTTAAACATGAATATTACAAGCCCGTCGAGCAATTTGCACCCAGAATCGACAATCCAGATCACCTTTTCAATTTAATGTACCCTCAAGATGAAAAAAATTGCATAAATATAAGAATAGCGAGATATGTAAACGATAAAGGTGAATTTGAACTACATCTATTCTTACTGTGCACTTCGATTATGCGTAGCGAATATGTGTTATTCTTTAAAGTTAACTTGAGTTTCAGCAACGACCAGGCACGCGTTTCTTGCTTTGAACGCGAAACGCGAACAATCGAAAAATCCTACTGTGGCCTCTTCGTCCATGAGCAGCTGAGGCTGACTTTTCTGGAAAACGATAACCGCCTGCTGATTGAAGATCTGTCCGATAAAGTACCGGCGGGAGCATGGATTATGCTGCAGAGAAGGGAAATGCGTGAAAACAAAAAATGTGTCTGTTTGAATCTGAATTCGTATTGGGCTGAAATAGTGGACTGTTCTTTAAAAAATGGAGAAGGTAGGCCAAATCAGAATAAGTTACACGATCCAAGTCGTCGCCAAAGTAGTGCCAAATGGATAATCTATTCATTTGTTGGAGGGTTTCTTCTACTACTCCCTGTAGCTGTTTTGTTGTGCGTAGAATTCAAGATGTTTATTCAAATCTACGGCGTTAAACGCATACTTGTCCGATGTAATAAAAATTGTAACTAAAAAGACGAGATTGAAATTTGTACACCCTGTTGCTGTATTTCTACACCTGATTTAGCACCACAGATTAAGAACAATTTACTGCTACATATAAATAATAATAGGCTTGGAAAATAAAATTTGGTCATGCGATTTGCAGATGAATCCACCTACGTATATTTTGAAACGACAAATAAAACTATATTCTACAAAAAAAAAACAATGGAAAAAATAAATAGTTTAAAAAATTTCACAAGGGTTCATCGGAGCAGAACTCAAATTTCAAATACAGCAGTATCTCAAAAACTACGTCTGCAAACCTTCTATAACTTGGTCCAGGAATACCATAATGTCACCAACAGTCTGTTCTGGTTTAATCTGGGCACCCTATAGTGCTGTGCATTCGTTTGCTCCCATCAGATTTATGCTGAAAGAAACTAATCCGTGAAAATCACCCCAATCCATTGGGAATGTTCGCACGTTGTGAGGTGGATTCACTCACTCATCATCGTCAGGAGATTTTGACGGCCGTCCGCGGATCAACACGTGCAATTTTAATTGCGAGACGAAGAGTTATAAAAAGTGGCATAGATAACCGCACCATCTTCCCGACCAGCAATGGTCCTAGCGGCCGATGACACCCACAAACTTCAAGTCTGTGCAGAGTAGTTGTGACCTAGATTTCCACGGTACGCCCCCACAGGCGATGACGTCGTCGAGACCCCGAGAAACCAACGGTGCCCCTCTTTCGCTCGCGGTTGAATCTGGCTGCTCCAATTTCCAATCTCGCAACTTTGCTGCAGATTTCCATGTTTTGAATTAGATCGACACTTTCGGGGAGGGTGACAACACGCACTAAATTTAACGCAACAATCGGTTGACATTTGGTGCTATTTTCAAACCAAGCTACCACTTGCGGTTTGCACCACAGTTGAAGGTTAACGTGCGTCACAACATGCATCACGGGAGGAGGCAGCAGAGAGTCTAAATTTGAATGGCCGTTGCGCAAAACTTCCGAGTGCGTGTTGTTTTTTGGGATGACTGACGCCGAGGAATCTGCGAGAACTTTCTACGGGGGAACTTCTGAAGGGGGAGTGCCTTCTACCTTGCCACAAAATAAACTAAATAAACGATTCCTTTTTTTTTTCTTTACGAATGACCACACTTCGGATAAAGTCTCAATCATCTAATAAACAACAACTTTAAATAATCGGCTAAAACTATTTGTTCAGTTTGCTCAACTTATCATACAATGTTGAGAAATTATTGAGTGATTTGCCGCTTAAATGAAGAAAATTAGTTTGTTTCGAAATCGTTTCCAGAGTGAACTCACAATTTCCACCACCCAGGGCAGGCAGTAAGAAAACTGACGAACAGCGATCAACAACCTAGGCAATATGTCAGCGGACATCGTCGTAATCCTTGCGTTTGGGACAATTTCCTTAACTGTGGCCAGTGCAAACTCTTGTGTCCTCAGTGATTGCTCTATTCCAAGCTCATCCAACTGTTCTAGGCAGCTCTTAGATCGTTTTATTGGTAGCAAAAGGTCCTATTCACACCCCGAACAAACTGCTCTGAATATAAGCGACTCTGATCATCTGTTAAATTTGTTGAACGATTCTCCAGAGAGAAAATGCATAGACTGGGAAACAAGACAGAGATTTTTCTTGCCATTCGAACAATTGTATTGTATTGAACTGGTGTGCCATTCAGTTTATTTTCGTACACTTGCATTGGATTATGTTCTGCACATCAAAAATTACAGTGATATGCAATCGAAGTTGTGCATCAAACATAACGCAATTCAAATTAACACAGAGTACTGTAACAGTCCTGTTGGTGAAAAACTTAGGCTAACATTTTTCGACAACGGTGACGGACTGCTAATGGAAGATCTGTCCGGTAAAGTCCCCAACGGGACGTCGCTGATGCTGCAGAAAACAAATCGTGTGGATAATACTAAATGTGAATGTCCTAATGTAGGAAAAATGATTGATAAAAACAAAAAATGTGCAACAATCGAAGAGATGGAAGCCCTTGAACAACTAAGGGCAAAACAAAGGAAAAATGAAACCAGCGAAGGGAAACTTTCGCGGAAACAGAGTCGCAATCATGCTTCAAACTGGATAATAGGGTTTGGCTTTGGATGTTTGGTTTTTCTTGGAATCGTTGGAATGGGTTTGAAAATGAAGCTTTTGGCCCATTTTTCAAATTTTCTAGATCGAAGAGTTCAGCGAACAAGAGTTACCTTTATGAATGTTAAATAGAGAATTTGTGAGGCCGTTGAAGGAAAAGATTTAACAAATACAAATATTTTGCAATAATTTGGTTTTTATCGATGATTTGAACTGATATTCAGCATATTCTAAAAATAACTCAAATCTAATTAAAAAGGATGACAAAAATTACCGAAAAATGCTTTTTGCAAAAGGTTTCAGCTGAAGAAAGAAAAAAATTCGTCAATACTATGATAAACGTAACATACATTTTCATATTGCAGATCTATAGAATTTCGCAAAAAAATTTGCGTCGCTTTCAATATTTTGACAAAATTCCTTCAACAAATTGTTTAGAAAAGTGCCTTACACATGCTGATTCCTTTTGGTAACGATTATCCCATTCCTTGTTAAGTTATGGAAACCGTCATTAATCAATGATTGCCAACCAGGACGTCAATGACTGTGCCACAAAATTATGAAAATTTTGAAGCACATTTGATTTAGATCAAACATTCTTTCAGTGGCTTCAACAAGGCAACAACCGACCCATGCTGATTCCTTTTGGTGCTGAAATTCGTTGAATTGAATTTAATACAGAATATTTTACAGTGATGATCAATTTACTTTGAAAATGATCAACGGCTTCACCATAAGGAGAATGAATGTTCTGATCGATTTGGTGCCTTCGGCAAAGTTGTAGGCTATGCTTAAAACTACATGGGAAAAAAATCAAGGAAGTTTAATTAACTTTTTATCGTAATATTTAATGTAAGGCCTTTTTGAAATGCTAGTCTTGAATAAAAAAAAATCAAACTATTGATAGCAAAAACGTCGAAAAATTTCACAAAATTTCCAAAATTTCCAAAATTTCCAAAAAAATCCAAAATTTCCAAAGTTTCAAAAATATTGAAAATTTCCACAATTTCCCAAATTTCTAAAATTTTCATGATTTCCATAATTTCCATAATTTCCATAATTTCCATAAGGCTGGTACAAATATTTTTAAAAGTTTTTGTCACCCCCCTTCAAAATTGGTCCGAAAAATCAGGGGGCAAAAAAAATATTTTTACAATAAACTTCAAAATTTCAATGAAAATTCAAGTGCAACCAACTGAAATCAAATTAAAATACATTCTCCTGCGTTTAAAATCATTTTTAGCATGTTTGGGTTTATTAAAAAATCTTAAGATTTTTTGAAAATTTTCGATGCAAAATCTTTTTTTTTCGATACAATTTTTGTTTTTGTCAGATCTTAGATATTTTGAAAACTAATGATTGCAAAACAACTGAACTAGTGTAAAATGCATTTTAAAACACTTTTTTCATTTAAATGTGAAGACTATGGCTTGTTATTTAAATTTTTATATTTTTTTATTTTTTTGCCCCCCCCCCTTGACCTCGGCCAGGGCCGAGGGACAAAAACTTTTTTAAATATTTGCATCGGCCTAATTACCATAATTACCATAATTTCCAAAATTTCCAAAATTTCCAAAATTTCCAAAATTTCCAAAATTTCCAAAATTTCCAAAATTTCCAAAATTTTCAAAATTTTCAAAATTTCCAAAATTATCAAAATTTTCAAAATTTTCAAAATTTTCAAAATTTCCAAAATTTTCAAAATTTCCAATATGTCCATAATTTTCATAATTTCCAAAATTTTCATAATTTTCAAAATTTCTAAAAATTTTCCAAATTTCCAAAATGTCAAAAATTTCCAAAATTTCCAAATTTTCTAAAATTTTTCCAAATTTCCAAAATGTCCATAATTTTAATAATTTCCAAAAAAAAAAACAAAAAATTTCCAATATTTTAAAAATTTTAAAGTTTTCAAAATTTCCAAATTTGTAAAAAAAATTAAAATTGTCAAAATTTCCAAATTTTTTAAATTTTCAAAATTTTTAAAATTTTGATTTTTTAAGATACTAATAAAAACATGAATTTCAGAAATTTTGTTTTTTGTTTTTCATTTCAAAATTTTAACAATTTCTTTTCTTTTTAATTATGATTTTTATATTTCAATTTTTTTGTATTTTGAATTTTTCGAGAATTTTAAAACACTTTTCGAATTAAATGCTGAAAAGTTGAACTTTTCAGCACTTGTTTCGAAAAGTAACACTTTTCAACATTTTTTGATTTAAACGGTTTATTTACAAAATACATGAAAATTTGACATAACATTTCACTCAGTGTGTGTTTTTTGGAATTGCAAAAAATGTTGTATGGAACTCGTTGCAAAACTTGATTTTTTCAGCACTCTTCGTATTTATCCAACTCGGTGAACCTCGTTGGATAAATGTACGACTCGTGCTAAAAAAATCCTCTTTTTGCAACTTGTTGCATAAACTACTATTAATTTAAGACATTTTTGAAGCTTAGGATTTTTTTTTTTGACATACCATTGACAAATTACGATCGTAACATTAAGATCGAGAAATCTCGATCGTGATGCGTGAAATAAAGACGGAAATATTACGCCAGTCAAACTCTGTTGACTGACACGAGTTAAATTTTAACTTTAAAAGGGAGGAGGAGAGTTTTCACTTCTTTAAGGAACTTTCACTTAAAAAACTTTTTAAATTTGTTTTTTTTAGTCAAGGGAGTTTTTCCTTATGGAAACAAGAAAGGAAACAAGAAAAAAAAACTTTAAAGCAAAAATTCAACTCTTGTTTGCAGTTATCACAAGCCAAAGCAGTTTTCCCTTCCCTTAAGGGTGCATAGCAACGAAGGAAATGGTTGTCTTATTATTCCAAAATTGTCAAACTTACGGACCCAATCCTGCAACAACGGGATTGTAAAATTTAGTCAAACTTTGTTGTAAATTACTTTGTGGACAGTACCAGGGGGGATGAATGCAAAATTATATCGATAGTTCCCGTAGTTTTGAAGATACTAAAATGTCTGTAACAAAAATCTAGGTGCAGAAGCTGTGGTTGATGTGCACCGTTAAAGAAGGTGAAATTCAACTTGTGTCAGAAGGAAAGGAAGGAAAAATTAATCATTTATTGTAAATCAGCATTTATTGTAAGTCAAGTTCCTCTAAAAAAAGGAAAATTAAATTTTTGTCACCTTAAAGGTCCAATATGTCAAATGGAATTATACCAAATAACACCCGTAATCTAATTTTAAATTTAACAATATTTTCATGATTCACACATTCACAAATATTTAAAAAGATAGATTTTCCGAGAGGTCACTTCATTGTCCGCACTGCTATCCGCCTTTTTCAAAAGTGGGAAGGATTATAGACAATATATACTGAGGAGCTACGTATTTCTGCATGTAAAATTAAATAAAATTTCTTGAAATAATGCAAAAATTATGTTACACCGATTGATTTTTATTTACACGCATTTTGCCTCTTATGACAAACTAAATGATCTACAACTTAATACATGCAAAGCAGAAAAAAATCTGATTGTAAAATCGCATGCAAAAGCATGCATATCAACTGTGTGTGAACATATATTGCATAATACGCTATGGGATTCCCTATAATTATTGGGCCTTTTCAAATAAAGCTCTAGACTTTTTCTGCTAAAAAAAAAAACATTTAAATGTGAGTTTTACATTTTCATTAAGTGGGTTCGCCATACTGATCGACTACATATTTCTGCATGTAATTTTACATACAGTTTAAAAACTAATTGTAGCCTTTTGCGTACAGCTGGATTCACCCAGATTTTACACAGAGGTTTAAAATAACTAAAAAGAGTCCGTGTTCCGGTTATGAAGCATAGGTTCATCATTCTTGGCACCCTGATTCGCACATACACAAACACACGTCAACAGGAATGCGGGCAATTTTTCGGAGACCATCGTATTTTCTTCTAACCGGACCGCCGCCGGCTCGGTGGAAACTTGGCAGCGTTACCAGCATTCCAACCGCGAAAATGGACCGTGATACATCCGCGCTGCGATTTATGCTGTGTCCCACCGATGATGATGATGACGTGACGATGCTATGCCAACAACTTGCGAGGGAACGCAACAGGGCGAATTTAAATAGAACGTCTATGGTGACGACTCAAACTTGAAAACAACAACAAGTCATACAAAAAGAAACTTGCATGCAAGTCGAGCAACTTAATGCGGTGACATCTGTTGGCTAGTAGCAGAAGCTCATGAATTCAATTTTATTACTCAATCAATAAACTCCAGCAACCGCCTTTAAATGCAAATTTCACTTTCACGAATCATTCAAGCGTGTCCGAGCTGCTTCTGAAGCCATGGACAAGTGACCACTTATTGAAGCACGATGAAAGTGTCTGCTGTTCCACTCGAATTTTCCCCCACCTCCGCCCAAAAATTGTCAATGGCACCCCACGAAATTGCATTTTTCATCAGTAAAGATTGAACCCCCCCAAGTGCATTCAACCGCGGCGCAATCCGCATTGAAAACGCGCGCCGACTGCTGCATCTGACGTCCGTCCGGCCTTCTTTTTTTTTATTTTTTTGGGAAATGATGCCGACCGCAGCTGCGTTGCAGCCTTATGTATCAGTTTCATTAGACGGGCACCGAACCGTGACGCCGCCGCGTGCACGCAAACCGGCATTAAAGGTGCGCGAAAATTCCGCATCTTTCGGAGCAAACCCAAAAGTGTGAAAATGGCGATTTTGAAGGGGAAAAGGTTGCTTCTGTTGTGTTTTGGGCAAAAGTCGCATACAACTTACGTCAGACGGTTAGACTTTCTGGGAGAAATTGCACGCAAGATCGGTGACTTTTAGCAGCGCCATCTGTTAGTGAGTAGCAAAAAAGCTTCCCCTACTCTCGGATTGCCTCTTTTCATCGCGATTTCCTCATCCTCGTCTAAAACGTGAGGATTAATAAGCTCATCACGAAATGCAATTTAAAAAAAATGCCAAGCTCGGGGTACGCCTGCGATTTTCAAGTGAGCAAACTGGTTGTTGCCTCTATGTTGCCAACACCACTTTTTTGGGGTCAAACGAGATAAATTCGTCTGCTGCCCACCTCTTTCTTCAAGCGGTGCAACCCACCTTTGTGCAAAGAAGCCAGAGGCGGATTATTTTGGGGAAAATTTATGTGAGAGGAAAAGCTTAATCTAATTACAGACGGATAAAACCGGGGTGCACATAAATAACTGCTCTACGAGAGTGCTGAATTATGCAGCTGTCTTCTTTTTGCATAGTTCGAATTTCGAGCTTCTTGGAAAGCAAGAAACGTATCCAAACGTGTCTACAGCATTCCGGCGGGGTGTTTCGCGTCTAATCGACAGTTTGTCTCAAACTGTTTATGACATTTTGAGCGTCCTGGTATAATTGGCCACAACTGGGATGTCATTTTCAGCGGTTTGGCACATAACTTTACGTGCAGTGCATTTCTTGGGATGAGAAGGTGAAAATTTATGCTCGACCTGCTAGAAATAGAACCGAGACAGGGTGGCTGCTCGGTTCAATTTTTGTCATTTTTGTCATTTTTGTCATTATTGTCATTATTGTCATTATTGTCATTTTTGTCATTTTTGTCATTTTTGTCATTTTTGTCATTATTGTCATTATTGTCATTTTTGTCATTGTTGTCATTTTGGTCATTTTGGTCATTTTGGTCATTTTGGTCATTTTGGTAATTTTGGTCATTTTGGTAATTTTGGTAATTTTGGTCATTTTGGTCATTTTTGTCATTTTGGTCATTTTTGTCATTTTGGTCATTTTGGTCATTTTGGTCATTTTGGTCATTTTGGTCATTTTGGTCAAATTTGTCATTTCGGTCATTTTTGTCAATTTTGTCAATTTTGTCATTTCGGTCATTTTGGTCAATTTTGTCATTTCGGTCATTTTGGTCATTTAGGTCATTTAGGTCATTTAGGTCATTTAGGTCATTTAGGTCATTTTGGTCATTTTGGTCATTTTGGTCATTTTGGTCATTTTGGTCATTTTGGTCATTTTGGTCATTTTGGTCATTTTTGTCATTTTTGTCATATTTGTCATATTTGTCATTTTTGTCATTTTTGTCATTTTTGTCATTTTTGTCATTTTTGTCATTTTTGTCATTTTGGTCATTTTGGTCATTTTGGTCATTTTGGTCATTTTGGTCATTTTGGTCATTTTGGTCATTTTGGTCATTTTGGTCATTTTGGTCATTTTTGTCATTTTTGTCATTTTTGTCATTTTCGTCATTTTCGTCATTTTTTTTGTAATTTTTTGTCATTTTTTGTAGTTTTTGTATTTTTGATAATTTTAGGCGTTTTGTATTTTAGTATTTTGATAATTTTTATCATTTCGGTCATTTTGGTATTTTTTGTCATTTGGTTATTTTGATATTTTAAGCTTTTTGGCAATTGTGTTTGTTTTTTTGGTCATTTTGGTCATTTTGATCTTTATAATTTTTTTAGACTTGACTCTTTAAGTATTTTTCAAGAGCAAAAATGCACATTAAAAAAGTAGTAAATTTAAAAGTGTAAATATACATATTTTTATGTAATGACACCTACTTTATCATTTGAAAAAACGAAACTACAAAAGCGACGAAATTTTCACCAGTTTTTGATGTAAAATTACATTTTCAGAAAAAAAATCTGTCACAGGAAAAATGTAATCTTACGTAAGGCACTGTGTAAAATTACATATGCGAGATGTAATTTTTGTATATTTTTTTCTTTTTATGTTTGAAAAGTTCTGCTTAGCCTAAATAAATCTTAAGACTTCTTCTTCTTTGATGTTTTTCACTTTTTTATTTAAATCACAAATTCTAGCATATTTGAATCTACTTAAAGCTCCTCGAATTTTCAACCTAAAAAACCAAACGGCTACCTTTCAAATGGTTGCAGCTTTTTTGGTTTTAACAGCGGTTTTGTTTCGGCTACTTTCAAATTCGCCACAGCTAGTAAGCTATTTACTAACTTTTTCAACTTCTTCTTTCCATCTACCTTTTTTTTTCTTCGCGTACTCTACACTAATAGCTACCTTCTGGTCGTCGCTGTACACATCGCGCCAATTTTCGCTGAGCTAACCGCGACCGTGGCTAATTTTGCTCCATTCTTGGAAGTTTTTTTTCCCAACCGAGCTTTTGCAAAAAATTACCTTAAAACATACTATGATCTGCGCAAGTGACGAAAATTTACTCATTTTAGTATTCAATGTAGACACAACATAAAATCATTTCTATTTTACAAAATTAGTTGAACTTATATAGGTTTTTGTTGTTATTTGTAATTCAACGAAACGCCACCTCCAAGGAGAAAGGCCGACCATCGGACCATCGATAATTGCGCTATTTTTCTTTTTTTTTCGTCATTATGGCTGAACTTCACGCCATGCTCCTCGCGACCGCCCGACGATGTATGGATTCTTTCCTGTTTGGCGAGTTCCTTCTATTTGTTGTTGTTTTTACTTTTCTGTAGTGTTTTTCATTCATTCATTCATTGTTTTCTGCCGACTTTGCTTCGCGCTTACGTAAAAGAGGTAAGCGCAATTGCAAATGAGGTGATTACTTAGCAAATTTGATTGGCTTTGGTGAATTCAATCGGTGCAATATGTGGAAGTATGTTGAACAAATGAAGCACAGTATTGATTTGGCTATACGAATTCAAAATTAGTGAACGTTCTACTTGTAAGCAACTTGCAACGCAAGGCATGCTTACAGAAAGAACTTGCATGCAAGAATGACACTTGCATGTCGCGACATCTATTAGCAAGTAGCAAAAGCTCTTATTTAGTGGAGGACAAATCGTCAAAAAGCAAAACTTTCTTGAAATGTTTTCAAGATTTTTAACAACACAAATTACTTGAACTAGCACCTTGGAGTCCATTTCCAAACATCGCGCCACGACTGCGCCACGAAACTTGTGGCTTGACCGATCGCCTACCACAAAATTGCAAACCACGTGAGAGAAGGAATTTTGGTGGAATTTACGAAACAATAACAACAGCAACAGCACCAAGCAGGCAAGAAAAATGGAGGCCAAACGCTTCGTTAAACAAAAAACGAGACGGTTTATCAATTTGATCAAATTTTCCATTGCAGAAATTGTTTTTTTTTATTTAGTTCGTTCGCGTATAATCGGATTGATCCAATCTGATGGTGAACAGCAAAAAGAAAGAAGAAGAAGATCAACCATCAAACGCTCTAATGGGCTCACCAAATACCGCCCAGGTATGGTGGATAACCAAACGAGCTTCGAAATTGGGAGAAATGGGTCCGGCGCAAAGATCGGATGGGGTTGTTTTGTTTTTATTGCCATCGGTGAGGCAATAATCTTGATTGTTGTTGTTGTTGCCGATGGGAGCAATTTATCGTTAAATTAATTAATCGTTTGAATATGTTTTCTTTTAGGACTTTATAATTTGCGTAGAGAAAAGAAACACCTGAAAGAGCGAGGAAATTATGGCTAATAAGCTTCATTATCGAAGCACTTGCAGATGCATTTTTTGTTATCGTAACATGCAAATTGAATAATTGAACTGAAAGTAGACAACAAGGCAAATTAACACTCTACAACCCAACTAAAAAATAATAATTTAAAAAAAAATAAAACGCAAAAATATTGATCAAAACAAGTCAAATTTTCATAAAACTATCAGATAAAGTTTGGACAGTAGAGAATTTAGCTAATTTGACAACATTCCATTACCAAATCAGCTATGCAAATCAGATTCAATGCCTAATCTAATGCGAAATGCCGGAATTTCGACCGTTCAACATTCTTCACGTGCGCTCCGAATTTGCCCAAACATCAATCATTTTCCGCACCAAGAGATTATCCTCGTCATCCGGCTTTCGTAGTACATTTCCATTTTTGTTATTTATACCTGCATGGTGGCGACACATTTTTATTACGCTTCAAGCTATATTCTTGATTTTGTAATTTTTTTTTACTCTTGAGCAGATATTTTTTGATCGATTTGGTGTCTTTGGCAAATCTGTAGATTTTGCTAAGGTCTTTTGGTATTTGTCTTTTTATCACAAAAAATGAATTTTGAAAAAAAATCTGTGTTTTAGAGAACTAATGGTTCAATTTTTTTTTCTTGAAAAAAAAACAGATTTTTGTGAAGAAACAAAATTGAAGAGCAAAATTTCAAAAATACTTTTCAGATGCAAGATCAAATTTGCAAATTTGCAAGTTCGAAAACGCACATGCACACAACTTGCATGGTGGCGACGTGTTTATTGTTTTATTTGTTTTCAATTTAGCTTTAAATTATATTTTTGCTTTGTATATACATATTCTAAAATCTACACCCAAAACTGGCAGCGCTAGTCCGAGAGAATGATGGTCTCGAGTCGAGAGAATAGTGGTACCATTCACGGACGCAGAGAACACAGCTCGAGATGGGCGATAGAACTATTCTCTCGAGGTTCATTTGCAAAAAAAGTTCATCCGTCAAACAAAAAACCTAAAGTGTCGACAACGGAATCGAACCAGAGACCTTTGACAAACCAATCCAATGACTTAGCTGCCTCGGCCACCACAGCTTGGTGACCATGGAGAAGTCAGAAGTCGATGTATGACACTTGTTGGAGATTTATTGATTCAACTAACGAATGAACTCATTTGTTATGATGGTGTGAGTTGGTACCATTATTCTATCGATTTTGGCACTGAGCCCTCAATAAATTTTGAGAGAACGATTATCTCGATTCTGAATTTTGGGTGTATATCTTGGGCAGGTATTTTCTGATGGATTTTGTATCTCCAGTAAAGTTGTAGATTCTAATATAGACTTTTCATAAAAAAAAAGTACACAGAAAAAACTATTTTTTGAATAGTTGATAAAAAATAGCTGAATTCTAGAAAAAAACAGAAAATGCATCGCTAGACTAAAGAATGGAGCAAAATATGGTACAGGAAAAATGCTTAAAAATATTTTTGAAAAAAAAAATAAATATTGAAAAGCAAAATAAAAAAATACATTTGAAATTGACTGAACACATTTTTTGATAAAGTGCATCGTTTTAAAAATAAAGGCAGGTTCAACTTTTATCAACCTTAAAATTCTTGTCAAAAGCGCAATTTTCTCAGTGTCTAATTAGACTTTATTTTTTAACTCACTACATCTCAGAAACTATTGGGTAGATTTTCAACATAAAAACAAAGTGAACAATTGTTAAATTTTCTGCTCTTAATAAATTTCAAATTTAAAAATCTTATCCGGCATTTGAAAAATAAAAACGCCTTAAGCACTTTCGATTTTAAATTGTTTTTTTTTTTATGGAAAAGAACAGCAATTTTCAGAATAGGACCAATAACTTCCGAGTTAATGCGAGTTAAAAAATAAGAGCAAAATGTTTCATTTACAAGAAAAAATCCTTTTTGCCTTCCTCACTTTACTGAGGAAAGGCTATAAAATCACTCGAAAAATGAACTTCTCAATAAGACCTTCTAGACCCACCTTCATGTATACCTATCGACTCAGAAACAAATTCTGAGCAAATGTCTGTGTGTGTGGTGGGATGTTGATCAAAAAATTGTCACTCGATTATCTCGACATTGGCTGAACCGATTTTGTCCGTTTTGGCTTCATTCGATCCGTCTTGGGGTCAAAAGTTATGCTAAAAAATAATGTTAGCAAAAGTCCGGAAGATTGTAAAAAGGGTGGTTTTTGTAAGAAAACCAGTCATGCTATACATTTTCAGAAAGGTATTTAAAAGACCTTTCCAACGCGTCCAAGATCTGCCATTGAAGATCTGACAAATCTATCAAAAGTTATAAGCACTTAAGTGTTATTTATACTCTTTTTGGAGGCCGGATCTCAGATATGTTGATGAAAACGTTGTCCGGATCTCTCATGCGACCTATCGTTGGAAGACCTTTCTAACGCGTCCAAGACATTGAAGAACTGACAACCCTATCAAAAGTTATAAGCACTTAAGTGTTATTTACACACTTTTTCGAGGCCGGATCTCAGATATTTTGATGAAAATGCTGTTCGGATCTCTCATGAGCAGTTCTCTAGGATTTCGGTCATTCGATTTTTTTTGTATTTTTTAATCCGACTGAAACTTTTTTGGTGCCTTCGGTATGCCCAAAGAAGCCATTTTGCATCATTAGTTTGTCCATATAATTTTCCATACAAATTCGACAGCTGTCCATACAAAATGATGTATGAAAATTCAAAAATCTGTATCTTTTGAAGGAATTTTTGATCGATTTGGTGTCTTCGGCAAAGTTGTAGGTATGGATACGGACTACACTGGAAAAAATATAATACACGGTAAAAAATTTGGTGATTTTTTTATTTAACTTTATCACTAAAACTTGATTTACAAAAAACACTATTTTTAATTTTTTATTTTTGATATGTTTTAGAAGGCATAAAATGCCAACTTTTCAGAAATTTCAGGTTGTGCAAAAATCACTGACCGAGTTATGAATTTTAATCAATACTGATTTTTCAAAAATCGAAATTTTGGTCGTAAAATTTTTCAACTTTTTTCGATGTAAAATCAAATTTGCAATCAAAAAGTACTTTACTGAAATTTTGATAAAGTGCACCGTTTCAAGTTATAGCCATATTTAAGTGACTTTTTGAAAATAGTCGCAGTTTTTCATTTTTAAATTAGTGCACATGTTTGCCCAGTTTTGAAAAAATATTTTGAAAAGCTGAGAAAATTCTCTATATTTTGCTTATTTGGACTTTGTTGATACGACCTTTAGTTGCTGAGATATTGCAATGCAAAGGTTTAAAAACAGGAAAATTGATGATTTCTAAGTCTCACCCAAACAACCCACCATTTTCTATCGTCAATATCTTAGCAACTAATGGTCCGATTTTCAATGTTAATATATGAAACATTTGTGAAATTTTCCGATCTCTTCGAAAAAATATTTTTGGAATTTTCAAATCAAGACTAACATTTCACAAAGGCCAAACATTCAATATTACGCCCTTTTAAAATGTTTGTCTTGATTTGAAAATTCCAAAATATTTTTTCGAAAAGATCGGAAAATTTCACAATTGTTTCATATATTAACATTGAAATCGAAAAATCGGATATTGACAGATTGGTGAGTTGTTGGGGAAACTCAAAAATCAATGAATGCATTGGCTCGGAAACAAGCAGAATAGAGCTGCGGCTTTTCAAAATATTTTTTCAAAACTGGGCAAACATGTGCTAATTTAAAATGAAAACTGCGACTATTTTCAAGTCACTTAAATATGGCTATAACTTGAAAACGGTGCACTTTATCAAAATAGTAATAAAAATTTGATTTACATCGAAAAATGAAGTTGAAAAATTTTACGACCAAAATTTCGATTTTGAAAAATCAGTATTGATTAAAAATTCATAACTCGGTCAGTGATTTTTGCACAACCTGAAATTTCTGAAAAGTTGGCATTTTATGTCTTCTCATATAAATAAAAATTAAAAATAGTGTTTTTTTAAATCAAGTTTTAGTGATAAAAGTTAAATAAAAAATCACCAAATTTTACCGTGTATTATTTTTGTGGTCCGTATCCATACAACTTTGCCGAAGACACAAATCGATCAAATTCAAAGATACAGATTTTAATTTTCACATCATATGGACAGCTGCCGAAAATTATATCAAACAACAATCTTCTTTGGAACCGCAGGCACCAAAAAAGTTTCAGCCGGATTAAAAAATACAAAAATTAAAATTGAAGAAAAAAGACCGATTTCGTAGAGAATTGCTCTCATGCAACCTATCGTTGGATAGGTATTCAAAAGACCTTTCTAACGCGTTCAAAACATTGAAGATCTGACAACTCTATCAAAAGTTATAAGTACTTAAGTGTTATTTACGCACTTTTTGCATTTTGGATAGCACTCTTTAAATGTGAGGAAAGCGCCGACCACCTAAGGGTGGATCAAGTAACGATTTTTTAATATATTTTATCAACTTCAAAAATTTAAATTTCTAGGAAATTATTTTGTTTGATTGAACTTTGTTTCATGTGATTTGCCAATGCTTTGAAAAAAATAATGGTTGAAAATTGGATATTAAATCCGAAAGCATCAGGAAAAATAAAAATAAAAACGAGAAAGTAAATATAGGCTCACGAAAAAAAAGCAGGAGTGCTTTTTCTTGAATAAATGTTCATAAATAGCAAAAAAAACTAAACATTTTTCGAAGAATTGCATCTTAAATATGATTTTTGAAATCTTGTTTGACAATAAAAAAGTTTTTTTTTTCTGAAATCATTTTTTTTTTCAAATAATGGACGGATATTTTTTCCGTGTGTCTATTTTTAGCTTGCCGAGTTTTGATTTTTCCTGATAGATACTTTTGGATTTAATCTTCAATTTTCAGCATATATTGGCGAATATTTTTTATTTTACCAAAGACATTGGTCAAATCTACAACTGAATCTAACTCCTGTAACATTCTTAACATTTTGGTAAATTTCTGACTAGAAAGCCTTATACTGCTCAAATTGCTTTTTTATTATTTTTTTATTGTTCAGTTTAACAGCAGCAAATTACTAGACAGATATTCTAAAAAAAACACAAAAAATAGAAAAAAAAAGTCCAATAAATCAAATTTAAAATTTTTGCTTTTTAAGTGTTATTGAATATCTCTTACTGTCAATCTTAAAAATACCCAAATGGCAAAACATTATTTAAAATGATATCAAAAAGCAACACATTTAAGAACGAAGCAAAAACACGACATTTTTTCGTACAACCAAACTTGCTTTGATTTTTTAATTTCTCAAGACAGAATAAACCTTTAGTACATCGACATCTCATTAAATTGTGAATTAAGAATCAACATGTCATGACCGAGTTGCCAGCCCTAACCAATTTTATTTGAAGCTGAATATTGCTTCCATCAAAAATTATTGATTTAGGAATTTTTAAATTCTTTTAAATAAGACAATTGCCAGTTCTATAACTATTGTGAACAAAATTGTAGTGTATAAATCGACACCATGTCTCCACCAACCCACCAAAGCTCCACAAGTTGGTGTTCTCTGCCAGACCATTAAAGAATTGGCACAGATTCCCCAACAAAACAAGCCTCTTCCCCAAGTGTTCCCCACCGACTCCACACTTCCCAAGTGGTACAGATATCGATCAGTTTCCACATTCTCGCGGGTGGGGAATTTGTAGTAGGTACTGTTACGTACCGGTGCCTTCTTCAACGCACGTGGTTCCTCGTTGCACCCTGCTGCGAATTCCGGCGAGGAAGCGCTTCGTATACGCAATGACCTTGGCCGGTGTTTAACGGATTTCCCCGTAGTTTTTTTTTCTTTTTTTTGCCTTCTTCCCTTCTACCTGAAGTTTGTGTGCGAAAAGAAAGCACAACCGATTCGGTTTGGCCCACATAAAAAAGGGTCTCCGGACAGCATTGCATGATGAACCTTCTTCCCGCTACCTGTCCTGGCGTCGTCGTCGTTCCCTTGAACCTTGTTTATCATATGTTTCATCGAGCGCGCGCAAATAATAGCAAATTTGCGTGTTTGCATGCGACGGAGATTTTCCAGGGCGTGACGTGGGGTTATATTTCATTTGAACTTTTTTTAATATCTGTTTTTTTTTTTGCACTCTCTAGCCACGTGATTTCGTTTGTCTGACGTGACCTTGTTAGTCGGCAAAATTCAATCTACGCCGCGTGGTACAGCATAATCTGATAATGAACCAAACCAAATTAAACTGGTTAATCTCGTCGGCAAGAACAATCTCCACTACGAACGAGCGAACTAATTCTAGTTTCATCCATTCTTCAAGTTCTGCTGCCACAATGAAACTCTTCGTTCAATCGTCTTTGCCTTGTAACAGCTCAACTCAGTAGGCTTGGTGAGACCCCTTCCAAAAATCTACACTGGCCTTGGGTATCCTTGACAACCGGGCAGGGAGCGCCAAGCCCTGAAGGGAAAAGGAATAGCTGAAAAGTTACTCTTGCTCTGCTTGGTTGGTTGGGTGAGAGGGGAAACAACCTTTCTCTTTCCGTTCTATGGACGCCTCGGGCGGTGTTCGTGTCGGAGTCCCGTGGGATAATAGAGAAATAATGTTGCCAGTAAAAAAACAAAATCATATTTGATACATTGTTTCATATAACTTTATGTTTTAGAGATTTTAAAAATTTTGTTGTTGCAATTCCGTAGTGCAACTTCTTATTTTTTTCATCATTCTAGGATGACAAAATGCCCTACGATTAATTGCCAAAAATAACAATGCTGAAAAGTACTTTTCAGTATCCATTTGAGTAATGGAATGTTCAAGTTATCAGCACGAGTATCCAAAAGTATCACTTTGTTTTGACTTGTCTTGAACGTAACTAAAATGGAGAAAAAAAAATCACACTGAAAAAAAATAAATTCAAATGAACTTGTTGCAAAACTCGATTTTTTCAGCAATCGTCGTAGTAATCAAGCTTGCTCGACAGAGTGCCTCTTTAGATAAATGTACGGAAAGCGCATAAAAAAAAGTTTTGCAACGTGTTGCATAAACTTTTATTATGATGAGATTCCATTGAAAAAAATGTATTTTGATTAAAAGACATTAAGTCGCTGATATGTATTTGTTTTCAAAATTATGATTCTTTGGACAAAAAGTAAAACTTTCATTATTCAGTCCATACTCGATTATCCGAAGGCTTTGGCAAAATAATCATAACTTCGGATAATCGAATCACGAAAAAAAAAATGTTTTTTTTGTTGTCTTATTTTTGATTGTTGAGCTTTAGTATGACTACTAGGGTGTTTCATCCAAACAAAAAAGTTCTCAGAATCTGGCAAACCGAGGTTCCCCTAGTAGAGGATACCCATAGGGACTCTCATGCCAAATATCAGCCCATTTGGTTGAGAATTGGCCTGTCCCCAGCGGTTCAAAGTTTACATTTAAATTACTATGGGATTTTTATGCTTTTCGTTCAATCGTTCCTACAGGTCTGGGGACAACATGGATTCACTCGGAATAAAGACAGGTGTGTAGGGGATGGTCCAATGAACAAATTCCAGAAGGAATTAGGGTTGTCCATTCTGTCCCCAAGGTGCGCATTGGATCGACGTCCGGTGTCTCCAGAATCATCGATTCACCCTTCAAATGTACGTATTGTCCCTAGTATGCTATGACTACTAGCTGAAAATTACGACGCCCCATGTCAGACGGTGAACACGTGGCAGAGTATTAACTCAAGTTTTGGCTCAGAAACATTCTTTAAAGTAATAAATTTATAGTTATTGATGTTCCTGTAACAATTTGAACTATTCCAAATAACGTAACATGATGATTTTGTAATAAAACTGCAATCGATGCTTTCCCACGTGTTCACCGTCTGACATGGAGCGTCGTAATTTTCAACTAGCCGTCATAGCATATTAGGGACAATACGTACATTTGAAAGGTGAATCATTGATTCTGGAGACACCGGACGTCGATCCAATGCGCACCTTGGGGACAGAATGGACAACCCTAATTCCTTCTGGAATTTGTTCATTGACCACCATCTATTCCGAGGGAATCCATGTTGTCCCCGGACCTGTGAACGATTGAACGCATAAAATCCCATAGTAACATAAACTTTGAACCGCTGGGGACAGGCCAATTCTCAACCAAATGGGCTGATATTTGGCATGAGAGTCCCTATGGGTATCCTCTACTAGGGGAACCTCGGTTTGCCAGATTCTGAGAACTTTTTTGTTTGGATGAAACACCCTAATGACTACTCTTAAGGGGTTACATACATGTAAATCGACAAAAAATCAGAGGTTGGTGTGAGCACACACTTAATGTTATTTAAAATCTGTTTTCAAGGCATTGAAATATACATTTTCATATATTATCAGAGCAAATTTGAAGACATTTGGTTGTATCATTGCCGAGATATAGCTATTTGAAGTTAGCAGTTAAAAAAAACGGGTGCCACGATATCTCAACACTACCTTGACCAAATCGGCTCAAAATTTTGGTGAAGACTTTTTGAACCGGTCCTGTGTGCATGACGAAGGCCGATCTTCAAAAAAAATATTTAAAAAAAAGATAAAAATATTTTTGTGTTTTTCATATAAACAATCGTCAGGTCTTGATTTTTGTATTTAAAAAAAAAAGAAAAAAATCAAAACCAGGCTTCGTCATGCACACAGGATAAATCTTGAGAGTCTTCAACCCGAATTTCAGCCATTTTGGTCCATTACATCTCGAGATATCGTGGCACCCGTAAATCAACTCAGTGATTCGAAACTTTCAGGGGTGTTTGAAAATCATCTTTTGAATGAATTCAATAAATTTTTGGTAATATGAAATTTTGTGATTTTATACATGTATGTAACCCCTTAAGTCATTTAGAATTTTTAAATCCAAGATGGCGGTTAAAAAAAAGTGGTGATGAAATTTTGAAAATTCATGGAAAAATACATTTTTTTTAATTTTATTTGTAAGGGACCATCCATAAAACACGTGAACACTTTTTTGAAATCACAGACCCCCTCCTCCCTCATGGACAATTTCCATACAAAACCAATATATTTTGTATGGAGCGTTGAAAATCGCTGCCCCCCTTCCCCTAAGGTGTCCACGTGGTTTATGGATGGTCCCCTATCAACCATTAAAATTTGACTAAAATGAGGTCACAGAACTCGAATTTGATGCTAAAAGTACGGAAATGAAAAAAAGGCAAAAAAAAATTTCATCGTGATTCGATTATCCGAAGTAGGGGAAATCTACCCATTTTAATCCTAATAAGCGGTCGTGTTTGAATGATGCTGGATAATCTAGAGTCTCCCTTGAATTTTACTAAAACCAAGTACACCAACGAGTAGAGCAAATTTTTGTGAACATTTCTGTTTATTTTCACTTTCACTAAAAGTTATTCTATTTCTTTACCAAGCATTTAACAAAAAAATCCCAAGGGTATTCTAATCGAGGCGAATGCATTGGGCCACGCCCATTTTTCTAATATCGGCTTAGTTCTTTTTAACACTCTGTCGAGTGTTGCCATTTGCGCTGACAGTTCAAACGAACACTCACGAAAAGTGGCATTTATAGGGAAAGTTTCCTGGCATCGCTGGCTGTGCTGCTGGTGGTGTTGACGGCCAGCCTTTGTTCTTTTTTGCCTTCGTCTCTCGCTCGGTTTTCTTCAGCCTTCGATTGGAATGCAAAGTGAAAATTGAAACGTCAAACGACTTGGCGCGTTTGTTTTTTTGATGGCGCTTGCTAATTTATTACATTTTTCGGGATTATTCTTCAAGTGAGTGCCTTACTAATGATCAAAAGAACATGTTGCCGGTAGTTGGAAGCAATTTCATATCTTAAGCGCCGTGAAAAAGTAAGCGAAAGTGAAAAGTTAATTTTGGCGATATTCATTAAGCGTTTGAGGGATTCTCGTGTGTGTCACTGTGTGTACCAACAAAATGATGAGAAGTGGTCTCGCAAAATACAAATTATAATCAAAAGTGCATTAAATGTGATCTTTTTGGCCAGTAAGTGGCATACATTTGCGTGCTTACTCGAGGCGGTGCTGTTGCTGGTAAGTTTATAGCCCAAATAGTATTTTTGGAGCTTTAATCGAGCATCAAACTCTCCATATGACGAAGATAGGTGTTTGATTGGAAAGGGTAGATTTCCCCTACCATACAAACCTTCGAATAATCAAGTCTGGACTGTAGTAGAAAAGACAAACCAATTTTTTTATTGAGATCAGTTTACTGTTCAACGCACAAGTATTAAGTTTTATTAATAAATTCCTAGAGTTATTTTTTGAAAAGGTCCTATAAGCTATTATGTTTATAGGACCTATTTATTCATTTTTTGAGAATGTCCAAAGAGCCCATTCTTTATTATTTTTTTCCAAAAACCAAAAATAAAAACAGTTCATTGCATCTCAAGAAGTATTATTAAAAAATAATTCAATAGTATGTTTGTGTTTTGATTTTACAGTGTTTTTTCAGCAGCAATTTGTTTGAGAAACAATTTTGAATATCTGGCAACCCGGTCTGTTGTTATAACCTTTTTTGGAAGGTCAAATATCTACAAGAAGCTTTGCTGTAAATATTATCCAGGACCGTCTTACTGTACTGTGCATTGCAACAAAAGTTAATAAATAAGCTTTCCAATCCCAATGATCTGGCAACCCTGCAATAATATACAGGGTGGCCAATCAACTCAGGAAATCGGAAAAGTCGAAAATTTACTTAAATCTACGAAATTGCAATATCTGCTTTTTTGTCGAAACGTCAAGTTTCCAAGCATATTTTTTGAGAAATATTTTCAAATTCTTGAAGAGCTTTGCAATACACATTTTACACTATTCGTGTTGAGCATTTAACTTCACATTGTTTTATGATATTTTTGACACCAATTTACATTTTTTCTATGAAACAAAAAAATATGATAAACAAAAAATCACAGTTTGTACAAAAATTTAAAAAAATAACTTGTATAAAAATTAAACATTTAGGCCATCACAAACAAAAATCTTAAAAAAACATTTTTATACCGACAATTTGATAAATCAACCTACATTTGTTTAAGTTAAACATCAAACAAAACGAGAAAAAAACATATTTTTACTCACATTCCAAGGTACTTTTATATTTTGATAAAAAAAAAAATGATTCATTTTTTTCATTAAATCAAAATGAAGTTTTTTTTTTGTTTGAATCACTATTATAACTGCTTGCATTTTGATTTTTTTAATATGATTATAACTTTCTTTTTTTTTGTCTCAAGAGTGAGAAAAAATCACAGTTTGTACAAAAATTTGAAAAAATAACTTGTATAAAAATTAAACATTTAGGGCATCACAAACAAAAATCTTAAAAAAACATTTTTATACCGACAATTTGATAAATCAACCTACATTTGTTTAAGTTAAACATCAAACAAAACGAGAAAAAAACACATTTTTACTCACATTCCAGGGTATTTTTATATTTTGATATAAAAAAAATGATGCATTGTTATTCATTAATCAAAATTAATTTTTTTTTTGTTTAAATCAAAATTATAACTGCTCGCATTTTGATTTTTTTAAATATGATTATAACTTTCTTTTTTTTTGTCTCAAGAGTGAGAACAATTTGGGGGATTAGAACATTGAATTTTGAGTGACCAATTTTATTATATCGCTACTCATGTAAAATTTACCAAACTCATCAAATTTTTAATTATGGTAACGCAGTAAAGCTGTTGCAAATATTTTCCAAAGTTTATGACGTTTATATAGCTTTTTTAGCGTTAAATATATTTACTAAACAATCTATAGAGCTTTACAAAAGCAAATTGTCAAAATATATTGAATAAAATATCTAGCAACGTTTCCTCAACGTCAAGGAAAATCTGGCAACCGGGGCACGGCCCTTCTCCAGAGAAAATCTGCCATTATGTCACCCACTTAATTCATTTTCGGGGAACAAGGAAAAAGGGAACGGCCATAGCTGGTCGGAGGGAAGGCTGTTGATTGTATCAAATTTTGGACTGAAAGTCTCTTTCCCCTTGTTTCATTTTGTTTTTTGTTTTTTTTTTCGCTGCTCAAAGAATCGAATTGGAATTTTGCTTCATTTTATTTTAATGTGGAACATGTGGTCAAATTAATGGTGAGGCTTTTTTTCGTGAAAACTTACCGAGTTTTTATTTATTTGCTGCTTGCCCGAGCTCAAAAATTGAATATCCTTTCGGTTTCTACTCAGCTGTGACGGGAGGTCAGCAAAAAAAAACTTGTTTCTTTTTGAACTTGTTTTTTTCCGCAGACTGGTGTAGTAATCCTTGTTGCACAATTTTTCCAAACAAATTTTTACTCCAAAAAGAGTTAACACATAAATTTCACTTTACATAATTTTAGGAATAATGATCATTTTTCATTTAAATTTTCCTCCACTTTTTATTCTTAACAGTGCTTTTTATTTCAGCAACTTACAATTTTCCAAACACTACAATTTTCTCGACTTTTTTCTTAAGTTGCTCAACAATTTCACAAAAACACTTATTCAACTTCACTTTCGCAAACTTTTGGCTTCTGGGCAGAGAGAGCCCTTTGCGTTCTATTTGCACAACGAACGAAAAGCAGAGCGAAAAGAAGAAAACCCTCCCTCTTTTCACGACAAGAGGAGGGAAAAAACGGTGCTTCTTTCCACTGCTGGTCTGCCTGAATCGCGCGCGGATCGCGAAAAAACTGTTAATTTACACCTGGAACGAAACCGAACCTCAACACGACCACTTCCAACGGTTTCTCAACGTAAACTGAACTGAAGAGGAACGCTTGAAGAGAGCGACTGGGAGCGGCCGTGTTGCCAGAAAGTGAGTACGCTCTCGCCGCGGTCGTAAACAGAGCTCTGACAGATGGGACTTTTTGCACCGGGTTGCGAACAAGGGGTGTCAGATTTTGATTTCGAAATGATTTGCCATGAAAGAACTGTATTGGCAGGGGAAAATGTCTGTACACTAATCCATTTTTTGTTTTTTTTTTGTAAAGAGCGGATTCACTAATTCGAATGCAACAGTTACTGAATTTTAATTTTCGTTTCCACATTCACCAATTGGAACGACTGACAGCTGTATAAAGCTTGAAACCACGTGTACGAAAATCGTCGTTCTGTCTTCTAGCTTTCCGCTTGTTCGACAAAGTCCAACAAACGACTTGTGCAGTGCTCGGAAGGGACGCAAAACTCCATATCGAGAAATTAAAAGTGAGAGTGTGTGCGTGCAACATGGAGTTAAACTTTTCAAAGTGCTATGGTAATCTTCACAGCAACTTCACAGAAAGTTTAACTCCATGTTGCACACACTCTCACTTTTAGTTTCTCGATAAAAATCACCTCAAGAAATTGGGTACTAAAGCCCTATTTAAATTTTTATGTACAACGGTACAAAACACGCTTAAAAATATTTCTGATCACTTTTTTTCATTTTATTGCAAATTTTTTTTTTTGACAAGACAACATTTTTTCGATGGATCAACTATGGTCCCCTTGGAACGACCTGTCAAGTAGGAGCTTTTCTGTCAAGGAGGACCACGAGGTTAATTTTTCAAAATTGATTTAAAAATCCATTTTAAGCTCTATATGGTCGTACAAAGGGTCATTGTACTCAGAAAAATAAGCTTTATCGCTGTGAAAAATAATATCAGCAATCTAAGCTTCATTTTAGGACCCAATTTGGAATTGATTACACTCAAACCCCGATGGTTTGACACCAACTGTTGTCAAACGAACGGGGTCACTTTTTAGTTTGACACCCCTTTTACACGGAGTTCACGCACACAACCAAACGTTTGTTTTGGTAGTGTGCGTGGGCGCCGTGTAAAAAGTGACAGTTCGTCACTTTTTAGTTTGACCTTGTCAAACCATCTGGGTACAAATTACAAAAGTGTCAAACGAAAAAGTGACCAACCACCGGGGGTTGAGTGCATGTGAATGAGACTGGAAATTACATATAATTTGGTAACCGGTTTAGGTCGTTGCAAATATTTTTCAAAGTTTATGGGAATTCCCATAGCAAAAATCTTTTAATTTTCTGGCAAAAAAAATCAAGGATTCAGGCATTTACAAATAAAGAAATGTAAAATAAACAAATATTCAAAAATTTAAACCCGTTAAATTCGATCATTTTAAATTCAAAAGTTAATGAATTTTTTTTATTAATTCTTAATTTTAAACATTCAAAAATACAAACATTCAAAAACATTAAAAAATAGAGGGTTTGGAAATTCGTAAGCAAAACTTCATGAAAATATAAATTTAACGCTTTTAAAATTCTATAAGTTAAAAACTAAAGCTTAGATTGCTGATATTACTGTTCACAACGATAAAGATTATTTTTTGAGTTCAATAACCCTTTGTATGACCCTTTGTATGACTACAAAGGTTTTACAATTGAATTTTTAATCAATTTTGATAATTAACATCGCAGCCTTTCTTGAAAGAAAGTATACTTCTTGACAGCTCGTTCCAAAGGGACTATAGTTGATCCGTCGTAAAATGTTGTCTTGTCAATTTAATTTTTTTATCTTAAAATCAAAAATAGTGATCAGAAATGTTTTTAAGCGTATTTTTCACCATTGCCCATAAAAATTTACATGGGCCCTGATCAATTTATTGGAATGTTCAGACATTTATATTTTATAGAATAAAAAAAATATAAGGTCATTGGGACCATCCATAAACCACGTGGACACTTTTTAGGGGATTTTGAACCCCTCCCCCTCCCCTTCGTGGACAATTGTCCATATAAAAATAAATCTTTTTTGTATGGAGCGTGGACAATCGCCAATAAAAAACATTTCCGGCAACAATGCCATGCAATTCGAAGAAGAAGATCAACAAAAACAAAACGCACAGTATGGGATTTGACAGCGCGCATTTGCCGAAAGTGCGGCGCGTCGTTTCGAGGCTGGTATGCCACGTGTCTTTTTCGGGAATACGTGCAATATTTTATTGATTTTCGAGATTTTTTGATATGTTTTAGGGGACAAAAACCCGCAACTTTTGAATCATAGAGAAACATGGTCAAAAAATCGGCAAATTTCACGAATGTTTCATGTTTTAACATTGAAAATCGGACCATTAGTTGCTAAGACATCGGCATTAGAAAATGGTTGGCTGTTTGGGTGAGGCTTAGAAAACTTCAATTTTCGTGTTTCTTTTTGTTTAAGCCGCTGTATCTCAGCAACCAGAGGTCCAATCTTCAATGTCTCTTACACAATTTTATAGCAAATTTTCTGAACTTTTCAAAAAAATGTTTTTAGAAATGGTCACTCATGGTCACTATTTTTAAAAATCAAAAATCTGCAAATATTTCGCGGTGACTATATCTTGAAAACAGAGCCTTTATCAAAAAATCTTTAGAGTACTTTTCGATTGGAAATTCAATTTTATATTTAAAAATTACGTCAGATTTGTTTCTGCATGAAATTTATTTTTTTTTTTCCAAAAATCACTATTTTTTCAAAAATTCATAACTCGGCGGCAGCTTTTTTGACCACGTTTTTCTATGACCTCAAAAGTTGCGGGTTTTTGTCCCCTAAAACATATCAAAAAATCTTGATCATAAGTGCAGTGCTTCTCGGGACGCGCAGTCCTGTTTTTTCGTGATAATTTTTGTCTCTTTTGTGTGGCTGTTTGTGTGCATGGGGTGATTGGTCAGTATAATTGAATAATGCCATCATAAGTGCAGTGCTTCTCGGGACGCGCAGTCCTGTTTTTTCGTGATAATTTTTGTCTCTTTTGTGTGGCTGTTTGTGTGCATGGGGTGATTGGTCAGTATAATTGAATCACAGACAAACAGACGTGACTCTCCATACATTTTTTTTTTTGAAATCCATAGTTCCTGCAAAAACTCATCAAATCACAGCAACACTAGCGCTACCTGGTGAGCTACTGCCGAAACGTCTCCCCTGACATACTGCTACACATATGAACTTGTCAGTGTAGTTGTGAGACAATCAAGTGTTTACATTTGTAAATGTCAATGGTGGATCCGTTTTGTTTATTATCGGCCTTTTAATTAGATCATTAAATAACACGAATCAGTTTAAGAAATGCGTATTAAAGGACTCATTAGCCACGATTGATAATTTCTTGCGAGTGCACACGCTGGTAAACTACTGATTGTTGCACGCTTGAGGTGGTCGAATTTTGTGCACTGGTCGTAGAAACTGGAAGTATCTTACTGTTTGACCTAAGCCGCTAGGAAATTCAATGAACTGTAATTTTTTGTCTAAAAGAGCGGACAAATCGTTAACTCAAGCAATTTTGAATAATTATGTTTGTGATACATTACAAATAACACCAAAGCTCCCATCCACCCCGGGGTTTGTACTGAAGGACTTTTTGGATTGTGAATCCAAGTGCCGACCAGAGATTCTATCGAGACAGGACCCAGGGAGACGACCTGGACACCTAACCTAACCTCTAGGCTTGACCGGGGGCAACATTTTCTTCTCCATCCGACGGAAGGCGTGATCAGACAAATCTCGGCATTTTTCCACCGGGACCTTCTAGAATCGAATCCACCGGACCCGGCTAAGTTAATAACTAAGGTAGAAATCTCAGTGAGCGACGCCTCTGACTTTGACTGAATATGGAGGGGCATGGGGGGGGGAGATGACAGCCTATCTCACCATGGGAAAGGGTCAACATTATGGGGAGGGGGGGTGGGGTGCAAAAGTTTTGTGCCCCCCTTAAGTCAAAGCCCCTGACCTCAGTCTCAATTGGGCTAAAATTCTTCTTAAAATTAGATCGCAAATAGCAAACAGGTTTAACATTTTTGTTCTTTACTTTATGTATGTTTATTGAGTATGTACATTCAGTGCAAGAGTTGCTTAACATATAATTATGGCAAATCCATTTTGATTGCCTTGCGATTGCGCTTCGCTGCGGTGGTGTCACGCTTAGCAGCATTTTTTTTCTTCAAAGCAATTCTGATTTCCTTCAGAAAACTTTTAATTAAGATATTGAAAATCTTGTCGATGTGCTAAGATGGTGACACAAATGACAGCATTTAAGAAAATTTCTAGAGTATTTTTTTTTCAAAACAAACAATGCGCCATGGGTTTCCTATGCTCTTCGGACCTTTTGAAAATGAGAGATTTAAGAATTTAAGAATGAATAGTTCCTAGAGTAGTTATCGAGGTAGTTCTCTACAAAATCGCATTTTAATTTTCATATATTTTTTATGAATATTTGTCCTCTGCCAAAATAAATCATTTTGCATCTAGGTTTCATTGTCCCACCGAACTGCTACGGATCTTCAATTATGGCCTATCTACAATCACTTAGCTTAGAATAGTTAAGTAAAGTAAAACTTAGAAAATGTACACAACTTACGGCCGTCATCCACAATCAACTTAGAAAATTTACGTTGCTATGCAGTTGTTTGTTTACTTTTGATATGGAAACGTCAACTTACCGTAGATTTTGAAATTTTCCAAACCATACGTCAAGTTTCTAATTTTATTCCTTTTCATTGTAGAAGATCAGATTCATTTCCATTGATTCAAACTCCTAAGCTAAGTGAAATTTTCTAAGTTAAGTGATGGTAGATAGGCCATAAATCTTCAATTAAATTAAATAAAAATGATATTAACATAAATTAAACGTAGCCCTACGTCAAATTACACCTTGCCCTAGATGTGTACATACTTTTGAACCGAGCTCGTGCAGACAACAAATAAAACATTTTGCATCACTGCTTTACCGCTAGGCCGAGCCGAGCAAGCTGCAAAATTCAGCTTGAGTTGATGTGGAGAGTTGATTACCAAGAGGGCGGAAGTTAATTTCTAATTTTCACTAAATAATTGCTACAAATCGGTGTAAAAGTTAGCATTTATGCTGCCCTAAAAGGTGAGTAACGATTTGAATGAGAAATTTGGGGGAACTTCGTGGGTTTTGGGGGTGAAATCGGCCAAAAACAATCCTCACTTTTTCCTCTTCTTTTTGACGTTTCTCGTTGGCGAGTCGAGTCACAGAAATGGAGAGCTTTGAAAAATCGATAATTTAAATAAAATAAATTATTTTCTTTAATGGTTTGGTTTCGTGTATGGACGACGCCGGAGCGCAGAATTTCGTTCTAGTTTTGTTCTCGAGCCGAAGCGATGTCGAAACGGTCGGCGGATGATTCCGCCGGAAGTGGGGCGGCCGGAGCGGGGGCCGCTCCGCCAATCAAGAAGGTCCACTTTGAGCCGCACCTGATTGGGCCCATCTCGACGCTGGAGGAGATGGACATCAAGGTGCTGCAGTTCCAGAACAAGAAGTTGGCACAGCGCATCGAGCAGCGGGTCCGGTGCGAGGCCGAGCTCCGGCAGCGGATCGAGCAGCTGGAGAAGCGCCAAACGCAGGACGACGCCGTGCTGAACGTCGTAAACCGGTACTGGAACCAGCTGAACGAGGACATCCGCGTGTTGCTGCAGCGGTTTGACGCGGAGACGGCGGACGAGTCGGAGAATAAGAGTGAGTTGGGATGGGAGGCCGGTGGGGAAGTCTCTATTCAAAACAAATTTTGTTTAATTCGCAGATGAAAACGAAGTCACCACGTCCTTCTTGATGCAGTTGTCCACCTGGGACAAGGAAGAACTGGACGACAAGTTGGCCAATCGCGTCCAGGTCTCGAAGCGTGCCGTCGCCAAGATCGTTCAGGTGTTTGACCGACTGATGCAGCGTAACGAGAAAATAACGCTGGCCATGAAGGGCGAGTCGGACGATCCGGACGCGAACGTGCCGGAGATTGACGAAACGCTGCGCCAAAGTTACACCGAGGTGATGGCCGAGAATCGGAACTTGCAGACGCAGAATACGTTGCTGCACGAAAAGTTCCACACGATTTCGCTCAAGATGAGCGAAATTCAGGACGTGCTCAACGGAAAGGAGACGGAATCGGCAGAGTTGAAGAACCAGATTGACGATCTGCAGTACGAGCTGGAGAAGGTTCGCTGCCGGAATGACAAGCTGGAGAATCATCTGGCGGAGGCTATCGAGAAGCTCAAGGCGTACCACCAACTGCACGGGGACATTTCCAGCTCGGACAAGGACAAACACTCGACGTCGGCACCGAGCAGCGCCAAGGCCGGTTCCATGACCAGCGTTGCGGCCCAACATCTGGAAGATCTCCAGAAGGAGCTTGAAGAATACAAAGAACTTGCGCAGAACCGGCTTCAAGAACTGGATAAATTGCACCTGCAACACCGCGAAGTGTTGAAGGAGGTCGAGAAGCTCAAGATGGACATTCGCCAGCTGCCGGAATCGGTGATCGTCGAGACGACCGAGTACAAGTGTTTGCAGTCGCAGTTTTCCGTGCTCTACAACGAGTCGATGCAAATCAAGACCCTGCTGGACGAGAGCCGCAATCAGCTGCAGACGAGCAAGAACCAACACCTGCGGCAGATTGAGATGATGGAGAGCGAAGAGTTGATCGCCCAAAAGCGCGTCCGCAGCGACATGATCCAGATGGAGGACGTTCTGTCGCAAATTCGCAAAGAGTACGAAATGTTGCGAATCGAGTTCGAGCAAAACATGGCCGCGAATGAGCAGACTGCGCCGATCAACCGGGAGATGCGCCACCTCATCACGTCCCTGCAGAACCACAACGGCCAGCTGAAGGGTGAAGTGCAGCGGTACAAGAAGAAGTACAAGGAAGTTTCGTCGGATAACGTCAAGCTGCGGAAGGATTTGGAGGAAACGGGAGCGAAACTTACGACCCTTCAGGAACAGCAGCAAGCCGAAGTGAAGAAGGAAAGTGAGCAAGCGGCGGCCGCTGCGGGGATCAAGGAGGAACCTGGGACGTGCGACGGACAGGGAGGAACGGTCAAGGAAGAAGATTGTGGGGAAGCGGGGTCGGGCGCGGTAAAGTCGGAATCGGGTGAGGAAGGCGACGGAGCTGATCCGAACGGGATCAAGAAGGAGGAAATCGGACCGGATGGCAAACCCATCAAGGTTGAAGCACCTGGGACGCCCAAGGGGGACAAGGAGCAGCGAGCGAAGAGTGCAGAGTCCGATCTTGTGCGGGATCTACGTAATCAGATCAAAAAGGCGCTGAACGATCAAAAGGAGATGAAACTGTTGCTGGACATGTACAAAGGCGTCTCGAAGGAGCAACGGGACAAGGTTCAGCTGATGGCTTCCGAGAAGAAAAAGTGTGCCGAAATTGACGATCTGAAGAACCAGATGAAGAAGCTGCAGGAAAGCAAGCGGGAAGATCGCAAGAAGCTGGCGGACGAGGACGCACTCCGGAAGATCAAACAGCTGGAGGAGCAAAAGTACGAGCTGCAGAAGCAGGTCCAAAGTCAGAAGGCGGCCCCGGATAGCGCGTGGACCGGCAGCGGCTACCGCCCCTTCGTTGGATCCCATGTAGTATAGCACGTCGATGGCGGCGCAAATGTTCCCGGTTTTTATTCGTCCTCGTTTGTTTTTCAGGAAGAGGAAGCTCTGCTCAACGAGATGGAGGTCACCGGGCAGGCGTTCGAGGACATGCAGGAGCAAAACTCGCGGCTGATTCAGCAGCTGCGCGAAAAGGACGACGCCAACTTTAAGCTCATGTCGGACCGGATCAAGGCGAACCAGATGCACAAGCTGCTGCGCGAGGAGAAGCAGGTGCTGGAGGATCAGGTGAGTCTAGTGATGTTCTGCCTAGGGTTTGAAATTGACTAAATCGTTTCGTCGCGTCCTCTCGCAGGTGACAACGCGCGACAGCCAGATCGAGGCGATGCACGTGGTTCTGCGTAAGCTGGAGGAAAAGGAACGAATCCTGCAGAACACGGTCACGACGATCGAGAAGGAGCTGGTCGCGCGCCAGCAGGCGATGGAAATGCACAAACGCAAGGCGATCGAATCGGCCCAGTCGGCGGCCGACCTGAAGCTCCACCTCGAAAAGTACCACGCCCAAATGAAGGAAGCCCAGCAGGTGGTCGCGGAAAAGACCAGCTCGCTGGAGGCCGAAGCGTACAAGACGAAGCGGCTGCAGGAGGAGCTGGCCCAGTTCAAGCGCAAGGCCGAACGCATGAAAAAAATCGAAATGTCCGGCACTACGATCGACGAGGTCATGCTGGAGGAGATCCGCGAGTACAAGGAAACGCTGACCTGTCCGTCGTGCAAGGTCAAGCGAAAGGACGCCGTCCTGTCCAAGTGTTTCCACGTGTTTTGCTACGACTGTCTGCGGACGCGATACGAGACGCGCCAGCGCAAGTGCCCCAAGTGCAACTGCGCCTTCGGGGCCAACGACTACCACCGGTTGTATCTGTCCACGTAAGAACCCACAACAACAACAATCCCAACACACTCCTTATTTATGGATTATACATAGAGATTTTTTAAGTCTTTGTTTCTGTTTTTGCACAGTTTTCTTTTTTCTTTGTTTTTGTATAATTTTTTTTTCTACACCCAAAATCTTCTTCCGAATCAAAAAATATGGTGTTTGACAAGAAGAAGCGAATTCTTCGAGCGATGAAACTTTATGAAATACAGCTTTTCTTTTGTGTGTCTGTTACACAAAATTGAAATGTGGTGTAATTTTGATTTTTACATCCCGTTCTACAGTCTGTCTCCTTTTTACGAGATTACAACAGCAACAGTAGCTATGACCGGTATTATTAATATCCGTTGTACGTGATAGTCCACAACTAATTCAAGTTAGTGTAAACTAGGAATCCTTTTAAAATTATACCTTTCCTAATTACAAAAAAAAATAAACAACTCTTTTGTGCGGGGAAAACATTCAAAAAATATATTAAACAGCAAAAACAACTCAGCAAAACGTAGCTTACTGAACCTGAACTTTTGTCCCCCCAAAAAAGAAGAAAAAAAAAACTCCATATAGGTAAATAAATCCATAAATCTAAAGACTGTCGGTTGCAAAGTGCGATCTTTTTCTTTATTTGCCGAAAGTCCTAAAAGCACACACAAAAATACACACACACAAACTACACTCATCTAAAAATTTTGAAACTTCAAACTCTCGCGCAGCGTCATGCAGTCCACCTCGTCCAGCTTGAGCGAGCTCGTCTTCAGGTTGATCTCCTCCTCCTGCATAACCTGCGTGTTCAGCAAGTATCGCAACGTGGCCCGCGACTGCACCAGCATCTTGTCCAGCTTGGCGATCGTTTCCCGCAGCGCGGCCAGCTCCTTCTTCAGGCTCTTGTACACGTTGTCGTTGCACAGCTCGATGCCCGGCCGGTGGGCACGGTTCGCCATCCGCATCTGGGCCAGCGCGACGTAGCCCTCCTTTTCGGCGATCTCCTTCTCCAGCTTGGTCACGTTCCGGGTAAGTTCGTTGACCTGGCGCGTCGTCTCCTTGTGCACGTTCTCGAGTTTGGTTTTGGTGTAACGCATCTCGGCGATTCGCTTGCTGAACGCGGCGTTGGTACGGTCCACCTGGTGGCGCATGTCCTCGGCGGCCTGCTTCAGCACCTGATCGATGTAGGAGCGGAGCGTTTGGGCCGAGTTGATCTCCTTGGCGGTGTTTTCGATGTTGGTGTTGGTCACCTCGATCCACTCCGGGTCGGTGTTGTTGCTGGGTGTTTTCATCGAAAATGTGATTATGTATAGAAGCATTAGAAATAATAAAAAAAGATTTGTGTAATATAAACTAGACTGCCTAGGGCTCCCTATTTGTTCCGAAAACAGGGTCAAATGCCCAAATGACAAACTAAAAAGTGACGCAGTTCACGTAACAACGACAACATGAAAGTACATATATTTAATATTATATATTCTAGGAACGGCAGAATGAAGATCTGCAAGAGCTTATTGCTCGGCTGTCCGTCGAAACCGCCTGAGATGCCTGGAAGAGTCCGTGGATGACGTTTCACGTCATTCCACAATGTCATTTAGTTGACTTAATGGGACAGTATTTGATGGAAAAATGAACTTCAATGGAGCGGGAAGACCTAAAAGCACGTGGTATCTATGCGTATATTAAAATTCACATTAAAAAGCTGCGGGTTACTCCACCGGTAAGGAAGAAAGAGTATACATCGTTTTAAAAGGAGACGTAAAAGTCCTTGATGAAATTTATAAGGCATGAGAATGCCACAACAAAACTAGGTAACATTCACCTAGTTTGTCGCGGTTTCGAAAACAAGCCACCGATTGTATGGTCATAAGATTTATACAAAATTACATTATATTGAATATATGAAGGTATTGATCTATTTAAGTACCAGTATATTGTAAGTATGAATGGAATGCCTTTTGATATGGCGAATTTTGTTAAAGTAATAAACAGTGAAATTTGACAAAGAACTTTGTCCTATGGGCTCTATGGTCCGAGGATTCCGAATATGACAAAATTGTGGCCAAAAAGTGCCGCTATGGAGGCCTACAGGGCAAAAACTAACGTTGTAAAATGTTTGTTCTAGAAAAATCGTAAAACTATGAGAAAAACTGCGATTGGCCAAAAAGTTAATACTGTAGGATTATAGTCCATGAAATTCCCTAACTTTTGACCTATGCGAGTATGGGTGTTGGAGGTTGTTGGCAAAAGTTATTAAGGTTTTAAAAAAATCCATTTTTAACAGTAATTTGCAAAAACTATGAGAAAAAGTCAAACCAATCCTGGATGTCTATAGCACATTTTGAAGGGCTTCAAAAGACCATTCGAATGCATCTAAGAGAGTTGGAATTGATGAAGTTTTACGGAAATGCGAGCAATTTTTCATGTTTTTTGAACCTCAAACTTCGAAGCCCGTTTTACCCCACTTCCCTTTGTCGTAGATGGCTCATATTTGGCATGAGTTCATCTCATGTATAGACAAACAAACCCTGAAAGTTTCATCCAAATCGGAGCACCTCGATACGACCTCTAGAACAAACCGAGCAGAATCTACAAATACTGCCTCTTAAGCCAAAACCTTTTTGTTTATTAAGGTCAAATTCGTAAATAATTATTTATTATTTATAAAAGAAGGTGGATCGAAAGGAACGCTGCCATGAAAATTTTAGCATTCTCAAGGAAAGTTAACAGTTAAGTTTGATCGTGTGTGACGGTCGACCAATTCTCATCACTTTTGCCTTTTTCCGTTATTAAATCAACATTTTCAGATGTATCAACAATGGAGAGTTGTTTGCTCACTTCTGTTTGAGCTATTTATTACTTTGGAATAGTCAAAAACACTTTATGAAAGCTGTAATTCATGATCAAAGTGCTGATAGACCGATAATAGAAATAGGCTGAAAAAGGGTATGGTTCCCCTAAAACATTAAAAATTCAAGAATTCTGACAGTAAAAATTACAAATTTTAAAAGGAATTCCAGCAACATTTAAAATTTAGAGCTACAAGATTTTTTAATTTTTTTTTGTCAATTAAAAAATCAATTCAAAAATTCTTAAATTTACAAAATTAGCAGCCCAAAAGTTTTGAAAATTTGAAGAATTCAAAAATTTTCAAAATCAAAAATTTTAGAATTCAAAAATCTTTTTTTAAAGTTTGGGAATTCAATGGTTTTGAAATTATTATATTCTTGAATGCTTGAACTCTTTAATTCTTGAATTCCCCATTTCTGAAATTCCTGAATTCTTAATCTAATGACTTTTTAGCTTTTTTTGTGTTTTAAAATTTTGAATTTCAATATTGTTTTGATCTCATTATTGTTTTGATCTCATTTGAAAATTGCAGGCCAAGGGTGAAATGATACCTTTTCGGTTGACACCCGGTGAGGAACATCCTGGAAGGAGCGGAACTACACCCGTAGTGCTGTTAGCTGACCTTGGTCAAAACAGCTGCTCTGGTTCCTTGCAAGTTACCCATTTTCTTACCTCCACGTTGGCTTGGTTTCGTCATCATGATGACAACACGTGACCTTGCTGGTGGCCTGTGGAAACGAACTCGTAAACCTTTGACCAGCGAGGGTCAGAGTCGAGACGGCCAAAAGAAAGGGATGCGCAATGTGGGAAGGGAAGATTGTAGACGGTATTGTTTTGATTCACAGCATGTTGAGTTAACTGTTGTGGATGTACCTGATACATCGCAATACGGGGTTTCTCTTCTTTCCACTTTCAGCTACTATCTATCTTCTATTTCTGATTTTCTTATTCGACTGATTTTCTAATTCGGATTCTGTTTACTATCCACCATTTTATTTTGATTGCATGATCCTTTGTTTCTCTTATTTTCATATACTCTAATGCATCTTTTTGTTTTGTTTTTGTTTGTTTCCATTTCATGTCGTGTGTGGACCTACGGTTGGAGAACGATTGCACCACGACAACCACTTCGGAGTGATATTATCACACTGGAGACAACAGCAACAACATTAGAAACCCTGATTTCACTCAGGTTCCCGAAAGTAACTGTATCGGTATTTTATAGTGTTTATATTTTACTAACATCCCTTTCTTTGCAGAGCATGGACTACATCATAAAGCGCCAAAGTGGGAAAGGGAAGTAATTTGTGATTGTAGAAGGTATTGTTTTGATTCACAGCATGTTGAACGAACTGTTGTGGATGTACCTAGAACATCGCAACTCGGAGTATCTCTTCTTATTATCTCCAACTACTTTAGTCCTGTTTCACTTATCTGTCAAGACTCCTCTACTCTATTTGCCAGTTTTAATTGCTGTGTTTTCCCTAACATCCCCGGCTCCTAAAGTTGTCATTAATGCTATCTAAGCTTATATGATATTATTTATCATTTATCAAATAGTTTTTTTTCATAAATTATTGCCTATATTTTTAATTTACTTCACTCTGTACTCTTCTTTCCTTCAACATACAATTATTCTTTCAGTATCGAACTTTATCCTTTATTGTCTACAGCTTTCCTTTATTGTCTATTGTTTTAATCTACGCCCTTTTCTTCAAACAAGTAAGGTATGAGTCCTTACTCAATATATTGAATGATCAAAGTCACACACATAACATTATTGTACTTTTGGTAAACTTTTGAATAACATGCTTAGGTTCAAAACATTGTAACAAAACACCGCGACAGAAGAAATAGCAACAGATAAACACGACTCAACACTAGGAAAGATTACAGGAGAAAACAATACACAGTAAAATAACAACTTCTTTTTGAATTCAAACTAAAAAAATAAAACAGTTTTTGCTTTAATGAATGTTGATAGGCACACTATAAATGGTTAGGCGCTTATACTTACATCAAACCCTACGTAATGTACCACCCCCGGCCGAGTTAAAATGCGTAACCGGAAAAGAAGGTGTGCATGCCTGGCACGAACACTCAAAGCGTGTTCTAGCGTGTTGCTCGTACTGACTCAGAGCAAGGGTAAGATGTAGGTGTAAGGGCAGTGCGTGTTCGTCGGGAACCTGTTGCATAAGATCGGTCAAGGCCCGTTCTTACACTGAAAATTGCGAATTGCGAATTGCGAATTGTTTTGATCTCATTTGAAAACATCTGAATCATTTAATTTATTTTTTGCAATTCCGTCGTGAAACTACTTATTTTTCCTGTCATTCTTGAACGACGAAATAGCCTACTTTTCTATACCAAAAATAACAAAATCGAATAGCAACACTTTTCAAAATAAATGCTGAAAAGTTCTACTTTTCAGCACTCAAATGGGTGCTGAAAAGTTGAACTTTTCAGTACTTGTTTCGAAAAGTAACACTTTTCAACATTTTTTTTATCTAAACGATTTATTGACAAAATACATGAAAATTTGACATAAAATTTCACTCAGTGTGTGTTTTTTGGAATTGCAAAAAATGTTGTATGGAACTCGTTGCAAAACTTGATTTTTTCAGCACTTTTCGTATTTATCCAACTCGGTGAACCTCGTTGGATAAATGTACGACTCGTGCTGAAAAAATCCTCTTTTTGCAACTTGTTGCATAAACTACTATTTTCAGTCAAAATTATAGTTTTGGCTATAGTTTCCTTTTTTTATAGTTTCCTTAATTTCGGCAAAAAAATGTAATTTTAATGTTCGGCAATTTAAGATTCTGCGTTTTGAGATTCTGCTACATTAGGCTATTCTGTATTGAAAATTTTATCTATTGAATACAAAATAATTTAAACGATTCTAATTTTCAGCCGCATTCAAATGAGAAAATAAAAATTATTTGATTTTTCATCAAACCTTAACAAATTACCCTATTCTTGACCTTTTTTCGAGCGTTTTCTATATAGGGGTTTTTTGAAATTCCGTCGTGAAACTACTTACTTTTCCTGTCATTCTTGAACGACGAAACAGCCTACTTTTCTGTACAAAAAATAACAGAATCGAATAGCAACACTTTTCAGCACTTGTTTTGAAAAGTAACACTTTTCAACATTTTTTTTTTTTGATTTAAACGTTTTATTGACAAAATACATGAAAATTTAACATAAAATTTCACTCAGTGTGTGTTTTTTGAAATTGCAAAAAATATTGCATGGAACTCGTTGCAAAACTTGATTTTTTCAGCACTCTTCGTATTTATCCAACTCGGTGAACCTCGTTGGATAAATGTACGACTTGTTGCATAAACTACCATTTTGGTTTCCTTCCGGCGGTCCGGCGGTGTTTTTCTGTCAACTACATTCAGTATATTTTTATATAGAAAATAGTTATTTTGAAAATCTTAAGTATGCTTGTCGCGATTTATTATTCATTATGGCGCGGATCTGGAGCGGTTTTTTTTTTTTAATTTTCCGTAACAACCAGAATGGGCCACCCTATTGTATAACGTTTATTGTTGAATTTCTAATCAAATAAAGGCTTTTTAACTAAAAAAAAATGAATTTTGAGAGTTTCAAAGGAAAAATACGTAGGATAGGCTTCAGATAAAAAATATTTTCGTAAATTCATTAATATACGACCATAGCTGAGGGACAAACATTTTATTAAAAATTTGATGCAACCGTATTTGCAATTTCAATGATTTTTGAATATTTTAAAACGCAAAAGGCATTTTTTTTATTGGAACAAAAACGTTTGGATTGTGTTCGATAAATAAGTTTTCCGATAACTGAAAATGGAATGGAGCTTTATCCACAGACATCCGTGGACTGAAATAGTGAAAAGGAACCTTGAATTTAATGTAATCTGCTAAAGACGAAATGAGTGAAATGTTTTGGAAACAAAATTCAAGTTATTCAAGAGTTAGAAATGATATTCTAAAAATTTTAATCGTATTTTTGCACTTAGCAGTATAGAACTTCACTGCAGTAGCGGGATCATCCAGAACAATTTTCAAACAAAATAACTAGTCTGTTTATGAAGACGCCTGTGACTACTCAAGCTTAAAATTCGTCAATTAATCAAGGGTTATCGTTGATCTACTTGATTCTCAACTCTAAATTCCATGCAGATCGCATAGCTAGTGAAAATCAAATTTCTGAACATTTCATACTTACTACGGATCCAGCGGCACGTTCCCATCGTACACCTTCATCCCCATCTGGTTATGACGAATCTCCACGTTTTTCTCATCGATCTGGATCGATTTTTCCTTATTGGACAAATCCCGATCCAGCAGATAAATGGTCGCCCTCAGCCGCCTCAACTGCTCCCCACCCTCCTCCATCAGCTTCTGCAGCAACTCAATGGCCCCATTCACCACGTGCAGCTCCCTCCGCAACTCGTTGTCCACCTCGTCCTGCACCAAATCCACACCCTGCCGCATCTCCCGATAAATCATACACTTCTGGCACAGCGGCATCGCAATCTCCCGCAGCGTGTTGATCGCGTCGATGGTTCGCTGCTTGTACACCTTCAGCGCCTCCTCTTCGACGTGGGCGTCCTTTTTCTGCTTCTTGAGCTCGTCCAGCCGGAAGCGGATGTCGCCGATGCGTTCCCGCAGCCGAAAGTCCACCTCGTGCTTGTTCAGCTCGGTCGTAAAGTTGGTTTCGTCGATCAGGCGTTCGCTTTCGCTGGAAAAAAAAGTTTTACGGGGGTTCTGGAAGCTTCGCGGAACAACCACTCACCAAATGATCCGCTCGGCCAGCGTTTGCTGGTTCAGCGAGAAGACGTTCTTGGTGCGGTTGTTGAGCTCCCAGTCGCGCGGCGTGTACTTGGGACGGCCCGGTGGCATTATGACCAGGTTCTGGTCCGCCAGGCACTTTTCGTGACGGGACATGGTTCGGATTCTCCGGAACGAGCAGATTTTTGCAACTCCACCAACTCTGACAGTAATCGATATCAACAAACTGGTTGCGTTGCCATGGTCACGTGGATTTAGGTCGTCGCGACGCTCCTCGCGGTTAGGTGTGGAATTGGTTACCGCCACCACGTGGCGAGAAGGACACGGAAAGAAATGCTGTCATCAAATTGTGAGTTAAAACGACGCAACAGTTCCAATCATCAAGCACTTTTTCTTTAATATGATCTCTTTTGCACTCCTCTCTGCACATAATTCCATTTGTTTGTTTTCTTTTTTCCTAAATTTGATTAGCTTGCACTAAAAACTAGGCTCCTCCTCGCATTTAATCATCCTCAGTTTCGCTTTCTACATCATCATTTAATCGCATTCGCAGTAACTAGACAGATTTTTGCAGTTTTTTTTTAGTTAAAAAGTGGTAAACTAGTTCCTCAAAAAATAAAAACGTTGCGTTGTCTTGTAGTTTTTCTTTTTGTTTCATTCTAGTTAGAGCGTAGTAGTTTTGACCCATTTAGCCGTGTTTCGTGACTCCGTGTTTTTGTTTTGTTTGTTTCTGTTACACTTTGGGAGGAAGGAAAATAAGCGCAGCGCTTGCTTGGTTTTGTTTTCTCTCTCTCTCTCGAAAAATTACAAAGTAGTTGAGCGGGTTCTGAGGGGAGTGGATGAGTGGGAAATAAAAGGTGTTGGAAATTAATGCAAGTTAAACTTTGAGACATTTCGGTTGGTTGGTATCATTCATCTAAGGAGGTCGATTTGTTAGCATTTTTTCCCCGGTTACGTTTTCACTATAAATCTGGTCTATTGTACAAAAAATTCACTATTGTTGTTCGCAAATGATTTGCTGGGATTTTCCTTACAGCCTAAAGTTTTTTTTTCCTTTTGTTAAATGTTACTTTAAAATCAGTCAAATCAGTTTATATATGTTCATTTATTTTAATCCAGACTATTGCATCGTTTTTTAAACTGTGTGTTTGTGTTTTGTGGTTTGCCTTCGTTTGTTTGTCTTATTTTTTCAATAATTTATCTAGCTTAGGAAAACAGAATCTTTAAAAATTAAGACTTGCTTCATTGTTCTATTGGTAAAGGTGATTTCTCTTATTAAAATTAAGTTAGCTTTCGTGTCCTTGTCTATTTTGTTTACCGTTTAATTGTTTGTGTTGCTTACGGGACAATAAAGAAAGAAAAAAACATGAAAAACTGTTGGTCAATTTCCCACTTTGTTGTTTAGAATGATTAATCTTTCGCTGCTGGTCAGTGTCATCGGCGATTAAAGTAAGTTCTTTTTTTCATTTTTGGAGGGATATTTGGCTAAAGAAGTGTTTACACATGGTTGGGCATTCTAACTAATATACTTTTCTCACGCTGCGATCCTAGTTTTTACTTTATTTCTTTAGCCATTCCGCGCACACACACACGCACGCACGCGCAGCTCTCTTTCTCTGGGTCATTCCATCTGAAGCGGAACAGCATTTGAAAATTACCCTCTCCGATCCTGCTCAAATTTGGCAGAGCTGTTGATACTATCAAAACATGCAAGAATCCCGAATTTCATCCAAATCGGACCACCCCCTCCAATTTTGTACCTCCTCAAAAAATCGATTTTTTGGCGATTTTTGACCAAACCTCCTAGTTTCAAACGACAATAACTCAGGAACCACAAATCTTAGAGTGTCGGTCTTAGACTCAATTTTGAAGGAAATTGGACGTAGAATCCATTTCCGTGATCAAAATTTTGATTAATTTATGTTTTCTATCTGTATTGCGCAATTGAAAACTTTAAACGGCCGTATCTCAAAACACCCCAACTTATTTTTTTTATTTGACCTCACCAACGTGTTCCCCGGACAATTTTACATAAGAATCACCTATCGACAGAAATGAATATGTTTCATTCCAGAGATATCGAATTTTAAAATTTTGTGTTTTCGAGATTACCTATATCAGCTTCATTCGCCACATCTGCTAGAAGCACACAGGCGGGCTGATCAATAACTGCTACCTGGCCATTTATTGAAATAATATTTCATCATAAATAATCTTTATCAAATTGGGCAAAAATTGACTGTATAACACTGTAGGAAACTGGAGTTAAATAACGAATGTTTATCTGCTCAAAAAAATGAATGAAGTGAATTTCTGTGCTAACCCACAGGACAGAGCAATAACGACACACAGTAAAGGGCAGAATTGGATTCCGACGGAGCGAGCAGGAAAATGCAATTAATCTTGTTAGTATCCCTGAACAATAAGTGTACGATACATTACTGAGTAAAAAATATGAACTAAAATTAATAAAATTTGTTGACACGTTGTACTCTAGTGAAGGACGATCACAAAGAGTAGGAAAAGGATTTCTGGAAAGTATAAAACTGAAAAATGTAAGAAAATCACAAAGATTGATCTGCTGCAAAGCGGCTAATTCCCCAAATTTAGTTGCGATGATTTCGACACCGTCCGAACAACAGTATTTTTTTCTTACATCATTCTTGGATTCTTTTAATCAAATGGAGCTGGCTCACAATATAAAAATTGATTTAATATGATCAATCTTTTAAACCATAAATCGGATTTGCCAAATTATGGTAAAGTGTCAATAATAAACTATAATAATAATAATAATATAGCAGGTTTTGGGGTTTTTGCTAAATGGCACTATTTTGCTACCGCCCATGATGAAGGCCCTAGTCATGGCCTCGGAGGTACTCTAAAACGCTTAGCAACACGTAAAATAACCCAATAAATATTCCTTTCACAAAAATAGATTGATCAAGGTAGGGGAACAGCATCTAATTCCAGAGTTCCTCTAATGGTGCCATATCAGCGCTTTGGCATTCAATTACAGCTGATTAAAAGCGTTTTCAACTGAAATCAAAAGTTATGCAAAAATTAATGTTCAAATAGTGAAAATGAGCAAATTGGACAAAACTAGGAGCGAGGACTTAACCTGCCAAACATACGAGAATTTCCCCTATTAGCCATTTGAATAAATATTTGCGTAAAATTATAGAAATATAAATTAAATTAATCATCTCCCATAACACCAGGTAGCAGTTATTGATCAGCCCGCCTGTGTGATTCTAGCAGATGTGGCGAATGAAACTGATGTAGGCTATCTCGAAAACACAAAAGTTTAAAATTCGATATCTCTGGAACGAAACATATTCATTTCTGTCGATAAGTGATTCTTATGTAAAATTGGCCGGGGAACACGATGGTGAGATCAAATAAAAAAAATAAGTTGGGGTGTTTTGAGATACGGCCGTTTAAAGTTTTCAATTGCGCAATACAGGTAGAAAACATAAATTAATCAAAATTTTGATCACGGAAATGGATTCTACGTCCAATTTCCTTCAAAATTGAGTCTAAGACCGACACTCTAAGATTTGTGGTTCCTGAGTTATCGTCGTTTGAAACTAGGAGGTTTGGTCAAAAATCGCCAAAAAGTCGATTTTTTGGGGAGGTACAAAATTGGAGGGGGTGGTCCCATTTGGATGAAATTCGGGATTCTTGCATGTTTTGATAGTATCAACAGCTCTGCAAAATTAGAGCAGGATCGGAGAGGGTAATTTTCAAATTTGCACTTTTTCGTGCACAGTTGAGATGGAATGACCCCTCTACTAAACTTTAACAAAAAAAAGAAGAATCTCGTGTTGGTGCCCGCTTTTAATAGGTGTCTCTTTTCAAATCATGCGCTCGTCTTCTCTCTTTCTCTAATTTCGTTTTCACCAAGGTTGTTAATCGTCAAAATTGTCGTCGATAATATTATCGTCAACGATAACGATAATGGTTACCGTTATCGTCGGGACTAACGTTATCGTTGTTTCAATAATGGACTATAACTCGTTTTTTTAATCTTTCTAAAATCGACTTAAGTCAACCAAATCATGTAAAATTTTCAATGCTATCACTAAGATATTTTTTTGAAGATTTAGTAGGCATTAATGCTCCAAATTGTTCAAATTGTTAAAAAAATCGCAATCTGGGTGTCAAGCAAAGCAAAATTCGTATCTTTTTTCACTTCATTGCAGTTTTTGTTTTGTTAAAATCTCAAATATTCGCAAAATGCAGTATTTTTTTTCTAAAATACTCAAATTGTTAAAATTTGCGATATGTGTATCAAACGAAGCGAAATGTTGAATGCCTTTTCTCTTCATCAGAGTTTTATTTAAAAAATACTGAAATTTTCACAAAATACCGTAGGGCTTTTGTTAATTTGATTTGGTTAACTGCGGTGGATTTTCTTGAAATAATTCGAACTGTCAATAATCCACCAAAGCATCTACCACATTGATCGCAAAAAAATCTGTGGTAGAAAAGTATCCACCGGTAGATGCTTTGGTGGATTTTTGACAGTTCGAATTATTTCAAGAAAATCCACCGCGGTTAACCAAATCAAATTAACAAAAGCCCTCGTATTATTCAAAAAAAAAATTTTTTTCAAGATATGCAAATATGAAATTTTGAAGCATGCAAATTTTGTATGTTTCATATAAAATTTAGCTGCGTTTGATACCCATAAATATTTCTAAAAATAGGATATTTTATGAAAAATTTACTGACCTACAAAAAAAAAAAAATAAAGTAAAATGCATACAAAATTTTCTATCACATTTCGAATTTGAAAATTGAGTATTGTGAAAATTTTCATAAAATTCGGTATTTTTTGAAAATACTCAATTTTCAACATTCGAAAAGGGATCGAAATTTTGAATGCATTTTTATTTAATTTTTTAAATTTTTTTGTATATCAGTAAAATTTTCAAAAAAAAAAACTATAACGAACTGAAAATGCGTATCAAATTTCGCTTCGTTTGATACCCATATTGCAAATCATAAAAATTTGAGTACTTTCGAAAAAATACGGCATTTTGTGATAATTTTAATATTTTCAAAAAAAAAAACTCTCATAAGGTGGAAATTAAAAACAAATTTCGTATCGTTTGATACCCATATTGCAAATCATAAAAATTTGAGTACTTTCAAAAAAATACGGTATTTTGTGAAAATTTTAATATTTAAAAAAACTCTTATAATGTGGAAATACAAAACAAATTTCGCATCGTTTGATACCCATATTGCAAATTTTGAAAATTTGAGTATTTTCGAAAAAATACGGAATTTATAGAAAAAATTATTATTTTCAAAAAAAAAAACACGAATAAAGCGAAAAAGCAAACAAAATTTCGTTTCATTTAGTACTCATGAAGCAAATTTTAAAAATTTGAATTTTTCGAAAAAATACGGAATTTTGTGAAATTTTTAACAACAAAATTCCGCTTTGTTTGACAATACGACAATACAAGTATTGTCAAAAAAAAAACGTTATTTTGTGAACAAGCTCACTACATTTAAAAAAAATATATTCTTAGTGAATGGATTGAAAATTTTACATGATTTGGTTGAATAAAGTCGATTTTAGAAAGATTTTAAAAATGAGTTATCGTCCATTATCGGCGATGAGATTATCGCCGAAAGAATTGTCAAAACAATGCTAACGATAAAATTATCGTTAGCGTTATCGAGCCTCGATTATTTTACCGTTAACAACCTTGATTTTCAACATTCAATTTGTTTCAAGCTTTGAGGAACTTAAGTGTGTTTCTTGTAGAGTTTTTTTTTTGCTGCGATCCAAATGAGTAGCATACCTTATAGATTACGTTTACTAGAAAAAAGTTCACACACTCGCTTAAGAAGAAAGTAGTTTTTTTCGCGTAACATTTTTTCTCTATACACATCGCGATTGTTAAATGTTTGCCAGAGTGAGAGAGTGTGTGTGTGTGTTTTTATTTTGTTTTAAGGTGATTATCAAATCGATAACGTAATTCTTAGTTAAGGGTGAGGGGGGAGGTCTCGCATTGAATTGTCAACTTTGTAATACAGTTTAGCAGACACACACACCACCACAACTCTTTTCCTTCTCTTTCGCACACTAGTCTAGGATTTGTTTATAATTTTAATCTTGTGGTAAGAGCATTTTAGTAGTATGTGTTGTTTAGTGAAACAGTGATTGAGTACCGAACAGAAAAACAGAAATAGTAACAATTTATACTTTTTTTTTCAAACGCTTTTTATTATTCACACATCATCATCGTCATCGCCTACTTTCACACCAAAAATTTATACATTTCTCATGTTTTCCCACCTTTCACTTTAAACGCGAACCTCGCAATACTCTAATCATTAAATTTCAGAAACAGCATTTTTTTTTTCTTTCCGTGTGACAACGTACTTCCCTCTCTCCTCCTTCTCCTCTTCTTTCAATAATGGTCAATCACGTAAAATATTGCCTGTCCGCGGTCCACCTTCTGTGTGTTCCAATACACACTCGCTGCTTCACTTTTTAATTCGCTATTGCTCTATCGATGCTGATTTCGGCTGCTGCTGCGTGTTGTGTGTCAGGGCATTCTCCCGAGTTGGTTGTAAAAAATGTTGTTTGTTGGTTGATTGGGGTTCATACTTTTCATACTCATAACACGGGGGATGGGGGAAGGGGTTCTCTTCTCTCTCTCTCTCTCGCTTTATGCTACTGGTATTTTGTTATATTATAAATCTTCTAAAATTGTTGTTGTATTCCATTCTTGGCCTGGAAGGAAAGTTTGAAAGAAAATCAGTTTTATATAAGATTTTATATTGTTCAAGAAATGAAGATTTAAATTGTTTTTCAGAACTTATTTGGATTCTTTTTAAAACAATTAGGTAAATCAATCTTAATAGAATTCAGTAATGAAACAAGTAGTTGTTATGCCGTGACAAAACTGGAATGGCCATAAATAACATTGTTCATGTTAGTAATGTTGATGAAAAAGCAACATAGATTGAATATTTATTAAAAAAAAAATCTAAAATTGAAAAATTCTAAAACTCTTAAATGCCGCAAATTTTACATCATTTTAACAGATATTAGATAGCTTTGGAGCATCTTTTGGAGTCATTTTTTAGGTAAGAGTCGGACCGTCGAGTTCGAAGTGTATTTAAATTTTTGAAATCTAGATCTAGTGTTTAAATCTCGGGTGAGTTTTCAAAAAGCCGTAAGAGCCACCGTGACCTCCGACACTAAAATTCGTTTTTCAACAAATTATAAAAAAAAATACATTTATTCTTAGTTTGGGGCTAGTGTAGATGAACAAACAAATAAAAAAAATTAAAATTGAAATTACAAGGCATGGTTTTATCATTTGAATAAAAAAGGCGTTTTAAAAAATTTTACACCTTTTTACACCTGCCCAGATGTTTTGCAATCTTTTTTAAACATCAAAGTATTGACAAATTTTTTTTTTGTCGAAAAAAAAACTTTTTTGCGGTACTGTACAACGGAATTTCACAAAAAGAAAAATAAAACATTGTTGACCGATTTCAAATAGGCTAAATCTGATTTCAAACGCAGGATAATGCATTTCAAAATATTTTCAGTTCATTAGACTTTTCATTAAAATTTTGAAGTTTTTTGAAAAACTATTGTTTTGCTCTCTGATTTTTTGGGACCAAATTTGAAGGATTTTTAAAATATTTGCAGCGGCCTATTTTTTTAATTTAGAATATTTTATTTTCAATTTCTATTTTTTTAATGTTTGACATTTTTAAAATTGAAGCTTTTAAAATATTGAATTTGGCAACTTTTTGAATTTGAATTCGTGTTTTTTTTTAATTTTTGATTTTGAATAATTTAAGAATTTGTTTTTTTTTATATTTTAGAACTTAATTATTTAAATTAAGGCCGTTGCAAATATTTTCAAATGCTTTGAATAAAAAAAAGAAACTGTCGAGTTCGAAGTGTACTCAAATGTTTCAAAGCTAGATCTAATTTCTAAAACTCATTTTTTTAATTTTCTGAACTTTTAAAACTCAAATTATTCGCTCTACAGCATTGCTTTGGCGTTCTCGATTGCAAGATTCCTACTCGAAACTAAGTGTCCGAAGGCTTGATTGTTGAGGCAATTGCAAACCTTTTTTTCCACCTGAGCTTCCATCCACCCCGGGATTCGAACTGACGACCTTTGGATTGTAATTCCAACTGCCTATCAGCGACTCCACCGAGACAGGACCCAGGGAGACGACTCCTACACCTGGACTGAGCTAACGTCCTTACCTTTTTAGGTTAGACCGGGGCCAACATTTACTTCCCCATCCGACGGAAGGCGTGGTCAGACAAATCGAAATGCCACGGGGTCCGTCTGGGATCGAACCCAAGCCGAATTATTCTGAATTTTGAAAATTTTGATTTTTGTAATTTTAAACTATTTGAATTTCAAATTTTCTGATTTTAAATAATTGAAGAATTCGAAATTTTTACTTGAAATTCTTGTTTTTTTTTAAATTTCTTTGAATTTTCACATCTTTAAATGTGTATTATGAAATTTCTTTTATAGAATTTCTTAATTTTGGAATTTCTAATTTTTTTAATTTGAAATTTTTAGTGTTGGAAATTTAATAGTCTTTGTTTGAAATTTTAAGTGTTCTTAATTTTAATTATTAAATGTTTTGCCTTCCTCACGTTACTGAGGAAAGGCTATAAAATCACTCGAAAAATGAACTTCTCAATTAGACCTCCTAGACCCACCTTTATGTATACCTATCGACTCAGAATCAAATTCTGAGCAAATGTCTGTGGGATGTTGATCAAAAAATTGTCACTCGATTATCTCGACATTGGCTGAACTGATTTTGTCCGTTTTGGCGTCATTCGATCCGTCATGGGGTCCCATAAGTCGCTATTAAAAATTATGCAGTTTAGTTAAGTACTTCAAAAGTTATGCCAAATAAACGATTTTAACAATAGTCCGGAAAATTGTAAAAAGGGTGGTTTTTGTAAGAAACCCCGTCATGCTATACATTTTTAGAAAGGTATTTAAAAGACCTTTCCAACGCGTCCAAGACATTGAAGATCTGACAAATCTATCAAAAGTTATAAGCAATTAAGTGTTATTTATACGCTTTTTGGAGGCCGGATCTCAGATATGTTGATGAAAACGTTGTCCGGATCTCTCATGCTACCTATCGCAGGCTGTGTATTCAAAAGACCTTTCTAACGCGTCCAAAACATTGAAGATCTGACAACCCTATCAAAAGTTATAAGCACTTAAGTGTTATTTACGCACTTTTTGCATTTTGGATAGCACCCTTTAAATGTGAGGAAGGCACCAACCACCTAAGGGTGGATTAAGTAACGTTTATTTCTTGAATTTGATTTCGAATTTGTATTTTTTAGAATCAATTTCTAATTTGTTTTATGTTTTGCTTTTTAAATTGAAGCTTTAGAAATACTAAATTTAAAAACTTTTTGAATTTGAATTCGTGAATAATTTAAAATATTTAAGAATTGAATTATTTTAATTAATAAATAACATAAAATTGCAGAATTTTTTTAAATATTGAATTTGATCTTTTAAATCTTTGAATTATGCGTCTTTTAGAATGTGCAAATTTCTAATTTTTTTATTTTCGAAATATTGATTTTGAAATTTTTATTTATATTTATTTAAAATGCTTCAAGAAAAATAAATAAATTTTGTTTTGTTCAGATATCCAATATATTAATTTTAAGTTTTTTTAAATTATTATTTTTTTATTTAAAAAAACAATTGCAAATTTTAAAATTTTAAAACTATTGATTTCCAATAAAACAAGGGGCGGGGGTCGACAAAATAATAAAAAAATATTAAAAATTTAAATAACAAGCAATGATATTAAAACTTGAATGTGAAATGTGTTTCAAAATGCATTTTACACTAGTTCAGTTGTATTGCAATGGAGCACCCGCAGTCGAGCAGTTTTTGACAGTTCGCTCCATAAGAAATACATTGTAGAAAAAAGCAAAAATTGCTCGAATGGAAGTGCTCCATTATTACTTAAAAAAATATGTAAGATTTGACGAAAGCAAACATGTCTTGCGAAAAAAAACTTTACGCGATACTAAACATTGAAAATTTTCAATAATTCTAAAGATTTTTAAATCAACCCAACCATGCCGTTGATTATTCGGGCAAACTTTGAAGAAGGGGGGTAACAAAAACTAAAAAAAAATGTACCAGCCTTAATTTTTTTTTATTTCTATTAAATAATATGACTTTTTATATTATAAACCTTAGAATGTGTTTTTTTTGTAATTTCTGAATTTTAAAATTTCGGAATTTACTATTTTTGTTTTGGACAGCTACGATTTTAAATAAAATTTGTAATATTCTGAATGGCTTCATCGGTAAAGTCGTCAGGAAAGTTCTAAACGTTTTAGTAAATAAATAGAAAAACATAAGAGAAATGGCCGAAAATCCAAAAAGATAATTTTCTGGATGTTAAGAAAAAAGAAAAAATATTTACACATATTCTCTGAAAATGGTCCTACCAAAAAAAAAAAGCTACTCACTATGAAATCGGCAGCTCCGGGTACACTTCCATCATTTCGTCCTGAGGGGATGGCCGCGGCGCAAACGGCTGCAGGTGGGCCGGCGTGTGCCGCGAGTTGGCTGGCCCGGCCACGGCCGACGCCCCCGTCGCACCCGCAAACTGCTGCGTTCGTATCGCCGACGGCGCTTGCGTATGATGGTGATTTTGCTGCTGCTGGTGCTGCTGCTGCTGCTGATGGTGGAGATGGTGGTTGCTGGTGTGGGGCGCTCCGGCGGCCAGCGTTTGTGACCGGGGCATGCTCAGCATCTGTTCGTCGGCGAGCGTGATGCCGCCGTTTTCGATGCTGATTCCGCCCATCCGGTGGTTGTGTATGCTGTGGCTGTGGCCGGCGCCGCCACTGTTGCCGCTGTGGTTGCCTCCGTGATGGTGGTGGTGGTGATGGCGGGGCATCCGGCGGGGCGAGCGGGCCGTCACGACGCGCGGCTGTTGCATCTCCTCGAGGACCGACGGGGCGACGTAGGTGAATCCCTGAGGGAGCCAGATTTGTTGAGTTGTGTTGTTGAGTTTTACTTTGAGAGAAAGCCTTACCTGAAAGATTAAGTTGGCACTTTCACTGAGTGTCGAGTCGTCGGGCGAATCTACCGGTATCTGTTTGGTGAATTTGGTATCGAACTGGGAGACGTCGTCTTCACTTCGCTGAGGGCGGAAATAAATGATCAGTTCAATGATTCTTCTTTCCCCAAGCAACTAAAACCCACCAAAATTGGCTTAATCGGCGGATCCAGCCGTCTCGCCAGCACGTCGTCCCAGTTGACGTTCTTGAAGAAGGAGTGCGCCCGGACGGCCTGTCCATCCGTCGGACTACTGCCGAGTCGCTGCGAAACCTGGCGCTTCATGAGCCGGCGGATCAGATCGCGCGAGTCCGTCGCCAGATACGCCGGGATGTTGAGCTTTCCCTTGAGGATGGCATCGATGGTGTTTTTGCGGTTGTCCGCCGTGAAGGGAGGCTACAAAAGAAGGAATCGTCTTAGGGATAGAGAGTGAGCGTTCTCGAAGACTCGAACTCACCATTCCTGTTAACATGTCAAACATGAGGGCCCCTAAAGACCACCAATCGACGGCTTTGCCGTGGCCACTTCTGGTTAGGATTTCTGGTGCCCTGCAACAAAAGAGAAATTTGTTGTTTAGTACTCTTAAACTGAAAAAAACCCACAATCAAACCCAAAAAAAGATCCAACAACATACTCACATGTACTCAATGGTGCCGCAGAAGGTGTGCGTCACGATGCCCTCCTGGATGTGCTCCTTGCACAGGCCAAAGTCGGTCAGCTTGACGTGGCCCTGCGCGTCCAGCAGCACGTTCTCCGGCTTCAGATCCCGGTAGATGATACCGAGGTTGTGCAGGTGCTCCAGCGCCAGAATGATCTCGCACAGGTAAAAGCTGTCAAAGGTGAGGAAAAATATAAGATTGGCTTCCAAAAAAATCTCCCGAAACTTTCACCATGTGGTGTCCTCCAGGAAGATTCCTTCGCGCTCTAAATGCATAAACAGCTCGCCGCCGCTGAGATACTCTAGGATTAAATACAATTTTCCGCCTGTCTGGAAGGCGTACACTAATTCAACTATAAATGGATGCTGCAAGAAAAAACCTCTAATTAGAATCCAAATTCCAAGCGACAGAAAGGACTATAATCTTACCCGCACGGCTTCCAGGATGTTTCGCTCCGCACGTGTGTGGGCTGTGTCTTTTTGATTCCTAACTATCGAAGCCTTCTTCAGCACCTTCATGGCGAAGTAGGCGTTGGCGTCGGCACCGGTTGTTTTTCTGACCTGTTGACGAGTACAAAAGGGAAGTTCATCAGCGATTTTGTTTTTTTTTATTTTATGGAAAGTGAAATTAGGTCAATTGAAAACGTGAAAACCCACATCGGTTGATGAATCAATCAATGAATGCTGCGGTAATTTCCCCAGTGGACCTGCTCTCTTTACATAGTTCTTGATAGTCCCACAGGGAGAAACATTGGGGAAAACTTTTTCCCGATACATCAATCACGTGTCAGTATCAAATCCGCCGAGGTAAATAGGTTCAACTTCGAGTAATTAAAAGTTTTAATCACTTATACAAATTATTAAAATGACCTTTTAACTAACCAGAAAAGCATAACTCAAGCTAAACAATGTAAAAGGGCCGATGTCGAAGTGTAAACAAAGAGTCTATCCTGCTCACGTCAGTTGATGTTTACATTAGGAACGAGCAGGATAGACTCTTTGTTTTCAATTCGGCTTCGGCCCTATTGCAATGTTTTGCTAACTGTCCCATCTGGACTTTCGTCCATGTGAATGATCGGAAAAGGACATAAAACTTTAGGAAAAGAATCAATATTTTTATGTTCTCATAAAGATGATGTTTTTTAAGCATTTAAGCATTTATACAGTCGGTCCCTGGTTGTCAATTTCCAAGGGACCGTCGAGGAATAGAATCATCAGTTTACAGAACGATGCAAAATGAAGACTCGATTGAAAATATTTTTTTCTTGATACCCAGCTATGGGAGAGAATCATGGCAACGTCCAGCAAACAAAAACAAACTAATGTCAAACATCCTTCAAAGCTTCGTTTCGCAAAGAAAAATGTCTATGCAAGTCATGAGAAAATGAAATTATTGACAACCGGAAGAGATTTTTAAAGCAAAAAGAATCCACGGGACCGTCGAGGAAAAGATCCTTCAAGCAAGAGAAAATATCGAGGAATGAACAGAATTGAAGTATGCAGATTGAAGGGACTGAAGAATTCATCGAAAAATGGAGCAATTTTGATATCGAGAAGATCGACAGCCAGAGAGTCGACTGTAATTCATTTTGATGATCTGGAATATTCATGTATTGGAAACCCTGGCATGAGATAAATAAATAATAGTGAAGTCTCAGCAAGGTGGTTCCGGAAGTCATTACAACATTTGCTGTACATTGTTTTTCGCTTAGGTGGTAGTATTTTTTCACAGTGTTGCTAAATCTCGTAAAATTTTTAAAAATGATTAGAGATTAGACATAAATTTGAGCCAAAATTGTTTTTTTTTAGCAAACCAATTAGCAAACCAATTTTTTTCATTTAAGCTAAACTTTTTTTATTATAACAAGTATCTAAAAAACTTTAATTCGATTTTTTTAATGGACCAAATGTATTGTAAAATAAAAACCTAGCGTCAAAAAAATTCCTAACAATTTGGTTCGATTTCATTACATTTAAATTTTTATATTACAATCCAGATTCGGATAATCGAGTGGTTGGTGAACTATCAAATGCATTTTATCAATATTGCAATACCGTTATTTTGGCCTCCACTTGGGATTGAAAAATTATTAACTTTTAAAAGTAGTTTATTCATCATACTTAAGACTTGCAAGAAACTCATAACTCTATACAAAAAAAAGGTCAAGAAACCGGTCAAGGAAAGGGTCATAAAAAGATTTTTTCTTAAGCATTTGTAACATGATTTGACGAAAAAAAATCAAATATTTTAGATTTGCTTATTTGAATGCGACCGAAAATTACAAAAGTAACAATAATGTGGTATTTCATACATTTCAGTTTGATAGATATGCAGTTACTGATTTTTCAGCAATGTTTTTGTTCATTACCGAATTTCAGCAAAAGTGATGAATACTGAATCGCATTCAGATAATTATTTTACTGATTTTCTTTTAGCTCGAAATTAAGTAAACCAAAGGGGAAAACCAAACAGTTATTACTAAATTTACTGGCAGAAGATTCAAAAATATAAAAAAATCATTTGAAAATTCAAAAATTTAAAATTGAAAAAAACATTTAAAAAATTAAAACTTTTAATTTTAAAAATGTTAAAGTTCATAGCAACACTACAGAGTTTTTTTAATTAAACAATCAAACAAATTATAAGTATATTTTCAAAAACTTCAGTTTCAATTTTTTTTCCGCAAAACAAAATCCTGGAGCTGTACATGGTATTTCATGAAAATTTAAAATGTATTTAAAGGAATTCAAACATGCTAAATATGATTATGAACGCAAGAAAATGAATTTTAACTGGTTTTCGGCTGTTTAAACTTTAATTTTCATTAAAATTTTGAAGTTTTTATAATTCAGTTTAATATGTTTTTGCTCCCTGATTATTCAGGCCGACTTTGAAGGGGGGCGACATAAACTTTGAAAAATATTTGCAACGGCCTAAATACAAAAAAATAAGGATTTTAAATTTAAAGTATTTAAAATTTCAAAAATATAAGAATTTAAGAGCTTAGGATTCAAAAATTTCATGAATTTAGGAATGTAAGAATTTAAGAATTTGAGAATCAGAAGATTTGTAAATTTTTAAATTGAATTCCAGAATTTTGAAAGTTAGGAATTTTAGAACAAGTTAGAGTTTTAGTTTTTTTTTCAAATCAGATTATTTTTAATGTTGTTCTATTTTTAAATAAACAGTCCAATTTAATTTGTGAATATTTTTTTTGCATAAGAATTTCGGATTTTCTGAATATTTTAACCCTTTTTTTATTTATTCGGAGAAGCAATTTTGCATCATTGGTTCATCCATACAAGTTTCCGTACAATTTATGCAGCTGTGAATACACAAATCGTACATTTGTGATTATTTTTAAATCTGAATCCTGGGAAAGAATTTTCTATTTAATTTTTGTGTCTCGACAAAGTTGTAGAGCAGGGGTGCCCAACCTTTTGGCCCTGCGGGCCAGATCTGATTTTTCTGAAGCAGTGGCGGACCGGAATTAATATTTGATAAAAGTTGAAAAAGTAAACACATTTTTTTCAATTATGATTGAGTTTTTTTAAAGCAAATACATAAAAGAACTAGTGTTGCAAATATGATTCATATATCTTGATATTAAAAATGAAAAACATTCAAAAATTAGTTTATTTTACTTATTTTGATTTTTGCTTGTTTAAAATTGTAAAAATATAGTTTTTGACGATTGCAATTAAATGCCTTGATATATTTTTTTATAAAAAAAAATTAAAATTTCAATGGTCATTGCAAGTTTTTGATGCATTTTTCAATATTTTAAAAATATTTCCAGCGATCTATTTTCAGTATGAATAATTTGATATTTAAGCTATTTAAAAAAATGCTTGTTTGACTTATTTTAACTTTTGCTTGTTTAAAATTGTATAGATATTGTTTTTGACGATTGCAATTAAACACCTTGATATATTTTTTATAAAAAAAAAACATTCAAATTTCAATAATCGTTGCAAGTTTTTGATACATTTTTCAATATTTTAAAAATATTTCCAGTGATCTATTTTCGGCATGAATAATTTGATTTTTAAGCTTTTTTTTTAAAACTTTATCACTAAAAAGTTGTTCTGGAAAAATACATCAGTTTTGCTTATTTATTTATTAAAAAAAAAAGAAAATAGAAAAAAAAACTTCAAATTTATGTTAAAAACTGTCAAAACTGAAAAAAATAACATTTAGTCTTTTTTTGTAAATTTTCAGATAACAATCGAAGTTTTTTCATAAATTTAACAATTTTACGAAATGGATATTTTTGTTTTCCTGCAAATTTTTTTCAGTTTAATAATATCAATATAAAAATTATAAGAATTAAATTCAAACATGAAGAATGTTGTTGCAGTATGTTAAAATTTGATCTCAAGCTTATTTTTTTTTAAATTCAGACAATAATTCAATTTATTTAATTCTTCATGAACAGCCATAAGGGCCGGTCATAGAAATATTTTAGAAAGCCGTCGCGGGCCGGATGAAATGGCTTCACGGGCCGGATCCGGCCCGCGGGCCGGACGTTGGGCAGGCCTGTTGTAGAGACTTGATCAGCAAAGGAACAACTTCCATCTTTTTAAGCAGATCCATTAAATTTAAAATTTTAAGGATAACATTTTCCACTACCCCTTGATTTCTTGTTCAATTTACAGATCTTGTACCTTATCTATACAGCAATTCCATTTGAAAAGAGCCTAAACCAAAAAAAAAGTTCTCCGATCGGGCTCAAAATTTTTCTGGGGGTTCCTTGGCCAAAAAAATTAGACCCGTATTTTTTTGTTTGGCCATTAGGGTGGCCTACATCGTGCTAAAAAATGGCAATTTTCGTCATTTTCAAAAACCACTTTTTTCTAAAAATCATATCTCCGCGCCATTTCATCCGATTTTAGCTGTCTTAGACGCAAAAGAAAGGTGATGAGTTTGGCTATTTGGGAAAAATAGTAAAAAGTTCCAAAAATCTAGCTTAACTATTGAAAAAGTCGTATGAAAACTTAAAATGGCGTTTTGACCGTGTCTGGACCAAAGAGCCTATGTCTGAAAATATTTTTATCGGATTCCTCGGAAAATTTCACATAACATATCAAAAAATTGGCGATGTCGAACCGTACGTTTCCGAGATATGATTTTTTGAAAAAAAAACTGCGTTTTTCGACGCGCCACGCGCAAAAACGGGAAAATGACGAAATCGGCAAAAAATCAACTTTTTCCACTAAAACTGCGATAACTTTAAAATTTCAGCGATGACCTATAGATGTTATGGTACCAAAAGTTGCGTCTTTCAATTACGAAAATTTTGGTACCCAGACATGTATAGGTCATCGCTAAAAGAGATCGGGCCTGTGAAATTGATTTTGCCGATTCATCGACATTTTTGCGCGTGGCTATCGCGCTGGTTTATTTTCAAAAATCGTATCTCGAAACGTGCGGTTCATTCCGGCGATATATTTTCGAACGCCAAACTCTTTGGTCAGACGACGCCATTTGTTTTCATACGACTTTCAATAGAGCACAGACTATTTTCAAATAGCAAACTCATCCGCTTTCTGCGTCTAAGGCAAATCGGATGTGGCGAAGTGATTTTAGAAAAAGTGGTTTTTGCGAAAAATGACGAAAGTAACCACCCTGGCACGGAAACCACCAATGGCAAACAAAAATGCAGTCTAATTATTTGGCCAGAAACATTTTGAGCCCGATCGGAGAGCTTTTTTTTTGGTTTAGGCTCTTTTCAAATGGAATTGCTGTATACACAGAAAACGTGTTACACGAGTGACGAACGGTCATTTTCCAGCCATAAGTGCTCAACCAAACCAGTTCCTTCCTCCGACCTGCTATCATGTGGTGGCACGTGTAAGCAATATAATTATCACATTTAATCCTGTCCTAGCTGGGGTTGTTATCACCTCAACACTTGGAACGAACCATCATCCCCACTTGTAGCCAAGGGCCCAGACAATAATTTAATTTCCAGTCAATGGCGTTCCTTTTTTTTAGTACTTTTTTATACTTTCGATCATAAAAGATGCAACGCGCGAGTGATAACTTCCAAGTCATAATTCCTTCACCCATTCTGCATTGAATCATAAAACAAAAGCAGCGAACATTACTCATTGCGTTGCACTAGCAGCTATTGCCAGCCAAATGGCGCCAAATACTCACTTGGAAGACTTTGCCGTAGCCGCCCTTTCCGAGCACCTTCTTCAGCTCAAAGTCCTGCGGGCCCAGCTTTATCCGGCCCGGGTTGACAATGTCCTCCGAGAGGGGGATCGTCTCGGACCCGTCCGCGTCCAGGTTGCTGTGGATGTGTAGCTCCGGCTCCAGATCGACCTGCAAAAAAAAAATTAGGAAAAGAAGAAAAAGTTGATTAGAATTTTGCTTTGATCATGAATTTTAATTCACGATTTCGTGAAAAGTATTCATGAAAACTTGTTACCAGACAACAAGAGGAGTTTGTTTTTGCTGTAATAACAACTTTTTTCTACGAATCAGCACCACTCAACCCAAAAGTCGCATTATCATCAATTCATTCAAAACGCCATTTTCCATTCATTCATCGACACGACACACAGTCAGCAATCGTGTTTCTATTTTACGATTATTATTGTTATGCAAGAGGGGAGGGACAGGGGTTGGGTCGAGGAGGTGCCATCATTATTGAAAATGACAAAAATAAAATGTGACCACCAGCTCAGCTCAGGCGGGACCTCAAATTTCACTGTCAAAGTCGTAATAAACTAAGCGGATGGACTGAATGAATGAAAAAGTGGCTGGTGAATGTGAGAGATTTGCCGTATATGTAAATAAAGCTGTTTTTTATTTTCTATGGATGATCCGTGGCGTCAAAATGGTCGTTGATGAACTCTTTTTTTGCATGCAGTGCACTGCAGTGATGATTGCATGATAGTGTGAGTTTGTTGTTTGCAAATATTGCACTTTGTCAACAAGTGGAATTCACTGCGAATAACTAGTGCATGTTGGAAAATTAAATCCATTACATAACAGTTCTGGGAATCCCCTTCGATGCCCTGAATGGGAGGGAATTTATTTAATTCACGTCATTTAGACTTCAACATCTACTGGTAAAATAGTGTTATTATTTCTATGTCCTACTGAAACATTTCTAAAAAAAATAAATTAATTAAATCAATCTCAATTTTAGCGGTTATTTGTGTATGTGTACTTCGAATCCAATAACCGCTAACCGGCAGCGAAATTATGGAAAAGTATAATTTGTAGTAGACTTGGAAGATGCTGATACTGAAGGGGCGCCACACTCAGAACAACTCATTTAAGGGGTTACATAGGGGAAATATACCCTTTCTAATCAAACACCTATCTTCGTCATATGGAGAGTTTGATGTTCGATTAAAGCTCCAAAAATACTATTTGGGCTTTAAACTTATCAGCAAAAGCACCGCTTCGAGTAAGCACGCAAATTCATGCCATTTACTGGCCAAAAAGATCAAATTTAATGCACTTTTGATCATAATTTCTATTACGCGAGACCATTTCTCATCATTTTGGTGGCACACACATCCACACGCAAGATCAGAGGTTAACTGCTTAACGGAAGTCACCATCAATATCTTTTCACTTGCCCTAACGATTTCAAAGCGCTAAAGATAAAAAAAATTGCTTCCAACTACCGGCAACATGTTCTTTTGCACATTAGTTAGTCACTCACTTGAAAAATAATCCCGAAAAATGTAAATAATTCGCAAGCACCATCAAAAAAACAAACGCGCTAAGTCTTTTGACGTTTCAATTTTGACTACCCATTCCAATCGAAGGCTGAAGAAAACCGAGCGAGAAGCGAAGGCAAATAAAGAACAAAGGGTGGCCACCAACACCACCAACGTGCTGGTGCAGCGCTTGTTGGAGTGAGCAAGTGCTGCCAGGAAACTTTCGCTAAAAATACTACTTTTTGTGAGTGTTCGCTTAAAATTTCATCAATTTTGGAAGCACTAAGCAGACCCAAAAGAGCGCTGGAAGAAAAAAAGAACTAAGCTGAAAATAGAAAAATGGGCGTGGCTCAATGCACTCGACTGATTAGAATACATTTTTGATTTTTTTTTTATTTTAAATGCTTGTAAAAGGAAAAGCATAACTTTTAATAAAAGTGAAAATAAACAGAAATGTTCACAAAAAGTAGCTCTACTCGTTGGTGTACTTGGTTTTAGAGCATTTCAAGGAACAATCCGGAGTATCCAGCATCATTCAAACACGACCACTTATTAGGCTTAAAATGGGCATATTTCCCCTACATGTGAAACGGCACAAATGTCAGAGGTTGGTATGAGCACACATTGAAATTTTTTTAATCTGTTTTCAGGGCGTTAAAATATGTATTTTTATCTAATTCCAAATCAAGTTTGAAAACATTTGGTTGTATCTTTAACGAGATATAGCTATTTGGTGTAAGCATTTTCAAAAAACTGGTGCCACGATATCTCAACACTGCTTTGACCAAATCGGCTCAAAATTTTGGTGAAGACTCGTTAAACTGGTCATGACGAAGGCTGATTTTCAAAAACTTAATTTAAAAAAAAGCTAAAAATATTTTTATGTTTTTCATATAAAAATTATAAGTTTTTGATGTTTGTATTTTTTTGGTCCATCCCACCGCAAAATATCGTAGCACCCGTAAATCAACTCGGTGTTTAGAGAAAAACGCTCACTAAGTTTGACAGTTCGCTTTGCGCATGGCAAAATTTTGAACTTAAATCGTCTGTTACTCAGTTTAATCATGAAATATCTTCATAAAACATTCAGGAGTGATTGAAAATCATGATTTCGTACATGTATGTAACCCCTTAAAGTTTCTGTTATTTAAATTTTTAAATTTTTGGCAAAAAATTAGTAATTTTGTGTTCAAAAACAGTGTATTTTCACTTTTTATACATTATAGATTTGCAAAATAAACAAAATGCATCAATAAAACAATTTGAGGAAGAAATAGAAAATATTTTTTTTTCAAATTTTCACTCAAAAAAACTGGCAACCTGGCACCCCTGGGTCCAGTCACGGTCAAAAAGCCATTTTAGGTTTAGGATCTTAAATTATTTTTCCCTGAAAGGCAAACTAATCACCTTTGCTTTCATTTGCGTCCAAGACAGCTAAAATTGGTTGGTTTGGGGCTACCCTAGCACAGTGTAGGTCACTCTAACGGCCCAACATAAAAATACGAGTCTAATTAATTCGGCTTAGGAACTGCCAGAAAACTTTTTAAGCCCGATCGAACAACTTTTTTCGGTCTAGGCTCTTTTCAAATGGAATTGCCGCTTTTAAAAAAAAGTAATTTTCGATTTTAAATTTGATTTTGATTCTAGCATAAAATATTAAAATATTTAATGACCGTGTTTTGAATTTTACCAAAAACCACCATATTTTCAAGAAAAACATTACCAGATGTCAGACTTTGCACTATTCTAAACCCCTGCACAAAAGGTGCCTCTTTTAATCTCTCAAAAAATATTTTGAAAAATCTCAAATTAATAAAATACGTATTTTGGAAATTCCATTAAAAAGTGAAATAAACCAAGCCGAACATTTATTCTTCAGTGAACCTTTTTTTAGAAAAAAATCTTAATAACTTTGCCTAAGACTACAAATCGATCCATCTTAAGATACATATTCTCGAATACTCACGAGTCCAACTTTGCAACTATGCAAAATGGCTTTGTTTTTGACATAGTGAATGTAAAATTCCAAAATTTTAGTAAATTATTCCTTTTGTTTTTTTTTAAATTTTAAATTAAAAAAAAATATTTCCAAGGCTGAATTTCTAAACTTTTATTTTTATTGATTGATAATTTCTGGAGTTTTTTTTTTTGAAAAGGTCCAATAAACCAAATTTTCAGTTTTTGCTTTTTCGGTGTTTTTTGATACCCCTGACTCAAGGCGGTTTCAAAAACACTAAAAAAGCAAAAACTAGAAATTTGGTTTATTGAACCTTTTCAAAAAAAAACTCCAGATTTTTCCAATTTGTTTTTGCAATTCCGTGCTGGAACTCGTTATCTTAGGGTTCGTTCGTTCGTTTTATTCTAGGTACACAAAGCTAAAAAAAAATGAGAAAAAAATGGTTGCGTATTAGCACTTTTTCTGTGATTTTATCTAAATAAATTTAACAGTAATTAAATTTCCCTTTTTTTAAATCAAATCTGTCAACATTGCAAGATTTATGTAAAATAAAAAAATATATTTTTTCTTTATAATCAGCAATCCCGAGCAGACGGAAATAACTTGGGCATAACTTTTTTTGATATTGGAAAATACTAGGCCAATAACATTTTATGTTATTTATAACAAGATTTGTTATTCGTCGTTATGAAATGTGTGTTATTGGGTTGTTATTGTAATAACAGACTAATAACACTTTTAGTTATTCTTCGAACAAATCTTTGTTATTATTTTTTGTTATTTTAACAACTTATCCGATCATCCCAATAACAGTTGAAGGTATTCTTCCATAACAAAAAATGTTATTCCCAAGTTGTTTTTTCTTTCAACAAATACCAGACCAATAACAAATTTAGTTATGATAACATAAACTGTTATTAAACTTTTATGCAAAAATGGATTTTTCAAGAAGATTCCATAACATTTTTTGTTATTTTAACAGTATTTGTTATTGAAATGGCATGAATTTTGTTATTACCGTCTGCCCGGGATTTGATATAAAAGTTTAACTTTAAAGTGATCCAAAATTAAGCAGGAGATTTATCGGCCAAAATAATTCGACACGTATTTTTAATTTAGTAATTAGGGTGGTCCAAGCCAATTTAAGATGGCTCCTTTTTTTTGTTTTTGGAAAATTTCAAAAACATTTTTTTAATCGAATTTCAATCAATTTGAAACGCGCGAGCAAACCGAGAAACTGTGAAAAAAATCAGTAAAATGAAAAACCATAAATCTGAAATTATCTTTTTGAAGCATGATTTAAAATGCTGATAAAAATCATGAACGTTAAGATCAAACGAGACTCCAAACAATCCAATTTGCTCTGATTAATTTTATTCAGTTCTCTTTCAGAAATTTTTATCCAAAGTCAATTTTCCACCATCAACACCGGAAATGCGCCGAGAAAATGAAGATGTACAACACACCATCTCTTTGAAGTACGTGCGTGACTTCACACTCGAATAGATCCCTAGATTTTGTTTTCCTTTTTAGGTACATCTCACTTAGGTCTGCTCATCACATTGACAGGGCGAGATTAAGTGGATCTGCCACCGCCATGACGTGTCGGGACGGGTCCATTGAACTCACCGCAAGATGCAGCTGTTCCGGATCCTTCCTCCTGTTGCATGTTAAACTCACTCGGAGCGCGCGGTCCTTTTACGCGCGCGCGCCTGATCTTGACTCGATATTTATTGTTATGGGTTTACTTCCTCCCCTCTATGAGGGAGAGATGTCTGTCTGTTCTGTGAAACTCAGGTCAGCAACCTTCCGGGATGCATTCGCAGTTACGGCGGAGGTTGTTGAACGGAACGGTCAATTGAAGACGTTTTCTGAACTAAACTTGCATTCATTCGCTGTTGTGTTGCCCTAACAGTTTGCACATTTGATGTGCAAAATGGACTTCTTTTTAGCTATCTTCGTCTCAAGGTTTCAAAATAAGTTGCTAAAATACAATTTATTCCCGAAAGCACAGGAATAAACTTCCACTCCAACTTTTGAAACACTTCAGCGAAATGCTTTGACCAAGTCAAAAAATAAACACCACCATCACGTCCTGTGATGGGATCGTTTATTGGATTTGCTTCCAGGAATTTTGCGCCGCCGACCACGTTTCAACCTTCGGTAAAGGTTGTTTGTTTTGCCAAATTGCGGGATTTTCCCGAACGACTCAACATCGTGGCCACAAGTTGGACGCTGGGTCAGGTTCATGTCAGTTGGCCACTTTTCGATGAGCCCCTCTTTGCCGAGAAGTCTGTGCCATGGTTGATGACCTCTTCCTGTGCTGTGCTCAAGAGGGTGAATTAAGTAGTGACTCATCCTTCTTGTCTGCTTCGGCGGATGGGAATAACCAGATTAGAGGAGGGTACGCCCGGCAGTAACGAGGAAAACAGCTGATGCTGTTTGGCTTTTATTTCAAGCCAGCCAGCCAACGGCAGCGGGGGACAGATGTGAGTTGCGAAAGGTGTTTATCCTTTCTGGCGGCGCGGTTCGATGACTTGGCAGCAGTGTGGAGTGTGTATTTAAGTTTCCGCCATAAACGCACACTCGCAGAACGTCGTCGTCCAGACCCGGTCTGAAAGAGTTCTGTGAACTGTTCGTTTTTTTTTTTGAATGCGGGTTTGTTTTGATTTTTGTTTGAGTGTATGTGGCAGTCATACACACGCAGGAAACACCCTGTTTGACCTTCGACCTTTTTCCAACTGGTGGCGATGAGGTTGAACTTGACGACCTACAACTTTGTTTTGATTCGCGCGCCGAGTTACAGTTCGTTACACTTTGATGTCGAAGTTTTTGATTGCTTTGCGCGAGATTGCGTTCATTTTGAATTTAAGTTTATTTAAATCAACATAACTTATTGTAAAAAAAAAGACGAAATTGAAGGCATTAAAAAACAATCCAGAGTCAAACAATTAGCTTCTTCTGACATCTCGGGACCCCTGGCTTGGTGGTTCCGTTTCACCAGATGACGAAATTCAATCTCTAATGACGAACACGCCGTTGTTCGGCTTACAGCATCATGTTAACATGTGATAAGAATCTGATTAGTTTCAGCGTTGATAAGAGAAACTTTTTATTGATATTAAAGGCCGCCACCAGCGATCTGCAACAAAGGAGTATCACTGAGCACTTATTAAGAGAGTAATTTGAAAGATGCTGAGTTTTTTTTCAATCTTTTTTTTTATCTTATTACAGCATTGGAAAAGGGAAAATATTTTTTTTCATTTTCCTCGGTCGGATCGCTTAAAAGAGTGCCTATTTATTTTACAGGAATGTAACGAAAATTTTTTTAAGGGGTTTCATTTTTATAAAAAATATCAAAAAATAAAAAAAAATCTGAAAATTGTATCTAATGACTGTAAAGTGAACTTTCTATCACTCGTGAAAGTTTTATTAAAATAATTTTTGATATGATTTAGCAAAATATAATTTATGTTTGCAATTTGAGAAAGAAATTTATGTTTGGAATTTGGGACTCTCAAGATATATCTCGTGGGCATGAAGAAGCCACATTTTTTTTTAATTTAGATTTCTCAAAATTAAAAAAAACTTGTGTAAATTCGGATGGTGTTCTTTTGGAAGGTTGAATATTACCTCTTTTATGATGTAATTTTAACTCAATTTAGACTGAAAAGTGACATTACGCAAGAAAAATGGTAAAATTACACATTTTTCTGTCATGAGCAATTCTCTACCAAAACCGGAAATGGATTTTATTTGTATTTTTTTATTTGGCTCAAACTTTATGGGGGCCTATGACCAAAGAAGCTATTTTGTGTCATTGGTTCACCCATACAAGTCTCCATACAATTTGGGCAGCTGTCCATACAAAAATGGTACCTTAATTTTCGAATAACTGTAACTTTTGAATGAATTTTCTGATCAATCATTTTTCATTATTGATCGGCAAAAATGTAGGTATTGTTGAGGACTATTGAGAAAAAAATATGTACACGGAAAAAAAATAACATTTTTGATTAACATTTTTTCACAAAAACTCAATTTCCCAAAATACGTATTTATTGATTTTCGAGATTTTTTGATATGTTTTTGGGGATAAAAACCCGCAACTTTTGAGCCATAGAGAAACATGGTCAAAAAATCTGTTAAAACATGAAACTTTCGTGAAATTTTCCGATCTTTTCGAAAAAAGTATTTTGAAATTTTTAAAATCATGACTAACATTTTAAAAGGGCCAAACATTGAGTATTACGCCCATTTAAAATGTTCCCTAAAACATATCAAAAAATCTCGAAAATCAAAAAATACGTATTTTGGGAAATTCAGTTTTTGTGAAAAAATGTTAATAAAAAAATCGGCATAATCCGTGTACCTATTTTTTCTCAATAGTCCTTCATGATTTTGTTTTACGGTGTAGTTTATTCCTGCTTTTTGATATAAAAAAACTATTTTCAAGCTTTTTTGAAATGAACTTTTCGAAATTTGTCCTTCGTCATGTACAAATGAACCACTTGACAAATTTTCCTAAATATAAGCCGATTTGGATGAAGCAGTGAATTTTGAGAAGATGAAAATGTATACATTAATACCTTCAATAGAAATTCAATAATATTTCAGTGTTTGCTGATACAAACACTTGGAAATTCAACTGATTTGCATGAATGTAACTAGTTAAGCCATAATTTCAAAATTGTAGTGAAAAATCGTTGTTAAATTAGTTGAACTCGATTGCAAAGGTAATTAAATTTTTGATCTGAAATAAACCTAGGTCTTCTCATTTTCTTGCAGAACTCTATACCATAATTTCAATTTCTTGACTTTCTAAGGAACACAGTTCAAAAAATTAAATTTCAATTAAAAAATTTGAAGGCTTGATATTACCTTTTTTAAGATGTAAATAGACCTAACTTTCTGTAGAAAAAACGCAATTGCACACAGTAAAAAAAATCATGGCAATATTACATCTAAGAATGGATACATCTTTTATGTTAGAGAAAATGTGTAATCTCACCTCTCAAAATGTGTAAATTTAGTACTTTTCTGATGTAACTTTTTCAGCTGAAATTTAGGTAAGATTAAACCTTAAAAATAGTAATATTCAACCTTCTAATAATACACCATTAAAATTTACACATTATTTTTTTAATGTGCACATAATTTTACTTTTGAAAATTAAATTAAAATAAATTGAACATTTTTCAAATTTTGTTAAAATAAGAAAATATTGGCGCTTGGGGGGGCTTGAAATTTTCAAAAAGTGTCCACGTGGTTTATGAATGGTCCCTGTGAAAGGTGCAATTATTAATGATTATTTCTCATTTTTGCCAAAGACACCAAATCGATCAGAAAAAAAACAGAATATTTTGACATAATTTTTGTATGGCCGGCTGAGGAATTCTCTCAAATTTCACTTTTTGTTGTCGAGACTTTTAATTTTGTTTTTTGATTCTATTTGGATGAAACTTTGTCCATGAATTTTCCTTATCAAAATTAACCATTTTGCATCATTAGTTTTTGCATGCAATTTTGCGGACTGGTCACACAAGATGTGCAAGAGAATATTCGAAAATCTGTATCTCGGGAGATTTTCTGATCGATTTGGTGTCTTCGGCGAAGTTGTAGGTTAAGATCAGAACTTTTCAGAGTAAAACAACAAAATGCAAAGAAGAAAAAAAAAATGTATTTGACTGTTTAACTTCAAGTTGAATTCTCAAAAAAGAATATTATCCAATCTGCAAAATTTATTGATTTTTGGGGACTTAACGGTGCACATCAACCAGAGCTTTTGCACCCAGATTATTATTACAGACATTTTAGTATCTTCAAAACTACGGGAACTATCGAATTACTTTTGAATTCATCCCTATGCTACTATTTCCAAATAGATTTACAACAAAATTTGTCTATTTTTTTTTTATTCAGATGATTACAGGATTGGATCCCTATGTTAAACATTTTTGGAATAAGAAGACCACAACTTCCTTAATTGCTGTGTATCCTTAAAAAGATATTCAGTTTAGGGTGGTGCAAAATTTTGATATGCCTTTCTAAAAAAAAAAGATTTTTGGGAAAAATATATTTTGTCAATTAAAATTTCTAAAATCTTTTTAAAGATGTAAAATCAAATTTGCAAACAAAAATTACTGATTTTTTGATAATGTGCACCGGTTTCAAAAGCACCCTTGCAAACATTTTTTTTAAAGCTTAGAAGATTTCCTACAATTTACATATTTTGACTTATTTGAACTTATTAGAGTTTGGTGAAAATTGAGTTTTTCCCAGTGTGATATCTCCAAAACCAAAAACAAAACTTGTTAGTCAAAATAATTTCGAAATTATAAAATCAAGTCCAACATTTCAAAAATGTCTTAAATATGTGTAAGCCCTTACAAAAGTTACTCTTGATCTAAAATTTCAACATTATCTTTATTGAAAAGCGGAAAATTTTACAATTTTTTTTTCATTCTAAATCGAACCAATGGCAATGCTGTAGAGCAAATAATTTGATTTGATTTTGAAATCGAACCTAACCTAGCTTTAAAGAATTGAATTGATTTTTTGAAATATTCATTTCTTATGTCATTATTTAGTACAAAAATGTGAAATCATAGGAACACATATTGTTATTTTAGATTGACCAAACATAATGGATATAATGTATTGAAAAAAAAAGATTTAAAAAAAAAGAAATATTAAGATTCAATCCATGACTCAGAGGTTGTTTTGAAAATTTGCTCTAGATATCAACTGAAAAAAGTTTTAAAAAATATATCAAAAAAAAATCAAATAATTGTCTCATTAATTTTCATTAAAATTCATCGATTAACTTAAGACAAAAAATACAAAACCAACTAATGAGTGAGTAATTTTCCCCATTTCGATCGTGTCAAAATCCAAAACCGAAAATCTTCCCACCCCCCCAATTCGAGAAAATCACACACCCGTGGAACAATGAAGCATCCGCGGAATGCGCGACGACGTTCTAAAAATAAGACCGCGCACACAACAACAAAAAATGTGAAGTAATTTCCGTGTACAAATGTAAACCGGGGGGGTTCTAAATTTAACACAACAAAAAACGCACATGTGCCGGCGACCAGCGACGACGCCTTTAAAAACAATCGTCGCGTGTGTAATGACAGGGCGCCGGTCGTGATGCCGTCGGCCGGAATTTTCGCTGGCGAGTGTTTCGAGGGCGGGTGGATTTCGGTCGTATATGCTTTCTAAGAATATCACAGTTCGAGTTTCATTCATTGGAACCGAAGGGAGGGGATGCAGTTGGATTTTGTAACTTGCTTTTGAAATAAGGATTTGTTAACTTGCTTTTGAAATCTTTCAGTGTCTTTCTCTTATTTGGTAAAAAAAGACGGTACAATGAATAACCAAACAGAAATAAACAATGAATTTCAATGAAAAAAAAAACAGTTTTTGTAACGGGATTCGAGCCCAAGACCTTTGACCTGTCAAATTCGTGCCTATACCGTATCGGCCACTATGACTAGAGGAGTTAGGAAAGGTCATTAGCCAATACAGTGATTCTCAGGAGGTTAAACTGTCAAAAAATGACTACAAATTTGTGTTAGTGTAATTAAAGGGTATTTTGCTCCCAAAATCACCGCCAACATCTCTGTTCAAATTGGGACTATTTTACTCTTAACTATTTTCCTAGAAATTTTTCAACAAAAAATAATAATAATGAAAAAGCAAAAACAAATCTTGTTGTTCACCAATTCTGTCACATTTCGATCCACAAAATTAGAAACGAATGTCGAATCAGTTATCGAATCGATCGGCACCGCAGCTCTGTTAAATAATTCTGTCAACAATCAGGCAGCAGTTCCATCACGCACACTCACAACCCAAGTCCAAATCCAAATATCGAAATCTTTGCCCATATCACGTCCATCGATTCGCCGTTTCCTTCCTTTCACATTCAAGTTGTAAAAGCCTCTTTTGCCGGCAAAATTTCGCTCTTTTTTCCGGGTTTTCCTTCACGCATATCGCGTTTTAATGTATAACACGCGTGCAAACTTGAACCGCTTCCAAGGTGGTATTGGTGAGTAAGTGTGTGTTTCTTTGGCTGAATCAGCAGTCCACCACCGTCACCACCAGCAGCCAGACGCGTGTCCGCCCCGACCAAACAACCCCCAAATTTTGAGTTCAAGGTAGTGCAAACTAAATATTTTGACGACGACGACGACGACCGGCAAACGGACCGTCGAAAGGAGCGACAAAGTCGACGGTTTTTTTACTTCTTATTTCTGATTTTTTATTCAAAGTTAACTTGAATTACTTTTTCATGATTTTTTGAAAAGTGATTTGATTTAAAATATATTATCTATTTTTCTTGAATCGCGCAAACAATATATCTCTTCCTGTCATACTTCATATTTCAAACCTTTCATGGTCAGATTTGTCCGTTCAAAAACTCCTTCTCAACTGTACATTTCTGACCAAGGTCGTTCATAAGGTTGGAATCAGTCGAAAGTTTGACAGACCATCAAACTATCTAAAAACGTCAAAAATACCAAATTCACGTTCGGCATGACATGTTTAACTTTTGCTGCATCTAAACAAAAGGAAAATTTAAGCTGGCTCCAACCTTTCATACGAGATCTGGCCAACCTCTTACCTTATGCCGGCAGGTATCCCACCGGCGAATGCGGTGTTGGTGTGAGTTTTATTACACACACACACACACAAACAAAGCATGATTAGATGAAGTTCGAGATGAATGTAGTTGTTGGATGGTGGGTGAATGATGGATCGGAAGTTTGGCTTGTGGTGGAAAAATAAACGAAAAAAAAAGATGTTGATAAAAATTATTAGATATGGCATAATAAACCTAGGAAACCTAAGCGGCAACGGAGATGGCTATCGCGGTAATAAACTGGCAATATTGCCCCATTGGAAAACCACGAAAACAAGGTTATTTTTATTATGAGCTTTTCGGAGTGGATTATATGTGTAGCCAGTACCTGCTGTACAAGTCGTACAAAAGTGCGAAAAAAAATCGGTTGCGTTTACGTCAAGGCGCCAGACCGCGGGTAAATATTTTATCGTGACATCAGACGATTTCAATGACATCAATACGCGGTGGAATTGGCGTCAGTGGTGGAAAGTTTTTTGTTTTTTTTTTTTCGAAATTTAACAGTTCAATTATTCCAGAATATAAACGATGAAACAACACATAAATTGGGCTTTGCGTTTAACCGGAAGTGTTTTGAACAAATTAAATAAAAAACGTTTAAAAAAAAAATTCTTGAATCAATTAAATTTCAAGTCTGTTAAGGTCTAGATGTCGCTATTGAGAGGTGAAATTTTCATGGGATTTTTTCAAATGTGTAGAGAAAGGCAAACTTTTAGATTTTTTCCCGAAAGGTGGTGTTAATTGCGCTGAAACAGATAAGATTCTAATGTAAAATTGAACGCTTTACAATTTTGTTGAAGAGAGTAAAGCGATCCGATCCTCGATCCTGAGAAGGCTAAAAAATACGTTTTTGTATGAAAAAAAATTGACTAACTTTAATGTTCTATAGCGACTTCTAAACATTAACTTTTTGGTTCAAAATTGGCACAGAGGTTTTGCCTAAGAAATAGAGCTGGTGTGTCTCTGAAATCCTTTTTTTGTCGCCCTAGTGGCCATTCAAATCCTATTTTCGTATTCACGATTTTTAGATTAAGGGTTAAACATTCAATATTACGCCCTTATGAAATATAAGTCCTGATTTTAAAATTTTGAAAATATTGTTTTCGAAAAGATCGGAAAATGTCACGAATGTTTCATATTTTAACAAAGTAAATCGGACCATTACTTGCTGAGATATCGACCTTTGCAACGTTTGCATGGCAATATTTCAGTAACTAAGGGTCGTATCAACAAAGTTCAAAAAAGCAAAATGTAGAGAATTTTCTCAGCTTTTCAAAAATATTTCAATCAAAAGTGGGCAAACATGGGCACTAATTTAAAAAAATTAATAACTGCGATTATTTTGAAAAAAATTACCTAAAAATGGCTACAACTTGAAAACGCTGCACTTTATCAAAATTTCACCAAAGTACTTTTTGATTGCAAATTTGATTTTACATCGAAAAATGAAGCTGAAAAATTTTTGCGACCAATATTTCGATTTATTGAAAAAATCTGTATTGTTTCAAAAAATCATAACTCGGTCAAAGATTGTTTGCCTATTTTGGAAATTTCTGAAAAGTTGACATTTGATGTCCTCTAAAACATATCAAAAAATAAAAAAATAAAAAAGTGTTTTTTTTTTGCAAATCAAGTTTAAGTAACAAAAAGTGAAATTAAAAATCACCAAAATTTTACCGTGTATCATTTTTTTCAGTGTAGTCCTTATCCATACGTACAACTTTGCCGAAGACACCAAATCGATCAAAAAAATCCTTCAAATGATACGAATTTTTGAATTTTCATGCGTCATTTTTGCATGGACAGCTGCCAAATTTGTATGGAAAATTATATGAACGAACTTAAGATGCAAAATGGCTTCTTTGGGCATACCAAAGGCACCAAAAAAGTTTCAGCCGGATAAAAAAATACAAAAATTAAAATTAAAGAAAAAAGACCGATTCCATTTTTTATCAAAAAAATATGATATTTAAGATCTGTACCAAGTCCATACCAAGTCCATACCAGTAATTTAAGAAACCTAAATTTAGAGTTTAGTGGTGAAAAAAAGCCCAAAATCCTTTTCTTGTTATTTGGGTTTAGTTAAATTCTCGATTTTTTCCCAGAATTATGATTAAATTTTGTCAAGATTGAGATATAAAATTTAACCCTCTACAACCCAACTCCACCTCTAGACTCAAGACGAGCTAAAAACATATAAAAAAATCATTTTTTTCAACATTTTCAGCATTGGAAAAAAGAACTCTTTAAATTTTAGAAAATATTATGGTTGGAATTTGGACTTGTTTGATGGGACTTTGCAAATTTTTTTTTAAATCTATGTTTTAAGGATGAAATTTGGCTCTGTTTTTTTACATACCTATTTTTAAAGGGAAAATTAGTATGCAATAATTTTTCTGGTTCCTCAGACTAAGCCTATACGCATTTTCCACAATCTAAATGATAATGGTATCATTCTGTAGCAAATAATGTAAAAATAAAACAAGTAAAAAAAAAAATAATAAATGACTTGACAAACAAATCAAAAGGTCGCCATAGGAGGAGGTAAAACAAGCCAAACAATATCAAAAACAAACATAAACAAAACATAGCATAGCATAGCATTGGTGTCTACCCGTAGCTGCTACTTCGTTATTGACCAGGACCCCCAAACTTTGCTCCGTGGACCACAGATGAAAAGTAGGAACCAATCATCACCCCTTCGCAATTTTCAAAGGTCCCTATCGTGCTGATCAATACCGACGCCGGCCACGACCAGTGGTAAGACACGGGGAAGTGGATGGGAATGTTAGCCGATACTTGAGTGATGGGACCGCCAAATCGACTGCGTCTCCGACAAAGTATCACATGAGTTTTGAGGGGTTAGTAAGATGGGTATGAGGTCAGGATTCACTGTGGTAGGTGATGCGACCATGAGCAATTTGTTTACAGGACTGCGCGTCCACACAGGCACCGCACTACTCCAAAAACAAACATAAACAAAACAAAACAAAAAATTAAACAAGAAAAACATAAAACAAAAGAAGTATGTATTTTGTAGAACAAAACTTACCTCCTAAACACAAGATTTTTTTTTCATTGGCATTAGAGGGTAAAAGCTCTACAATTTTGTCGAAGAATGCAGAGTGATCCGAGTAATTAGCGATTTAAAAAAATACGTTTTTGTATGAAAATCTTCGTGGTTGGGTTTTGGTAGGATAATTTGGTAATTTGTCCTATTTTATTCATCATCATAAAAACTGTAAAATATTACAAAAAACAAGATAAACAATGTAACAACTAGTTCCGTAATATCTTTAAATAGGCGTAAAGTTACTTGTTTTTACTCAAGGTTGCGCCCAATAGAAAGTTCAACGCTGATTTTCTAATCGATAGTCCTAATTATTTTTAAAAATGTGCATAATAACATTTTATATGGGTTCCCTAATAAGCACTTACTTTGACAATTTAATTTTAATTATGGAGCTGAATAAAATGAGTAAACTTGATACTGTTTTTTTTTATAAAAAAAAAACCAGGTTGAAAAAGAGAGGAAGATAATGTTTTTAGAAACTAAAAGTTTCTCACATTAATTACTGATAACATAGATATTTAAAAAAACAAGAATTGTAAAAAAAAACATTCAAAACAAAATATTTTTAAACAAATTTGGTTAAAATTTACGATTTTAACAAATGAATTCTCATTTATTCATAAACTAGGAGTGTGATTTGAGCAAATATTTGTTCAAAACTGCACTCCAGGCCGGTACAAATTTGAGAATTTTCCTTATCGAAACCTAACCTAACCTTCAGCTTCGCTAATCACACCAACAATATTGTGTCGGTAAACAACAACCCAAAAGCTCACCGAAATTTCGCACACTCACACGCACAAACGTAGGAAGGTACTCTCTTTATAATTGCTACAGAAGCTTTCAAGGTGAATTCGGCGACGACGCATGCGATAACAGCAGACGCCAGACCGAAAGACCGCCGGCCTTGATAAGTTTGTTGACTTCAGGAGTTTGAACCTGCCGGAGACTTTTTTTTCGGGCGAAATTTATCAATCGACTGCCTGCCGGCTTCCTTGTTTGAGTTTTCAGTTTGAATGTTTGCGCTACTTTGAACTCACGCCGCTTTGCTTCGAGGAAAACAACATATTCGGTTGTTCAATGAGGAAAATAGTACTTCTTGCAACTTCTTGGAGCTTTCACCTACACAACTCGATTCACCGCAAAGGGGAGAAATTCCAGACGAAAAGTGAATGGAAGAAAGCAGCTGCTGCCGGCACAGTTCGAGACGACGTTCGTTGGATGGTTGGCATACGCAAGAAAATTGTCAGGTAGGTCATGTCCATCGATCCATCGAAAGAGAAGGAGGAGCAAGACTCTTGGAGTCGAGAGGAGATTCGGAAATTTTTGCTTGGCGATTTTTTTTTGCGTTGCCTGCAGCAGCATCCACTGGGATCGACGCGACGGATGGAGAAAGGAAAAAAAGAGAAAGTCGGAAGATACTCTCTCACATCTTGGGAAGTACATCATCGTGAGAGCGTTTCGAGAGAAAAAGTATGGAGTTATAACTGTGAAATTTGTTGTATTGGCATCTACAATTGTTCACTTAATTTTTCATACAAATTTGGCAGCTTTTCATGCAAAAATAATATACGAAAATTCAAAAATCTGCATTTATCTTTTGAAGGAATTTTTTGATTGATTTGGCGTCACTTAAAAAAGATACAGGGTAAATTTTTTTTGGTGATTTTGAATATCACTTTTTGTCACTAAAACTTGATTTGCGAAAAAAAAAACTATTTTCATTTTTTTTCTATTTTCTTATATGTTTGAGGGGACATCAAATGTCAACTTTTCAGGTGCAAAAAATGTTCAACCGAGTTATGATTTTTTTAGCAATACTGATTAAAAAAGAAAACAAAATCTTGGTCACAAAAAATTTTCAACTCTATTTTTCGATGTAAAATCAAAAAAACTCATTTTCGTTAATTTTAATACTTAGCAAGGCCAAATCCCAGCAACAACAACAAAAAAAAACATTTTGTTCAATAAAAAACACTAAAACTTAAAAACTGTGCACTTCATAAAATTTTTACAAATAACTTTTCGATTTGGGTAATTCTCTACTAACTCACACGAAATCGGGAAAAGTTGCCCCGACCCCTCTTCGATTTGCGTGAAACTTTGTCCTAAGGGGTAACTTTTGTCCCTGATCACGAATCCGAGGTCCGTTTTTTGATATCTCGTGACGGAGGGGCGGTACGACCCCTTCCATTTTTGAACATGCGAAAAAAGAGGTGTTTTTCAATAATTTGCAGCCTGAAACGGTGATGAGATAGAAATTTGGTGTCAAAGGGACTTTTATGTAAAATTAGACGCCCGATTTGATGGCGTATTCAGAATTCCGAAAAAAACCTATTTTTCATCGAAAAAAACACTAAAAAAGTTTTAAAAATTCTCCCATTTTCCGTTACTTGACTGTAAAAATTTTTGGAACATGTCATTTTATGGGAAATTTAATGTACTTTTCGAATCTACATTGACCCAGAAGGGTAATTTTTTCATTTAGAACAAAATTTTTCATTTTAAAATTTCGTGTTTTTTCTAACTTTGCAGGGTTTTTTTAGAGTGTAACAATGTTCTACAAAGTTGTAGAGCAGACAATTACAAAAATTTTGATATTTAGACATAAGGGGTTTGCTTATAAACATCACAAGTTATCGCGATGTTACGAAAAATAAGTTTTGAAAAAGTTATTTTTTGCGTGACCATGAACGGCCATGATCGATGACGAAAAAAAAATGAAAAAATGACCCTTCTGGGTCAATGTAGATTCGAAAAGAACATTAAATTTCCCATAAAATGACATGTTCCCAAAAATTTTACAGTCGAGTAACGGAAAATGGGAGAATTTTTAAAACTTTTTTAGTGTTTTTTTCGATGAAAAATACGTTTTTTTCGGAATTCTGAGTACGCCATCAAATCGGGCGTCTAATTTTACATAAAAGTCCCTTTGACACCAAATTTCTATCTCATCACCGTTTCAGGCTGCAAATTATTGAAAAACACATCTTTTTCGCATGTTCAAAAATCAGAGGCGACTCGTGCCCGAATGTAGTACCTGTTCAATATTATTTTTTTAAATTCTTTATTATAGAGTTTTTCAGCCGGAGGCTGGTTCAACTCATTTGGATGATTTGACTTCGTGCTTGAAGTCGACCCGGTTACAATGTTGTTTTTAATAAATATTGATTATAATAATAGATCGTAGTAAATTTTTGAATCTTTATGTTCAAAAATGTTTTTAAAGCTTTTTTCTTTCCAATGGCTTTTATTTTTATGTTTTATTATTTTTATACTATTATAATTTTCTGTTTATGCAAATAATTAATTACACTTATGATTAAGACTTTTTTATCTGGTTAAAATGTATTTTTAAGACTTAATCATTAGCGTGGCGAATGTGGAAAAATAGAGCAATCGCTCTGCCATCCTTATCGAAATTCAAGGGAAGTTATTGAACATTGTACTAAAATTCAAAACTCTTCATCAGGATGTTCAGAAAAATACCACATCCTTCACAAAGGAAAACTGTTTATTGGGCTTTGTAAGGCCCAACTAATATTGAGCTAACTTGGTTACTATTTAAAAATTCAATTGACATTTTACTTTATACTTTTTAGAACCAGGTCGTATCACTTTTGATCCTGTGTCAAATTTTTAGAGAATTGAATTTACTCACTGTTATGTCCTCATGGTTTTGGAATTTAATTTCTGAATAAAAAGAAGAGCTTCTTCTGATGTTAAAAACAAAACTATATTGACATGAATCCGAGATAATGAAAATATTTGTTTTTAGCATCAGTGAAAAAAAAAACAGAACAAATTCATGCTACAATATATGATAATAATAAATTCAACTAGAGTGAACCGGACCAACAGTCTGAATAAACACAGTCATTTTTGGAGCATTTAATGGCATCAAATCTTGCACTTTTTAGGACTGCATCCGCTTTAAATACAATCATCCTGAAAATAGAATAACGATCATGGTTGAATCTACGATCATAATTCTTCTCATGGGTCCCGATACTGGAAAAAACACAGTACTTTTTTGTTTCAATTGTTTCAATTCAATCTATCAATCACACTATCTAAACTTAACATTACATCACTTTCCAGTAGAGCAAGAATCCACTAGTTACCAAGAAGATCGAAGAGGTTCAACGCGCGCAGTTGAACATTCCAGTTTTAAAACAAGCGATCACCAGTCTGCGCAAAACAGCCTGATGCCTAAAAGTGCGCCAAATATAGAGCAATATCTGTGGTGCTCTCGCGCTCTCTCATTTATTCATGCTCTCAACGTGCTGTCAACGCGCTGGCTTGTTTACCTTTTGCAGAGCTGAGCGAGCTAAGTCAGGCCTGGGGGTGGCATTTCGCTCTCTCCCAAAAATGCTGTCAGTTCACGCTCTCAGATTGAACCAGATTTACCAACACATCGATAATGCCGCTGCGTATGAATAGGATGCTCTTTACATGTGTTGATTTTTTTCCGTATGGAGATTTTTTCCCCAACGTTCAGAGGGTCGGTGTGAACGCGACGAGAATTGCGCGTGGCCCGTCAGGCTGGCTCGCTTTAGTATTGGTGGGTTGTAAAGAGAGGTAAAGAGTAAAGGGTGGCGAGCCAATGCTTTTTTGGTGCATGCAGCGCTGCTGAACATAGGACGTCGATTTTGTTAACGTATATTCAAACAAAAATTGTAATTGTATGTTGCTGGTTGAAAAAGCACCGCGGTACTTAAATAAAAAAAATATCCGCATGAAATCGGCTACCTGTTCAATGAACAGGTTGAACAGGTGGACGAGTCGCCTCTGTCAAAAATGGAAGGAGTCGTACCGCCCCTCCGTCACGAGATATCAAAAAACGGACCTCGGATTCGTGATCAGGGACAAAAGTTACCCCTTAGGACAAAGTTTCACACAAATCGAAGAGGGGTCGGGCAACTGCTGTGTGAGTTGGCGGAGAATTACCCAGCCATGGTTTCAACAATTGAACGAAAAACTTGTTTTAAAATGCTACACTAGTTCAGTTGTTTTAGTTTAAAAAAATGTAAGGATTTGACGAAAACAAAAATGTTAGCGAAAAAAAAAGTTTGCACATCGAAAATTTTCAAAAATATAAAAGATTTTTCAAAAACCCAAACATGCTAATTATGATTTTAAACGCAGAGAAATGAATTTTAAATTGAGTTCAGCTGATTGTACTTGTATTTCCATTGAAGTTGTCACCAGCTAACCAGACATGTATGAGACTTGGATAACAAAAAGTTCACAACTCACCAGAAACGCTGTTTCCCGCACCACGAAGTCCAGTTGTTGAGGTTCGCGTCCGCTGAGCAGAAATTCCTAAGATCCTCTCCCCGTCTCCACACCCAGAACCGAAAAAGTAGAATATTTGCAGTGCACAATAAAATCATTAGTTATAATTTTTCAAGTTTTATTTGGCCCAAAAGGGCGGAAAAATTCAGAAATACACAAGAATTTATCATGATTGGATCCATTTAATCGCACTCAAAGAGGCGCCTTCATCAGGCCGTTTTAAACGTACGGACAAGATGGTCATACTAAACCTATATTAGTGAATTAACCTAAGTGTAAATGTGTCAGTGTAAAAGTGTAAATCCCTCGACGCTGCTGTCTGCGGTACGGCGTTCTCACGCACTCGTTCGTCGGCTTGGTCGCCCTGACCCGCCGTCATACCAGCTGCCCGTCGTAACACCATCTCGCCACCGACTCCTAGCCGGTTCTCCGGGCACACCAGCGGCCCAGTCAAGCGCGGCGTAGATCCACTCCAGTGGACCAACGTTCGTTCCAGCCGCCGCCATTTTGTAGTTGTAGTACATGTTTGGAAGAGAAGAATAGGGCCTGGACAGAAGTCCAACGAGAAGTCCTTAGAATGGCGATATTCTACCAATTTTCCCCAAAAAGTCCACTCTGCAGACACCCTCACGAATCTTACCGATCTCAATCAATACTCCTGCTTACTGCATCGATGCACGCGCACAAGCCATGTTAATAAAGCTTTGGCGCTTAGGTGAGGCGCAGACCACAGTCCGGCCAAAAGATGACCAATTGCTCTAAAGAAATAAGCGCTTAATTTAGTAATCAGCAGCGCTAGGTTAGAACCACTTCGCACCTATTGTGATCGCGTTCAATTTGGTTCACCGCGAAATCACTCCGTCCCGATCCTCAGCCTCAAAGCTGCGTTCTAGATAAAACAATTAAGTTAGAACTAATCCACCATTTTCCCGGGACACTGCTTACAGCAGTCAGGTCGATGAACCCGCGGCACAAATATCCAACTTGTAGATCTTCTTCACACTGTTTTGTTCCTCTTGCAGACGCGAAATTGGTTTAGCGAGGTGACCTGCTTTATGGTTAACTGCCAACTGATGGTGGTATTAGAGCATGTGGTAGGTTTTATCAGTTCGATGGTCATCTTCGGGCTTATCGTTTCTGAGCGAGAGAGCAACGTGAGCGAAGTGAGGTCAGCCCTCAGGGTCATCAAACCGGTCCACCGGTTCTGGACTGGTTGATTGAAGGAGATTAATTGAGATTATGCGGTGATCGTGGGTGTTAATGTTGATCTCCGTGTTGACTGTCGCACAGGTAGTTGATGTAGTCTTCCCTCGTGGTCATTCCATGCACAGGTGTGCACTTTCAGGTAATCGCAAATGCTGATGATGATTGGGGTAAACATTGGTGCAGATACCCTCAGTGAGCGAACAGTAGGTTCAACTCTCGCGGATAGTGCGTACGCGAGGTGGTATTGGGCAGTGTACGGACATCTGGTGCAAACGATCGTGATAGCGTACGATCAGTCGTGGTGAGGTTTGTGGTGTTGTTCTGTTGTGCAAGTGTAGTGCAATACATAAGCCTACAGACTGTAAAGATTTGCCTTCACGGTTCTATGTGGGATAAGCGGTCGACGATTGTCAAACCTGAGCAGATGAAGATCGTGGTCAGGTTACAACACCCCTAGACCCAATGGCAATAAATAATCTAAAACTGTGGTTTTTGCTTATTTATTGACACTGTTTGTTGTCGTTTAGCTTTAGTTATCAAAATTTTATACATATGTAGTAATGCTGGTGAATTTGTTGGGCAGTTTCTAAGAGAAAAATGATCATGTTAGAAAATCGCGAATAGTGTAAGAATGTGTTCGTGCTGGTTCGAACTGATCTTTGACATGCCACAATCGCCGTCGCAATAGTTCAGAAGTGTCTTTTCGATCTGGAATCTTTTTTTGAAAAAATGTTAGGTACCTAAATTAGTTAAGTTCGTCTAAATGATATATAATTACACTTATTATGCAAAATCATGACCTATACTCAGAAACATACAGCTTTCACCCTATTCTCAGAAAATTTAACCCGGAATCAAATCTTGCGCCGCGAAAAGTCCAATATTACGACCTTCTTCATCAATCAACTCGTATGTTGAGACACCACGACGCGCGAGAATTTTGCATGGCACGTACACAGGTCCGACCTTGGCCGAGTAATTTTCTGCAGCATTTGATAACTTGAAGTTCTTCTTGTACACACACTGTCCTATTTCGAACACTTGAGGATATGTTTTGTGTTTGTTGTCGTATGATTTTCTGTATTTTTCGTACTGTTTCTTGTTGTAATTTATTACCTTTTCATAAAGTGGTCCAATTATGTTGCGTCTTTGTTCAATGAATCGTTCTTCTGATGGTTGTTCTGTATTACGTTCTTGTTTATGATCGTTACCGTTCACTGCCATTTCAAAACCGTGAATTACGAAATATGGCGTGAAACCAGTTGAAGAATGGACAGAATTATTCAGCGAAAATTCAATTTCACTAATTTTGCTGTCCCAAATTTTGTGATCGTCTTTAGAATAAGTTCGTATACATGACAAAATAACTCTATTTACTCTTTCGACCGGATTGTTCTGACAATGGCGGCGACTGTTCAAAAGTGATAAACATCAAATTCATTTAGTAAATTTTTGATTGCATTAGATGTGAAAGACACAGCATTATCAGAAATGAGTACTTCTGGAGCACCATATTTCAAGAACCACTCTTCTCTCAAAATTTGACTACAAACATTTGCACTTATGTTACGTACTGGGAATAATCGTACAAATTTGGAAAATATATCAAGAACTACTAATAAATCAGTGTTCCCTTTTTTACTTCTAGTAAATCCACTAATAAAATCTATAGCTATCATTTGAAATGGCCTATAAACATTCTTCTGCTGGCCCATTAAAGGCACTGTTGCAACTGTTGGGTATTTACATTGTTTACAATTTGAACATTTGGATAATATATTTTTAATATCAATCTTCATTTTCGGCCAATAATATCTAAGCCTAATTCTATCAAAAGTTTTATCAAACCCTAAATGCATGAGTTGTTCGTGTTCTTGTTTTACTATTTGATTAATTTTATCTGGAGGAACTAAAATTTTCCACTCAAAACGTCCATCATGGATTTGTGAACGCGTAGAAATTAATTTGCAAATTGAATCATTTTCTATTTTGAAATTTGGATATTTATCAGGTTCATGCTCAATTTTAGTTTTTAAATTAGTATACCAATGTGAAGTTGTATCTGGAAAAATTGCACACACCGCTCTGCTGAGCGTATCGCACACAACATTTTCTTTCCCTTTTCGATGTTTTGGAGTCATATCATATTCTTGAAATTTTACAGACCAGCGAGATAATCTCGAGCTCGGCCGCCATTTTGAATTACGAATAAAGGTTATCGCTGAACAGTCCGTGATGAGGTCAAAATGTGAACCTTCCAGATATGAACGGAAATGCTCAATCGACTCGAGAGCAGCAAGTCCCTCCTTATCAGTTGGTCCATATTTCTTCTCAGCAGCTGACAATTTTCTTGAAAAATACGCAATAATATGTTCACCATCATCTAAATTTTGAGTTAAAATTCCAGCAATTGCTAGATCACTTGCATCAGTTTGTACAATAAATTCTTTTGACCAGTCCGGGTTCGCAAGAACCGGCTCTGCCATCAAACATTCCTTGAGCTTAATAAATGCTTTTTCAGCTTCAGGTGTCCAAATAATTTTCTTTGGTTTTCCTCGAAGGAGGTCTGATATTGGCGAAGCTATTCCACTAAAATTTTGAATGAAGTTTCTATAATAACCAGCCATTCCAAGAAATCTTCGGACTTCCTTAGGGGTGGTCGGTCTGGCAAATTTAGAAATCGCTGCAACACGTTCAGGGTTGGGCTGAAAACCATTTTGAGATAATATAAAACCTAAATATTTAATACGTTTCACACAAAATTTACACTTATCAATGTTTACAGATAAATTAGCCTCTCTTAAACAATCAGCTACTATACGCAAATATTTAATATGATCCTCGAAAGTTGTTGTCGCAACAATAATATCATCAAGATATGCGAAAATGAACGGCTCGTATTTTCCATCTTTAAGCACTTTATCTAGAATTCTTGACAATGTTGCACTAGAGTTAATTAAACCAAAAGGTAATCTTTTATATTGAAAAAGTCCTCGACCAATAATTTTGAAACTAGTATATTTTTTTGAATTTTCTTTAAGCTTGACTTGTAGGAAAGAATCCTTCAGATCAATAACTGTAAAGTAAAGATTTTTGCCTAAATTGCTTAAAATTCTCATCGTGTTTGCAAGGGGATAAGCATCCTTGATAGTTTTAGCATTTAATTTTCGTGCATCTAAGCAAAGTCTCATATCTCCATTCGCTTTCGTGACAGGGACCACATGAAGTGACCAATCAGAATTTGAAGGTTCTATAATATCTAATTTTAAAAGTCTATCAATTTCTGTATTAATTTTACGCTGAATACCTGGAGCCCAAGGATGTGGATTTAAGTGAATTGGTTTTGTATCTTCTAAAATAATTTCATGCTCCATAACATTACAAATTTCCAACGTTTCTGGTGCAGAACATTTCAATGTTGCTTTGACATCCTCTAACTCAGCTGATTGTGAAGGACTAAGTTCATGACTAATATTAATATCAAAAGAATAATTATTGTTTTGCGATTGAAAAATATCATTTGCACTGTCTACTGTAAATATTTGTAAATTATCACAATTGTTGTCTACTGTTAACTTGACGTCAAAAAGTTTGAAAAAGTCAACTCCAAGTAAACATTTCTCCTGTAGTTGTGGGACTAGTAAGCAAGGAAGGATTTTGGTCACATTGTTCCACGTGAATGGTATGTCCACATATCCCTGAATGCTCAATGAATCACCGCTAGCAGAAGAGAGTTTAATTGGTTTGTCAAGTGGTTGAACATTGAAAAACTGTGTAATATTTCCGAATTCTGTGCCAACAATTGACACCTGACTGCCACTATCTAGCAGACCCATCATAGCCCCACGTTGGGCGCCATTTTGTCACCAGCTAACCAGACATGTATGAGACTTGGATAACAAAAAGTTCACAACTCACCAGAAACGCTGTTTCCCGCACCACGAAGTCCAGTTGTTGAGGTTCGCGTCCGCTGAGCAGAAATTCCTAAGATCCTCTCCCCGTCTCCACACCCAGAACCGAAAAAGTAGAATATTTGCAGTGCACAATAAAATCATTAGTTATAATTTTTCAAGTTTTATTTGGCCCAAAAGGGCGGAAAAATTCAGAAATACACAAGAATTTATCATGATTGGATCCATTTAATCGCACTCAAAGAGGCGCCTTCATCAGGCCGTTTTAAACGTACGGACAAGATGGTCATACTAAACCTATATTAGTGAATTAACCTAAGTGTAAATGTGTCAGTGTAAAAGTGTAAATCCCTCGACGCTGCTGTCTGCGGTACGGCGTTCTCACGCACTCGTTCGTCGGCTTGGTCGCCCTGACCCGCCGTCATACCAGCTGCCCGTCGTAACACCATCTCGCCACCGACTCCTAGCCGGTTCTCCGGGCACACCAGCGGCCCAGTCAAGCGCGGCGTAGATCCACTCCAGTGGACCAACGTTCGTTCCAGCCGCCGCCATTTTGTAGTTGTAGTACATGTTTGGAAGAGAAGAATAGGGCCTGGACAGAAGTCCAACGAGAAGTCCTTAGAATGGCGATATTCTACCAATTTTCCCCAAAAAAGTCCACTCTGCAGACACCCTCACGAATCTTACCGATCTCAATCAATACTCCTGCTTACTGCATCGATGCACGCGCACAAGCCATGTTAATAAAGCTTTGGCGCTTAGGTGAGGCGCAGACCACAGTCCGGCCAAAAGATGACCAATTGCTCTAAAGAAATAAGCGCTTAATTTAGTAATCAGCAGCGCTAGGTTAGAACCACTTCGCACCTATTGTGATCGCGTTCAATTTGGTTCACCGCGAAATCACTCCGTCCCGATCCTCAGCCTCAAAGCTGCGTTCTAGATAAAACAATTAAGTTAGAACTAATCCACCATTTTCCCGGGACACTGCTTACAGCAGTCAGGTCGATGAACCCGCGGCACAAATATCCAACTTGTAGATCTTCTTCACACTGTTTTGTTCCTCTTGCAGACGCGAAATTGGTTTAGCGAGGTGACCTGCTTTATGGTTAACTGCCAACTGATGGTGGTATTAGAGCATGTGGTAGGTTTTATCAGTTCGATGGTCATCTTCGGGCTTATCGTTTCTGAGCGAGAGAGCAACGTGAGCGAAGTGAGGTCAGCCCTCAGGGTCATCATACCGGTCCACCGGTTCTGGACTGGTTGATTGAAGGAGATTAATTGAGATTATGCGGTGATCGTGGGTGTTAATGTTGATCTCCGTGTTGACTGTCGCACAGGTAGTTGATGTAGTCTTCCCTCGTGGTCATTCCATGCACAGGTGTGCACTTTCAGGTAATCGCAAATGCTGATGATGATTGGGGTAAACATTGGTGCAGATACCCTCAGTGAGCGAACAGTAGGTTCAACTCTCGCGGATAGTGCGTACGCGAGGTGGTATTGGGCAGTGTACGGACATCTGGTGCAAACGATCGTGATAGCGTACGATCAGTCGTGGTGAGGTTTGTGGTGTTGTTCTGTTGTGCAAGTGTAGTGCAATACATAAGCCTACAGACTGTAAAGATTTGCCTTCACGGTTCTATGTGGGATAAGCGGTCGACGATTGTCAAACCTGAGCAGATGAAGATCGTGGTCAGGTTACAAAGTTTTGAAGTTTTTTGAAAAAATATTTTATTTGCCCCCTGATTTTTCGTGGGGTGAAAAAAACTTTCTAAATATTTGTACCAGCCTAAGAACAAATTGAAAAAAAAAATACAGGAAGAAGATAATACCATTTTTGGGGCTTCTTGCACAGTATGATTTCTCCGAACATTCCCAGAAGTAATTTAGTACGATAAACATATCGTCAATTGCAGTTCTAATAACGCCACGCCGTGCAAAATGTAGAAAACGTGCCCCAGTAACCGGAAACCTTCGGTGCGTCCTCCACAAAGTAACCGATCACAAACCACACACGTTACCTGTGGCTGGCCCATCATCATAACCATGGTCATAATATGCCAAGGTACGCGCCCTATCAAGGACTGTGTGTGCTAACAAATTCATTTCACTGGAAGCGCCATCACCCTTTCTACCCCTCTCCCCATCCTCTTCAAGTCGTGAGTAAATGGCAAACAAATTGACCGCGCGTGCGGATTACATCACAGGCCGGCTTATACTAACTAACCAACGGCCCGGCCCGGCCACAGGGCGTAAACAATAATAATAAATTTATCAAAAACAGAAGCACCACGCGCGCGCGCGAAAGGGGCGAAACGTGCCCGCCGTTGGAGTTGTTGTTGTTGTTGTCGTTGAGGGTCGTCGCAGCAAAAGGAAGCAACACGTGTGCATTGTGAGCCAACCTTGATGGACGAGGAAGAACTGGTGCAGCAGGTGCGTTCTGGGAGGAGGAAGGCCCACGTGGGTTGCAGTGGAAAGTTTTTGCAGAAATTGAATTTCACGCGCTAGTTGATCTTTTGCTGACATTTAGAAAAACACATTCCAGGAATGCCCACTATAATGCTAGTGGACACTTTGCACCGTTGAAGAATGGAGTGTGCGCATTAGGCAGGGTGACGACTCAAATGTGGTTTAAAAATTCTAAGTTTTTACGCTATTTTTTTAAGTGTATTTACTACAAAATCGACAAACAATATGCAATTTTTAAAATTTTACTTACAATTATTTTGAAATGACATCTATTTTTATTTTTCTTTTTTTTTTTATTTTGGCTCAAACTTTGACCAATTTGGCAAACTTTGGACAATTTGGCAGCTGTCCACAAAGAAATGGTACGTAAATATTCGAAAATCTGTAACGTTTGAAGGAATTTTTGTGATTAATGTTGTGTCTTCGGCAAAGTTGTAGGTTTTAATGAGGACTGTTCAGAAAAAAATAGCCGGCACTTTTTTCACAAAAACTCAATTTCCCAAAATTGTTTTTTTTTTAGATTTTTTAATATGTAACCAAGTTGCGGGTTGATGAGCCATAGAGAAGTATGGTAAAACAATTGCCACCAAGTTATAATTTTTTGTAAAAAAAAAGATTTTTGGAATCGAAATTTTGTACATTTTTTTTATTTCGATTTTTATGCAAATTTGAAATAGCATTCGAAAAGTACTTAACAGATTTTTTTGGGTCCGATTTACAATGTTTTTTTTAACATTAAACATTCGTGAAATCTTCAGATCTTTTGGAAAACATATTTTTTAAGCTAGAATAACACTTCAAAAGGGCGTAATGTTGAATGTTTAGCTCTTTTGAAATGTTAGTCTTGCTTCAAAAAAATACAATTTATTCATCTGTCTGTCAATGCAAAAAGAGTACGTAGAAATTCGAAAATCTGTATCTCTTTGAGGAATTTTCTGATAGATTTTGTGTCTTGTTATGATTTATCAATAAACCTTGTTTGGAAAAAAAATCTACCGTAAATTTTTTTTTTATCTTTTTAATGAAAAATCGAATTTGTAATCGATTAGTACATTACATTATTTATTATGAAATGCACTTCGATTTAAATTTATGTAAAATACCACAAAAAATATAAAATATGTTTCATAGGGCTATGGAGTCTCCTATGTTTATAGGATCTTTTCAGAAACAGGAATATTTTTTTTTTAACAGTGTCCATCTTTTTCTATTTCTGATTTTTTTTGGGTAGCTGAAAAAAGTCTCTAGATTTAGATTTTTTGGAATTTCAAAATCAGAAAATTTGTAACTGAAAAAAATGAAAGGTAAGATTTCTGAACTTGTAAAACAAATTTAAAAAATTTCAAGCCTAACTAATGCTTGAAAATTTTAAAATTTAATTTTCGTTAATTGTAATTTGTTTTTTAAAGGATTGGAAAAAATATTATAATTTTAAGTTTTTAAGCTTTAGAAAATTTACGAGCGGTTTTCGAACTATAAAATACATTTTAATCGGATGACATTGAGAAAAAACCATTGTATCAATTCTTAATGTTTGCAAGTAAAAAAAGTAAAAAAATACATTCAGAAATGGTCAAAGCTAGACAATATTTGTTTAAAAATAATCAAAAATACAGCAATTTTTCAGTCGCAGTTTAAAAAAAATAATGAGAAAATCTCAGTGTCAAAACTTTTTTTTTCGGATTCCCCGGAAATTTTTTTGTCGGTGACCTATACTTTTACTAGTAATAGTTTCAAGAAAATGAACAGCAACCAAACACATTGTAATTTTTACTGCAAGTATTTTAAAAACTTTGTAATTTTTGTTAATTTGTTACTTTTGGAAAAAAAATTGGTAGACCAGAACTTGAATATTCTTAATTTTAGATATGATCTTATTTAAACATATTGGACAAATCGTTACAGTAAAAACATATTTGTTGCTCAAAATTTGGGACATACTGTCAACCTTGTAATTTGTATAAATCAAATCTGCAAAAGAAAAAAAAATGTCATCCAGATAAGTTTAATTCAAGAATTCACATGCAGTTGCCACCCTGCACGCTGCTAGTTTTCATTCCAACCCCAAGGCAAGTGCAATGTTTACACTTGTGATAAGGCCACCCGACCTGACTGCCGGCTCAAACAAAGTGTGTTGCGTTGGAGCACCACCACCACGAGCGAGCACGTTGCTGGGCCTTAGAGAAGACGTAATTCCGTGTTCCGGACGTCACCAGGAGTTGTGTGTGGGCTTTTGGAAAATTGCAGGATGCAATTGAACGGTTTTTTTTTTCGTTTTAAAATAGGGTCGTCACGCTGAACTACCTTTGCCTGATGGGATTAACCGGAGCCTAGTTTCTGGTGGGTGTAGCAGGTTGTTGGAAAATCTCAACTTACCTAGAAAGAGAGAGAGAGGAGGAGAAAAGAAAAAGCAGAAGATTAATTACCGGGTTCGACCATTAGTAATCCATTTAGTTAATTGATAGTTTAATCGAATCAAAGGGGGGAGCACGATGAAATTGGATCTCCGTTACGGTTTGAAACAGATCTCGTAAATTTACGTTCATCATGTGTAATTTGATAGAAATAGTTGAAAATTTAATTTTATAAAATATTTATAAAATATGAACTTGAAGACAAAATAAAAGTCTGTTCATATCTCTACTTAAAACCACAATCATCATCATCACCATCAGCCAAATCGTACGTGCCCTAGATTCGCCGAGCAAAGTGCAGTAACGATGCCGTTTCTGACGGCCGCTACTAGAGGTTCACACAACCGTTAAACAGGGCGGCGGCGGCGACTCACGATGACGATGTGCAATGCGAATAAAACCGTCTGAACGAGTAGAGCAGAGCGGAGAAAAAAAACGTCTTAAACTCAAGACACGGCGACGACGACGACTATCTATTTGCACAGTGGGACTGGCTGAGGGAGAAGCTTGATCAAATTAATTTTCGATGTTTGCAGGGTGACCACTCAAATCCCATTTTCAAATTCCCGACTTTTTCAGAACCTCAGATAATAGGCATTTTTTACCTGCCCGGTTTCTTTAAAACATAAAACTACTGACAGTTTTAGTAAAAAAAACAACAACTTAACAATATGTTGGTAAAAACATTACTTCAAAATTGGAAGCATTATTTTGATTCAGAGTAAAAGCATAAATATGGAGTTTTTGTTTTGAAAAGGTCCAATAAACCAAATTTTCAGTTTTTGCTTTTTGGGTGTTTTCTAATACCCCTGACTCAAGACGGGTTCAAAAACACCCAAAATGCAAAAACTGAATATTTATTTTATTGGACTTTTAAAAAAAAACTCCAGAAATCATTCTTTGAAATATAACCGAAAGCTTAACCTATAACCTAAAATTTCAAAGCTTATTTTGAAAATTGTCAATCATTGTCACAATTGGCAATGAAGAAGGTTAAAGTTAAAGCAGGTTAACCACTCAAATCCCTTTTTTTTAATTTTCGACTTTTTCCGACTTTTTCCAGAAAGCTCAAATAATAGGCATTTCTTATCTAAAGAATTATTTCAAGCAAAAAACTATATACCAGAAAAGTCAATATTAACCAAAAAACAAGCTGAATGGAAGCTTATTATTTGATTCAGACTAGAATCATAAACAATTGTCTTTGAAAAATAATCAAAATCTCAACAATACTTAAAGTTTCAATGTTTCTTTTATTTTTCAAACTGACAATCGTATAGTTGTTGATACTTGTTTCAAATACTTTGAAATGGCAAAATCAATAGGTTACTAAATTTAAATGATCATTCCTAATTTTGTTTTATTTTAAATCAAAGAACGCTTCAACATGATTGCTGTTAAGAATTTAAAAAAATATCTAAAAATTCGTTAAAAAATGTTTTTTTTTTTACCAAGTTACTTTTTTTATTTTGTATCAATGTTGATGTATCTATAGTTATCAGTATTTAACTGATTTTTTTTTCAATGATTTATTCAGTTTGATAAGATCCCACTTATTTTTAGAGAAATGTTTAAAGGGACAAATTCTTTAAATTATTTGCAGTAACCCAAAAATTTTTGTAATTATTTTTATGAAATTTAAATATTTTTTTGTTTTCAAAACGTAAAGAAGTTATTAAATTTTTCATTCAAAACGAACAGCGATTATATTTTATTCGATTTTAAATTTTCCGATAGCTGAAAATCATGTTTTATCTATAGTAAATTTATACATTTTCACAAAATTGTTCGAAGGCAACATTTTGATTTATTGTTTTGAAATTACTAAAATGAATTTAGCTTAAGGGGTTACATACATGTAGAAAATTACAAAATTTCATATTACAGAAAATTTATTAAATCAACTTAAAAGATGATTTTCAAACACTCCTGAAAGTTTCATGAAGGTATTTCATGATTTAACTGAGTTAGAGACAATTTAAGCTCAGAGTTTTGCCATGCGTAAAGCAAACTGTCTAATTTTCTGAGCGTTTTTCCCTGAACACCAAGTTAATTTACGGGTGCCACGATATCTCGAGATGGGACGGACCAAATTGCAAATCGTATGCATGACGAAGCCCGATTTTGAAATTTTGAATTTTCAAAAAATACAAAAATCAAAAACTGGCGATTTTTTATATGAAAAACAGAAAAATATTTTTATCTTTTTTTTAAAATAAACTTTTTGAAAATCGGCCTTCGTCATGCACACGATACCGGTTTAACGAGTCTTCACCAAAATTTTGAGCCAATTTGATCGAAGCAATGTTGAGATATCGTGGCACCCGTTTTTTGAAACTGCAAACTTCAAATAGCTATATCTCGGCAAAGCTACAACCAAATGTCTTCAAATTTGTTTTGTTAATAGATGAAAAGTAATATTTTAATGCCCTGAAAACAGATTAAAAAAAAAGTTTATGTGTGTGCTCAAACCCACCTCTGACATTGTTGCCGATTTACATGTATGTAACCCCTTAAAAATAACAAATATTAACAGAAAAAAAACATTGCCATTTTTTCAAATATTCAATTAACGTGACAAAATGAAACAGTTTTCATCAACTTTACTTCTTGTTTGATAAACAAAAATTAAAAAAGATCATTTGATTCAGGAACAATATTATGAAAATCTGTTTTTTTTAAAGTTATAACAAATTTATTTTAAAAGATAAAAAAATAGATTTTTGATGTCTTCAAAAGCCTTTTCATTCTCATATTTATTGAAATAGTGAAAAGAACCTTAAATTTATAGTAAGTTACAAAAGCAAAATTGAATGAATTTAATTTGAAAATTGTACAAATTTTGACAAAATGTTACGATATTATTCAAGAGTTAAAAAATAATTTTCAAACATGACAAAAAATCACAAATTCCCGACTTTTCCGAATTTCCGACTTGAGTGGCCACCCTGCACAGTTGCTAGTTGGTGAATATGGTAGATAAGTTTTCTCTCAGATAAATTCGAGACCTGTTTACCTCTTGGCCGTCTGCTGTGGGAACTCCGGAAAAACTCATTTTTTATCTAAAGAATGCAATTTGTGAAATTTATCGATATTAATTTTTAAAATTCAGAATAAAACATATACACAAAAACAAACTCCAGAACCACTGTGCCCAACTGCGGCCGGATCTCTGCCCTAGGCAGTTCCAATCTAACGCAACAACAGCAAGAACAACTCCTCAGAGCTACGAGGAAATCGAGGTGATCCAGTTTCTCGGCGCAGCGGTTTATATAACCTGACCAGGGCCGCCGTACGGCCCAAGAAAAAAGGGAGCAAAATCCGCCTGATGACTTAGACCGACCGACATTGGCATGCATGTTTATCATTTCTCTTTCACCGGTCGGTCGGCCGGTGGTGGAATTCCGCGCGATTTGGAGATTCCCTTGCCGACGATGATGCAGCTCAGAGGAATGTGCATCGTGAGCTGGTGGAGCCAGTGATGGGAATGTCGTCGTTCGCTGCGGTATCTGGTCCACACACGCGTGGGACTAGTTGAGCGACTTCTGTTTTACTGCTCTTGATTGAACCAGTTCATGAAGTAGAGCGCATGTGGCATCGTGTAGAGATGATGGTTTCAGATTGCATTACAAGATTCGTTAATTTTGAGTTCCGAATTTTGATTTGAGTCATTATTCGTAAGTAACAACAGTGTCCACCTGAAAGAACCGCCCCTCCGGGGACACCAGTCGTTACATTAGCACTATACATGTAACAACTTCTAGCAGTCACTGTGCCGCAACCGCGTGTCCACGAGGCATTCAACGTGCCAGGTTGACCTCCATTCTGCCCCATGGTCGCGCCTTTTTCTGCCTCGTCACCATGGTCAAGCCCAATTCTGGCGTAACCAAGTTCTTCGGACAAATTCTCTCTTACGAAGAAGTGCCCAAAATCGTAATCGTGGTTGGCAACAACCGAATCGCGAAATTTAATTAAAACTAGGTCAACACACAAATTGTTGCTGGTTTTGTTTGTTTTGGGTGGCCAGCTGTTGTCGAATCGGGGTTTACCGGTTGAAATTGTTGCAGCCAGAGTCTGGGCGGCGAACAATTTCGGAGTTGCGGAGTGAAAGTAGTTTTCAGCTACAAAGTAAATGTAGGTTTTTTTCGACAAGTGCTAAATACCACCCCGGCGACGTGGAACCCATCGTGAACAGGTGTTGATGGGATTAAGTTGTGTTCAAAAGCTTTATTTCATTTATTTAATTTGTATCACACACAAAACTCTTTGACATTTCATTACACACCAAAAACAGATATGCAAATTTGTTCTCCTCATTTCGCAAAAATTTTCTGCGATGTTGGCTGGATATCAACACGAGATCTATTTAAACATTGTTTCAAAACATTCTTTTTGATGCACAGAGAAACGAGTACTACCAACGCAAAACCTCCAATCGATGCACCAACAACCCACTTCCAATTGATGGCGCTGGCAGTAGTTACTTGAGTTGTTATCTTCGTGCATTCCGAAATATCCTTCGTCAGCGCTTTAAAATTTTGACAAACGCACGTTTCATTTTTAGTGCATTCAGTTTTGCGAAGCCACATCCATGAACCCTTCGGCACCTTGCTCGACAAGTCGTCCAGCATTAGTTCGTCACCGTTGCCCAGAAAAGACAATCTTAGCTGCTCGTGATTCAAGAGTTTACACATTTCTGCATTTCCGAAGCAGGAAATTGACCCCGGTTTGCCTGTTGCACTGAAGTTTATAACAAAATATTTAACTACAGATTCGGACAAGCTCGATTTGCAGTAAACGTCGAGCTTCAAAACGGCCTCATCCGACTTTATTAAAGTCTGAACTTTTAAAGAGACACAGCCCTTCTCCAGTGGGTCATACAGCAAGTTGAACAGATGCTCAGGATCGCCCGTCTTCGGTTTGGGTTGATCCAGTGCAGTGTAGCATTCTTTCTTCGCCACAAAGGAGCAGTTTGACGGTACTCGGAGTGAGCAGTCACTTATTGAGCAAAGCTTTCCAGCAACTTCCGGCAAGAGTATCGCCACCGCGACGGCGCAAACTACGAACAGCACCAACATTTTGTCGAAGAGTGAATGATTCGACTGAAGTGGTTGACTCGACTATGAAACGAGTGTTGAAACTTAAATTACAGATGTATTAAACAGTTATTTGCACAGTAATCATACTCACTGTGATATATTTCGTAAATTACAATTACATGCCTCAATTTACAACGACTAGTCGATAACGTTATGATTTCTCAACTTTAATTTGTGTGCCAGGCCTAATGTTAACGATTTTCGAAGTATTTGTAGTAAAAAAACAATGGTAATATTACATCTGAGCAAAAATGTGTAATTTTATCTCTGAAAATTTGCAATTTTACCACTTTTCTGGTGTAATGTCACTTTTTCAGTCTTAATTAAGGTAAAATTACATCAAATAAGAGGTATTCAACCATAAAAAAACACCTTAAAAATTTAAATAATTTTTTACTGTGTACCGTTTAACGCCTAATTGTCCTACCCACAAATAAAAAAAACGCAATTGAAATTTTCAAAAAGTGTCCATGTGATTTATGGAAGAAACTTCAAATAAATTTAACTTTAAAAAATCTTAAGTCATGGTCAGTTGCAAACTGAAAAATACAAAAAATGAAAACTCAAAGGTAAAAAAAAAATGTTGCTCTGTCAGATAAGGGCTTAGAAATTTCAAAAAAACTTAAGAATTTAAGAATGCAAAAAAAAAATTAACACTATTCCTAAAAGAGATCATGATCATTCGCGGCATGATATCAACATTTAAATCTAGGAAAGGGCCCTTGGATATTAGGGTGAAGGAGGTGAAGGGAGAAATCACAGTAAAAAATTGTGTAAATTTGGATGGTGTAGTATTGGAAAGTTTAATATTACCTATTTTATGGTGTAATAATTAATAATTAAAAGTTTATGCAATAATTTTACCTCAGTTAAAAGTGAAAAAGTGGCACTACATCAGAAAAGTGGTAAATGTACACATTTTAGAGGTAAAATTACATTTTTTTCTGATAAGAAAGATGTACTCATGAATCTATGACATTTCCCCGAAACCCACATTCCCGAAGAGACATTTCCCCGAATGCCACATCTACGAAAATACACTTTCCCGAAATGTCATTTACCCGAAAATCATTTCCCCGAACAATTCATTTCCCCTAAAAACCCGAATGGCCACTTCCCCTAATTTTCCACATCCCTGAAAATCATTTTCCCGAATGACCATATCCCCGAACGGCCATTTCCCCGAACCCGATCAGGCGGGTATGGCCGTTGCCCAGAACCGCGCGCGCAGTCCTGGACAACGGCTATACCCGCCTGACCGGGTTCGGGGAAGTAGCGATCAATAAAGTATCATGTCCACAATTGAACGTTCAAAAATTCCGAGCTTCACTTGAATCTTGAATATTCAAATTGATGTAAGTGCGACAACTGGCCGAAGGGATTTCAGGTCAGAACGTGTTTGACACACGTTCAGGCCCGACTACCGCAAAAATTTGTAATTATTACTCGGGACCTTGGCAACCAAAATCAACCAAACTTTAAAAAAAAAATTTTTTTTGTTATGGAACGTGGATAATCTCAATACCCTGCACTCTTGAAGTGTTCGCGTGGTTTATGAATGGCCTTCTACGTTTATTTGTTATTTTTTTAATCTAAAAACACGTAGGAGAATTTAATATTAAGGTCATACTTTTATTTAAAAAAATCCCTAAATAACAATTCAGTTTATATCTAGGTTATCATTCAGAAAAATTGATTTTTCGGTGAAGTAAACATTCGGTTTTATGTAAATTCGGGAAAACGACAATTCGGTAAAATGGCCATTCAGGTAAATGTCATTCGGGGATATGGAATTTTCGGGAAAATGTTTTTCGGGGAAGTGGCACTTTCGGGGAAATGATTTTCGGGGATATAGGATTCGGGAAAGTGGGATTCGGGGATAAGGGATAAAACCAAACCTTTAATTGTTTTTTTTTTGTAAAATAAATTCGAAAAATCATGAAAAAAAATTAGCATTGAATATTTGAATTTTATAGACCAATTTTTGCACAATTTAAAATTTAAAGATTGTGGAATTATTGATTTTTTATATTTATGATATTTTTACCTTTTAACTTTTGAATTTTATAAATTTCTCTGTTTTTTTTATTTTAATGCAAAATATCAAAAAAATTAAAATTGCAAAATTTATATGCTCAAAATTTTAAATTTTCTAAAGTTCGAAAATTTAATTTTTTTTTCTGTGGTCTCAAATTCATTTTAAATAATTATTTAATTTTAGAGCCTAAAATTGCCAAGAAAATTATAAATTATTCAACTCTTCAATTAGCTATCAAACATGACTTAAAAATTTGTTGAATAAAGTGCTCCGGCAAAAAACTAAAAAAGTATAAAAATTGAAATTACGAGCCATGTTATAAAAATTTTAATGAAAAAAGTGTTTTAAAATGCATTATACACCTTCCCAATTGTTTTGCCATCATTAGTTTCCAAAATATCGAAATATTGACGAAAATTTTATTTTTTGCGAAAAAGATTTTTTGCGGTGCTGTACATTGAAATTTCATAAAAATGCAAAACATGTTTAAACAAGCCCAAACATTCTAAATATGATTATCAATGCAGAAAAATGCGTTTTAGATTGTTTTCAGTTGATTAGACTTCATTCCCCAGGGGGAATTCCTCACCGGTTGAGAAACACTGTTGTATAACGTTTATTTCTGCATTATAATGAGGCACTTTCAAACTTTTTACATTTTTTTTTGAAATTATTCAAATTGTTGACCGTTACGTAACTGTTTTTAGTAATGAATTTTGAGAAACTTTTTGTTTAAAAATGTTGAAAATTAGCCTTAAAATAAAAAAAAGTTTGTTTTACCATTTCTCCTTCCCTTTAACCTAAGCCAGAGCCGAAGGACAAAAATTTTAAATAAAATTTTCAGTAGCTTTCTTTTCAATATACAAAAAATACATGAAAGAAATGTACTCCTGCAACAATATCTTTTAAAAGAGTTTCTATGGAATGCCAAAAGTTACTTCTTTCTTGAACACCTTTTCTATTCCCAGGTTTTTCACCTTTTTTGTAAATTTTTTAAATGCAGACAGGAACAGGATTTTAGTTGCATAAATTTTGACCGCACAGGAGAAATTCTCGTATGTTTGGCAGGTTAAGCACTCGCTCCTAACTCCATCCAATTTGCTGATTTTCACTAAGTAAACAAATAATTTTGCAAAACTTTTGATAGAAACTTGCTTGCTCACTTCTTATTGAGCTATTAATCACTCGATTTCAGTTGAAAACGCTTTAATGAGCTGTAATTGAATGCCAAAGTGCTGATATGGCAACATTAGAGGCACGCTGGAATTAGATGATGTTCCCCTACGTAAACAAATTCGACAGCAACTATCTTTAATCTGAATCATAAAAAGTAGCTGCCTCGAGGATTTATACCACCGAGTTTTAAGAGCAATAGCGCCCATTCCATACACGGAGAAAAAATAGTTCCCAAAATCGTGAACAAGCGTTCATGAAGTTGGGAACCACGAACAAAGTGTTCAAATTCCATGGTACGTTTTTGATTATGATTGCTCACGATTTTGGGAACTAATTTTGCCTCCGTGTACACAATGCAAAATCCAATCCACCAACCACCCAAAAAGCGAAAGTAGATCGCCGCGCTGACGCTCGGCCCCGATGCTGCGTCACGGCAGAAATATGCGCTCAGCTGATTCGAACCAGGATCCGGAAGCCCATACATGGCTCCGGCGAGATGAATGAAACTGGTTCAACCTATAGGCTCGCGTACGCTGCTGGCCAGGGCCCAGGTGTGATTTAGCTCAACGATAGAGAAAGTGAATGAAGCCAATCCAGCACTCCGTTACTGCAGTGGAAGCCTCGGGCCATGGGCGTTAACGCCCTTACTGCAGTACTGTTGCACGGAGGGAAATTCTGTATGAGAAACTGTTTTGCTCTCAGTTCGAGATTACTGTATCTCCTGCAGAATTTCTCTTCGTGTTGAAAAGGTACAGCTCCTCTTGGAACCGGTTCAACTCCACGACACTAACGTGCAGCGTAGAGTTGCGATAGACGATGTACTTGCCGAACTGATACCGTACCATACATCATATTCAAGTGCTAACGACGACGACGACGGTGGCGGCAGATATGACACAGCAGAAAAAGGTGACCTACTTTTTCGGAGACAACACGTTGCTCAACATATCGTGTGCCGAGCTGAATGAGAAACGCAAACACACGGAAGACTTGCAGCCGTACGTCGCAGTTCTAATAAACGTATAGAGACCACACGAAGCCCTTTCGGACCTGTCCAGAACACACGACGACCGTGAGTACGAGTACAACAGAATTTGCATAAACACACAGCAGCGCAGAGCGACTGCTACCATGAATGACCCACATAGCGCCAAGAACGTCCCATTCTTCTACCTCTCTGTGTGCCATGCGCGCGGGCTCTGCATATGACCTTAATTGGAAAACTATCATCGGAGTTGGTGGGAGTTCCCTCCCCCCCCCCCCCTCCGGGCAAGTGCTTGAATAATCAACCAGCCGCCGGACTACGGCGATTCATTCAGCAAACGATCTTCGTTGATGGCCTAAGGGCGTCGTCATCGTGTAGATTCCGGTCCCAACTTCTTGGGTCGGGTTTGAAAAATTGAAACACGCGCTGGCACTGGTATAGAGCAGCTGTCGGACTAGGGACCATCCATAAACCACGTGGACACTTTTTTGATAATCTCGAACCCCCCCCCCCCTCCCCCCTCGTGGACAATTGTCCATGCAAAAAAAAATCTTTTTTGTATGGAGCGTGGACAATCGCCATACCCCTCCCCCTAAAGTGTCCACGTGGTTTATGGATGGTCCCCTAGTTGTTGCTGTTGGTTTCGGAGTAACGTCGGAAAGTAGGTCAATGACGAGTGACGTGATGCGAGCTTCTAGGTTAGAGCGCGGAAGAAGTGAGTGTGTGTGTGTGCAGAAGGAGTCGTACGCTGAGATGTGGGCTGGTTCTTGCTGGTCGACCAACGTTTGGAATGGTTTTCCTGCATTGGCGGGTTTGGAGAACGGATGAAGTGGAGACCTTCGTGGACAGATGTGTTATAGTTTTGAAAAAAAAGTGAAGCAACAGAATCGAACAAGAGCTTATCTCTAAAGAACACTTTTACTGGCCACGTGAGCAATTCTCTACGAAAAAACGAGTTTAGATTTTAAACCTTTCCTATTTGACCAAGAAACCAAATTGAATCTTTAGCAAGCTCATACAAATGTGACAGCTTGTATTGAAATATTCGAAAATCTGAGACTTGAGGAGTTTTATGATCACTTTGATGTCTGGAAAAGTTCAAGTATCGAAAAGAAAAAAATCAATTAAAATCAATATCCCATTTATAATGAACTTTATAACTCTTTACAGAAAACCTGAATAACGTAAGAATAAGGAATTTATTGTTATTTTTCCGAGGTTCTTCAGCATTAATAGCCTTTTTTAAAACGAGATTTGCAAATTTAAGTAGCGGATTAGGACTGAATAATTCTCTACAAAAACCTAAAATGGATTCTAGTTATATTTTTTAATATTGCTGATTTTTTTCCGTTTACACGGGAAAAATGGTGATGATTTTTAATAAACTTTTTTCACAAAAAATCAATTTCCCAAAATCTGCATTTTAAGCCATTCAGAAGTAACATTTTGCAGATGAGTTATGATTTTTTCAAAAGTGATTTTTGAATGAAATCTTGTACTTAAAATTTTATGATCTATTTTTTTTGTAAAATCGAATTTACAATCAAAAAGGTCTTAACATTTTTTTTGATTTAGTGCACAATTTTCAAAATATAGCCATTCAAAGATAAATTTCGTCCGAAAAAAATTCTGGACTCTTCGAAAAAATATTTTCAGGAATGGATAATCATGGACACTATTTTAAAAAGTAAAAAAACCGGAATTCGTCGGACAAAATATAATATTGAATTGATATCTTCTAAAAACGATGCACCTAATCAAAAAAATTTAAAAGTACTTTTCGATTGCAAAATCGATTTTACATAAAAAGGAAGGTCAAAACATTTTAAATACAAGGTTGCGTGGTTTTATCCCCCAAAAAAATAAAAAAATTTAAATTAAAAAAATACAGATTTTGGGTAGTTAAATTTTTGTGAAAAAATTGAATTACATTTATTTTTCGTTGACATATTTTTTCTGAATAGTTCTCATCAATACTTACAACTTTGCCGAAGACACCAAATCAATAAAAAAATCCTTTAAAAATTACAGGCTTTCGAATATTTACGTGGGTAATTCTCTACCAACTCACACGAAATCGAGAAAAGTTGCCCCGACCCCTCTTCGATTTGCGTGAAACTTTGTCCTTAGGGGTAACTTTTGTCCCTGATCACGAATCCGAGGTCCGTTTTTTGATATCTCGTGACGGAGGGGCGGTACGACCCCTTCCATTTTTGAACATGCGAAAAAAGAGGTGTTTTTCAATAATTTGCAGCCTGAAACGGTGATGAGATAGAAATTTGGTGTCAAAGGGACTTTTATGTAGAATTAGACGCCCAATTTGATGGCGTACTCAGAATTCCGAAAAAACGTATTTTTCATCGAAAAAAACACTAAAAACGTTTTAAAAATTCTCCCATTTTCTGTTACTCGACTGTAAAAATTTTGGAACATGTCATTTTATGGGAAATTTAATGTACTTTTCGAATCTACATTGACCCAGAAGGGTCATTTTTTCATTTAAAACAAAATTTTTCATTTTAAAATTTCGTGTTTTTTCTAACTTTGCTGGGTTATTTTTTAGAGTGTAACAATGTTCTACAAAGTTGTAGAGCAGACAATTACAAAAAAATGATATATAGGCATAAGGGGTTTGCTTATAAACATCACGAGTTATCGCGATTTTACGAAAAAAAAGTTTTGAAAAAGTTGGTCGTCACCGATCATGGCCGCGACAGACACGGACGACGAAACAAAGAGAAACGCAAAAAGTAACATTTTCAAAACTTTTTTTCGTAAAATCGCGATAACTCGTGATGTTTATAAGCAAACCCCTTATGTCTATATAGAGCAATTCCATGCCAAATAGGGAATCGGTTGTACCCGACCCTCTCTGATTTCAATGAAACTTTGTAGACATGTTATCCTTCGCTTATATAAGCCATTTTTGTGTATATGGAGCCAGTTCCACTCGATAATGACATTTGAGAAGGGCGTAAGTGTTTTAAATATTTTGTAATTCGGAATTTAAATATTTCTGTATTTCGAAGCCGTTGCATCGTATCAAAAGTGGTCAAAGACAAACTTGTAGGAAATTTTACGGGCTTTTCGATAAAATACACTGAAAGAAAAAACACCCAACTTTTACGAGATTTTTGATTTTTGTTTAAAAGTCAAATTTGAGGAGCCACGATTTTTTCGTTCAAAATTTTTGTGAAGATAGCCTAAGATGTTACAAAGACTCACGAAAAATGCAGGATGGAGCAACTCACCTAAAAAATACAAAAATCATTTACTGAAACTGTTTTTTGAAAAGTGCTCTAAACGTCAAAATTTTCAAAAACCGAATACGGGAATCGATTCTCCAGACAATTTTACATAAAAGTCTCCATATTGACCATTGTCCTAAGTCCAATCCTTGTGAAGTTACAGCGGTTTTAAAAATAAACATGTAGAAAAAATAGGGTTTTTGATGGTTTTTGGCAATTTCTATATGACAGACTTGATTTTTCAGTCTCGTAAATATTTTTACCGGAAAGCTCGTCCAATTTCCCATAAGTTTGTCTTTGACCACATTTCAATTGTATGTATGGGCTTACAGATATAAGCTAATTTACTATCCAGGTTACTATACTACACTGAAAAAATATGATGTTTTCAATTATGAGCAATGTAATTAGCTTATATCTGCAAGCTCATACATCCAATTTAAATGTTGTCAAAGACAAACTTATGGGAAATTTGACGAGCTTTCCGGTAAAAATATTTACGAGACTGAAAAATTAAGTCTGTCATATAGAAATTGCCAAAAACCATCAAAAAACCTATTTTTTCAACATTTTTATTTTTAAAATTGCTGTAACTTTACAAGGATTGGACTTAGGACAATGGTCAATATGGAGACTTTTATGTAAAATTGTCTGGAGAATCGATTCCCGTATTCGGTTTTTGAAAATTTTGACGTTTAGAGCACTTTTCAAAAAAACAGTTTCAGTAAATGATTTTTGTATTTTTTTAGGTGAGTTGCTCCATCCTGCATTTTTCGTGAGTCTTTTGTAACATCTTAGGCTATCTTCACAAAAATTTTGAACGAAAAAATCGTGGACTCCTCAAATTTGACTTTTAAACTTAAAAATCAAAAATCTCATAAAGGTTGGGTGTTTTTCTTTCAGTGTATTTTATCGAAAAGCCCGTAAAATTTCCTACAAGTTTGTCTTTGACCACTTTTGATACGATGCAACGGCTTCGAGATACAGAAATATTTAAATTCCGAATTACAAAAATATTTAAACCCGCTCAAATGTCATTATCGAGTGGAACTGGCTCCATATACACAAAAATGGCTTATATAAGCGTAGGATAACATGTCTACAAAGTTTCATTGAAATCGGAGAGGGTCGAGAAAAAAGTACCTGAAAAATTCCTGTTTTGGGCTGGAATTGCTCTATATCAAAATTAAACTTGTTGAATAACACATAAAGAAATATTTTCTCAATTAAAATTATTTGAATTGTAAATAGAATACTGGAATTTTTAAAGCGTTTTTCAACAATCCAAAATTTTGAACTGACGATATCTCGTCAAATATTGGTCCAATTTTCAATGCTAAAAATTGAAATCTTTAGAATAAAACAAATAAATAAAAATCTAAATTAACGCTAACATCACAAAAGGGATAAAAACATAATTTTTTACCGTATTCATTTTTATTGTTATAAGTGAGATTAACACATTTTACAAAGATTGGAATCTCTTACATTTTTTCTTTTTCTAACCTTGAAAATGGGACCAATAATTGACGAGATATCGTCAGTATAAAAAAAATACTTTTTGAAACACTTCAAAATCTATTTTATAAATTCCAATCTTTTGTAGTGCTCTATTTCTAGAACCATTTGTCCGATTTCCAAGTCTTAAAAAAAGTTGTACAGAAATCTCCTCAAAAAATTTCAGCCTGGTCAAAAGGAACAATTTTCATCTTTCGTAGAGAATTGCTCAGTTAGCAAATCTTAATCCTTTTTCAGAACTTTTAGATAATAGAATGCTTTTACAACGTTTATATATTGTTTTGTGTCGTTCGCATTAAATTTCTGTCCGTGTAGTCACTAACCTACTGACATCCGTTAACAGCTCTACTGCTTACTAATGATAATTTTTCGAGGATTTTAGTCGAAATGTTTTTACTTTGATCATAACCAAGAATAATCAAATGTGGCGTCATAGCTCACCAATTTTTCCTATATTTATTGGATTTTCGTAGATTTTGTACTTCTCGAGTTTTTTTTTTTTGTGAGCAGTTAAATTAAAGGTCAAGTTCAAGAATAGAAAATAATTTTAGTGAAAATCTAGCGCTTTGTTTTAAAAGAAATAATGCTTGCTTGATACTAAACTCTGAAACTAAAATAATTTTCCTCAACCTGATAACAAACCCCATTCCACTGAGTCACCCATTTCCCAGCCAATCGCAAAACTACAATCGAAATCCGTCACCACCACATCCAATCCCATTTTTCTTCGGTTCGATGACCTGCGGTTGTAAGTGACGCGACGGAGCCATAGCCAGGTGGAAAATCGTCATTCATCACGGCGTCTAGCTGGCGTCGCGACCCGTTGCTGGAAAATGAACAGTCATCATCGTGACTCACCTAATTCCGGTCATGAGTAATTTGAGATTTTTCCACAAAGACATTGGCAAATAGTGGTGAAATTCAAGTAAATTTGTTTCAAAATGTGTTTTTGAATTTTATTTCATTACAAAAAATGAAGTTTCAACGTCTTTTTTTTACGACGATACCATCACCATACCTCGACGATTGCGTGCAACGTAAACATAACCTCGCTCAACAAGGAAATCAAGCCTTTCCTGGCGTAGGTTAGGGCTCCTCAAATTAAACATGCATGTGTACTGCACATACCTGCATGGATTTACCTAGAAATGCCTCTCGACGTCGGCTTGAACTGCACATAAACAGAACAATAATGGAAGGAAAAGGTATACGTGTTTGTTTATTATTTTTTGTCTTCTTCCACACTGCTTGACGCCACTACACTCTAGGAAGTTATGAATGGAAATGAGTAGGTATGTGGTGAGAGAGTGTACTCAGGGAGTAGTACACACCTCGCGAATGGCGTCGTATGTGCTGCATTTGCGCGTGACGGATGTTTACGTTGATTTGCGGCAATTTGAAATGCTCTTTTTTTTGCTCCTCACCCCTTCTAAACCAATGATGAGTCACAATGTTATGACGCAGGAAAAAAAGGACACCCTTGTCGAAAGCTAATTGCATTCGGCGTCAATTGGAACATGCCTGTCAGCGACATCGGATGCAGCATCCTTTGGTACAGCAGAATGAATACGCCCTCGCAGCGACGGACGTCAATCCGGATGGTGACGTCAAGCCGGTGGCCACCGTAATGAGCGTTCGCCTCATCGCACCATTGAGTGACCCGTGATAATATAAGGACGGAGAGGCGCATCCTGGCATGTAGGGATGATGACAAAAGCCAAAAATAGACAGTCAGGAAGGACACTTGTGAGAGGGATAAAAATAGAAGCCTGGGACAATTTTATCAAAGATTCTTCCGGTGATTTCTTAAAAATGTTGGATTTAAATTCAAGGAAAATGAAGTTATTTTAAAATAAATAATAAAGGAACACCAAAGTGTTCATCATTTTTGGCTTCTAAAAAGAATTCAAAATTTGAGCAACTCTTCCCTCCTATAAATGAGTAATTATTTTTGTTTGTATATTTAAAAACTCATGTTTTTCGAAAACTGTGCGATTTGTACTTAGCAGTACTTTTCGATTTCAAGTGTTTTGTTTATGTTCTTTTATTTTATATTTCCGATTTTTTTTACTTTTTATAATTTTTTATGTATTTGACTTGAATTTTGAACTTGATTTCTAGAGTATTTTTTTAAAAAAAAAAAAGGTCTTAGTCTTATAAACTGTTGTGTTGTATATGTTTGTTGAACCTAACTAAAAAAATAAACGTAAGTTTTCATTTTTTTTTGTTTTTTGTTTTATTTATACAAAGATGATTTTATTATCCTTTTGTTCTATTTTCTATTTAATTTTATTTTCAATTTTATTTGATTTTCCAATTTATTTAATTTTATTCAATTATGCATTTTATTTCATTGATTTTTTTTAATGTTGATTTATTTTCTGTATGATTTTAGTTCTATTTTATTTAATTTTTTTATTTCCTATTTTATTTTGTGAGTGTTATTTACGATTTTATTGAAAATAACTTTCAAAGTTTATGTAAACCACATCAAATTCATTTTCAGATTATTTAAAAAAATCTAATTTATTTTTTATTAATTTTTAATAAAGTATGAATTTATTTTCTATTCATATTCTATTTATTTTCAGTTTATTTTTTAATTTATATTTAATTTATTTTCAATTTATTTTCAATTTCTTTTTCAATTATTTTCAATTTATTTTCAATGTATTTTCAATTTATTTTTAATGTAATTTCAATTTATTTTCAATTTTTTTTTCAATTTTTTTTTCAATTTTTTTTCAATTTTTTTTTCAATTTAATTTCAATTTAATTTCAATTTATTTTCAATTTTTTGTCAATTTATTTGCAATTTATTTTCAATTTATTTTCAATTTATGTTCAATTTATTTTCAATTTATTTGCAATTTATTTTCAATTTATTTTAATTTATTTTCAATTTATTTTCAGTTTATTTTCAATTAATTTTCAATTTATTTTCAATTTATTTTCAATTTATTTTCAATTTATTTTCAATTTATTTTCAATTTATTTTCAATTTAATTTCAATTAATTTTCGATTTTTCCAATTTATTTTCAATTTATTTTTAATTTATTTTCAATAAGTTTTCAATAAATTTTCAATTTATTTGCAATTTATTTTCAATTTATTTTCAATTTATTTTCAATTTATTTTCAATTTATTTTCAAGTTATTTTCAATTTATTTTCAATTTATTTTCAATTTATTTTCAATTTATTTTCAATTTATTTTCAATTTATTTTCAATTTATTTTCAATTTATTTTCAATTTATTTTCAATTTATTTTCAATTTATTTTCAATTTATTTTCAATTTGTTTTCAATTTATTTTCAATTTATTTTCAATTTATTTTCTATTTATTTCAATTTATTTTCAATTTATTTTCAATTTATTTTCAATTTATTTTCAATTTATTTTCAATTTATTTTCAATTTATTTTCAATTTTATTTCAATTTATTTTCAATTTATTTTCAATTTATTTTCAATTTATTTTCAATTTATTTTCAATTTATTTTCAATTTATTTTCAATTTATTTTCAATTTATTTTCAATTTATTTTCAATTTATTTTCAATTTATTTTCAATTTATTTTCAATTTATTTTCAATTTATTTTCAATTTATTTTCAATTTATTTTCAATTTATTTTCAATTTATTTTCAATTTATTTTCAGTTTATTTTCAATTTATTTTCAATTTATTTTCAATTTATTTTCAATTTATTTTCAATTTATTTTCAATTAACTTTCAATTTATTTTCAATTTATTTTCAATTTATTTTCAATTTATTTTCAATTTATTTTCAATTTATTTTCAATTTATTTTCAATTTATTTTCAATTTATTTTCAATTTATTTTCAATTTATTTTCAATTTATTTTCAATTTATTTTCAATTTATTTTCAATTTATTTTCAATTTATTTTCAAATTATTTTCAATTTATTTTCAATTTATTTTCAATTTATTTTCAATTTATTTTCAATTTATTTTCAATTTATTTTCAATTTATTTTCAATTTATTTTCAAATTATTTTCAATTTATTTTCAATTTATTTTCAATTTATTTTCAATTTATTTTCAAATTATTTTCAATTTATTTTCAATTTATTTTCAATTTATTTTCAATTTATTTTCAATTTATTTTCAATTTATTTTCAATTTATTTTTAATTTATTTTTAATTTATTTTCAATTTATTTTTAATTTATTTTCAATAAATTTTCAATTAACTTTCAATAAATTTTCAATTTATTTTCAATTTATTATCAATTTATTTTCAATTTATTTTCAATTTACTTTTAATAAATTTTTAATTTATTTGCAATTTTATTTCAATTTATTTTCATTTTATTTTCAATTATTTTCAATTTATTTTTAATTTATTTTCAATTAATTTTCAATTTATTTTGAATTTATTTTTAAATTACTTCAATTCAATTCAATTTATTTTCAATTTATTTTCAATTTATTTTTAATTTATTTTCAATTTATTTTTAATTTTTTTTAATTTGTTTTTAATTTGTTTTTAATTTATTTTTAATTTATTTTTAATTTATTTTTAATTTATTTTCAATTTATTTTCTATTTATTTTCTATTTATTTTTTATTTCTTTCTATTGATTTTCTGTTGATTTTCTGTTGATTTTCTGTTGATTTTGGATATGGGAGAATGGATGTTATTAGATAATGTTTGATTTGAAATCAAAATTTTCAAAACAAATAGAAAACAATAATTTAAGAAATTGTATTGAATCCTGATGAAACCGAAATAAATTATTGATAGTTAGGCTTAAATTCGTCAAGAATCCTGATATTAACCAAAAAAACAGTCAGAATTTGTATTTAATAAGTTGTTCTATTAGAAAGGCATTCAGAAGAAAGCGTATGGAAATATTTTAAAGAACTTCCTGATAGGTTGAAAAATTTGGCTAATAGTTTGCCCTTTTCCTCGACAGACGTAATTGACATTCAAGTACGTCCTCGGTGGTGTAGACCCCACCCCCTTCAATTCCGGGACTCCTGGAAAATTTAATTTCGCACAAAATGGTAAATAGACCATCGCCGTACGTGACAAATGAACCTGCTCCTCGCAGCCAGACAATGCTCGGTGATTATCACGTCATTGTCAAAAATTTGTCGCCATTCGGACGACGGTGGGCGTGGGAGGGTCCGCGCGTGACATTCGTCGCAGCTTCCTCCTTATAGGGGGGCCTTTAAAAAAAAAATCTCCCATTTTGGCGACACAGCCAGCGTCCTCGAATCGATTTTTTTTCGGCTTTTTGCTAACGACCGACACAAGTGGATTTCCTTGTAAGTTGAGTTGTGTAGTACTACTGTGTCGAAACTTTTCTTTTTTGGCAAACTGAATCTCAACCCATTGAGGATGAAAGAAGCGCCGTCCAGTCGGAGTCACTGACCTCACCGTGTGTGAGTGTGTGTGTGTGTGTGTGTGTGTGTGTGCGAGTGTTGTGAAGCCAGTGCATTACACTCTTTACACAGCCCAAGAACAACAACAAAAGCCCCTTCTCCCCCTCTTTTGGGTTCTTTGGTTGCGGTTGGGAGGTTATCCTCCTCACAGCAGAAGGCGGGAAGAGAGCAATAATCGAAGTAACGAGTTGAGAGCAGCGCCAACACGGGGCCGCTTTTTGACCGGCTGTCTGTCTGTGTGTCCATCAGAGGAGATATCCGTAAAATTATATCAAAAGCAAACGAAGCAGCAGTCAGCAGCTAAGGTGAGGCGGTGCCAAACCATAAACTGCTGGCTGGTCTGGTGGTCAAAGAACTTGAATTCGAGGGAGATTGGGGGAATTTTAGAACCTTTCAACAGTTATCGGAAAACTGGGGAAACTATACTGAAATACCCTAAATACATATATCATAAAACAGCTAATTTTTTGATTGAATCAGAAATCTGGCCTGATATCTGAAAAAAGTTGTACACCCAAACCCCGATGGTTTGACACCAACTGTTGTCAAACGCACGGGGTCACTTTTTAGTTTGACACCCCTTTTACACGGAGTTCCCACGCACTACCAAACGTTTTTGCATGTATTTTTCATGCATTTTTCATGTATTTGTCATGTATTTTTTTTTTTTTTTTTTTTTTTTGGGAGGGTGATCCAGCCGCACATCGTTGATGTCGAAACCTCTAAACTGGGCCCTCGTTCTGTCACGTCCGTCAGTAGTCTTGTCGTACATTACAACTAGAATCAGATCTGCCAATGAATTAGTACACTTCGACCAAATAAACACTGACGCTGTATGGATCTGACTCTAGAATAAATGCACAGTTGTGTGTTATTCATAAGTCCAAAATGTTCAATTATTCATATAAGTCCAAATATTCATTTGCGGATAACTACCTAACTTGAATTGAATACAAGATTTAAAGCAACCTATCCGAAAGCTACTCTTATCTCAAATCCCCGACATTTTAATTATTAACCAAAAAAACGTTTCTTTTAAAACCTGTCTGGCTTCTTTTAAAAAACAAAAAAAAAATAACAGTTGATATTTTACAAGTCGTGAATTGAAAAAGAGACGACCATTTGTTCGTCAGAATTCCAGTAGATCCTCGATTCGCAACAATGGTCGATACAATCATAATCCGACAACCGTTAGTTCAACAGATCAACGAATTTAGTCCGATATCATTTCACTATTGATTGATCGAGACTCTATGGAAATTTTGACAAATCAGAATGGTTTTTATGCTACTTGAATGAAAATCACCGATTCTGATAGAATTACTAAATTCACTGTTACTAATTTTGTCCCTAAATTACTAAAGGCAAAGTATAAAAAGTTGATATTTATAGTTAAAATCCTAAATTCTACAAAAACTATTTTCTTAAAAACCCGCATCCTAACCTGACACCCACATTAAGATAGGGAAAAATCACATATGTAGCGGTTCATTGTACAAATGTGATATTTCCACTATCAGAGAACCTCCTTGTCTCGATGACAGCTTACCGGCCATCGATTAAGCCCTGAGACTACGCCAAAGTGGGTTCTCGCAGCATGAAGTGGTGTCCATGTGTAAAAATGGAAGCTTCAGCAATATACTGAACACTTCGATTTTAATTCCACATCGAATCAAATCATACTCTTTGCCAAACAAGCATCAAACCTATGACACTCATTATGACAAAGCCCAGGGTATTTGTCATGTATTTTTCTTATAAGCAATTCTCTACCAAAACCGAAAATAGATTTTATTTGTATTTTTTGATTTGGCTCAAACTTTGTGGGGGTCTTCCCTATGGCCAAAGAAGCTATTTAGTGTCATTGGTTCACCCATACATGTCTCCATACAATTTTGGCTGCTGTCCATACAAAAATGGTACGTAAATATTCTAACAGCTGTAACTTTTGAGTGAATTTTGTGATCAATTTGGTGTCTTTGGTAAAGTTGTAGTCCACATCAATGACTATTGAGCAAAATAGGTAAATTGCAGAATTTTTAATCAACTTTTTTTTCACAAAAAACTCAATTTCCCAAAATATGTATTTTGGATTTTCGAGATTTTTTGATATGTTTTAGGGGAAAAAAACCGCAACTTTTGAGCGATAGAGAAACATGGTCAAAAAAAATTGAAAAACAGTTACAAAAAATTTGTCGAAATTTTTTAATGTAAAATTGAATTTCCAATCGAAAAGTACAATACAGATTTTTTGATAAAGGGCTCTGTTTTCAAGATATAGTCACCGAAAGTTTGCATTTTTTTGTTTTTTTTTTTTAAATAGTGACTATGAGTGACCATTTCTAAAAATATTTTTTTTTGAAGAGTTCAGAAAATTTGCTATAAAATTATCCAAGAGACATTGAAGATTGGACCTCTGGTTGCTGAGATACAGCGGCTTAAAGAAAAATAAATAGGAAAATTGAAGTTTTCTAAGTCTCACTAAAACAACCCATTATTTTTATAATGTCGATATCTCCGCAACTAATGGTCCAATTTTTAATGTTAAAACATGAAACAATCGTAAAATTTTCCGATCTTTTCTAAAAAAATATTTTGAAAAAAGTTATAACAAGACTAACATTTTAAAAGCGCCAAACATAAAATATTACGCCTTTTTGAAATGTTTGTTATTTATTTTTATTTTATAGCAAATTTTCTGAACTTTTAAAAAAAATATTTTTAGAAATGGTCATTCATGGTCACTTTTTTTTAAAATCGAAAAACTGCATATATTTCGCTAAAATCAAACTTTCGGTGGCTATATCTTGAAAACAGAGCCCTTTATCAAAAAATCTGTAAAGTACTTTTCGATTGGAAATTCAATTTTATATTTAAAAAATCTGTCAAATTTGTTTTTGCATTAAATTTTGATTTTTTTATAAGGATCATGTATTTTTTTAGTATTCTTGTATTTTTGTACTTTTGTAATTTTGTAATTTTGTAATTTTGTATTTTTGTATTTTTTGTTTTTTTGTATTTTTGTATTTTTGTATTTTTGTATTTTTGTATTTTTGTATTTTTGTATTTTTGTATTTTTGTATTTTTGTATTTTTGTATTTTTGTATTTTTGTATTTTTGTATTTTTGTATTTTTGTATTTTTGTATTTTGTATTTTTGTATTTTTGTATTTTTGTATTTTTGTATTTTTGTATTTTTGTATTTTTGTATTTTTGTATTTTTGTATTTTTGTATTTTTGTATTTTTGTATTTTTGTATTTTTGTATTTTTGTATTTTTGTATTTTTGTATTTTTGTATTTTTGTATTTTTGTATTTTTGTATTTTTGTATTTTTGTATTTTTGTATTTTTGTATTTTTGTATTTTTGTATTTTTGTATTTTTGTATTTTTGAAGATTGAAATTTATAAACTTTTCATCTCCAACCTTCCCTATCCCCCCCAAGAGTACAGAGTACGTTACAACGACGCCGCCACACACTTCTGTTTCTCCAGTTTTGTTATTATTCTGTTCATCCGCGCGGCGTCGTCGTTCTCGTCCGTTGGTTTCCTTGTACGATCATCAAGCTCTGCTCGTATGCGTTCGTGGTGCGAGTAACGAACTCCCCCGGAACGACCACAACATACCCAGCCGAGAGCAGGTGTCAAGGAACTCTCTCCGTGGTTACTGTTGCGCGATCCCGATTCCGCCCCAAGGAGGTTCGCATTAAATATCCCACATTCTTTGATGATCGCGGTGATCGTGTGCTGGTGGTGGGAAGAGCTCTTACTTTCGACGATCCGTGACTTCACGTACACACCACAACCAGACATTCTTGAAGGTGTTTGCCTCCGAGATCATTGCACTCTGTTCTGTGTAGAGTTGCGTGTGTTTTCGTGTGGTTGCGAAATTCGCGTTTGGGATTCGATCGATCTGCGCTGCGGTTTGTCGACGGGGTGAGCACTAATTAGAACAATTAGCAGGTATGAGCATATCACTTGGAGGTATGTTAGAATCACTCGAGTAGATCTTGTTTAATGTTCAGAACTGGTCTATAAAAAAAGATTCTTGCCAAGATATCGAGGTAGCTCACTCAAATATGAACAAAATTGGAAAATTCCCTTCATCACTTGCGTCCTTGCATAAGACTTGGCACCGATTTTGGGGAAAAACTATAACCATCATCATTATGATAGACTCGGAAAAGTGGAGGCGGAATATGGTCACGGTCGGCAGTGCTGGCGCGTTGGCGTGTCCCGTCTGTCGCCACAAAGTTCTCTCGGCGAAATGTGATGAAAATTCCCCTCTGAATCATACTCGCTGGTATGTTTTGTGGGAAACCACTTTCTCAACCCCTCCCGAGGACACTCTCAGCTCGAGATCGAAACTTCTCTGGTTGTACAGTTAGGTTGTGTTGGTAGTTTTCTATCTGTGCCAAAAGCTGAACCATCTTGCTCACGAGAAATAATAATCTGCGAGGGTAACGAAACCATATTGCCCATCAATTCAGTCTAGACGCGAAAGGAGAGCGCAACCAGCTCAATAATGGAGTTCGTTGCATGTTCTTTATCTGAGCAGCAGCAATATTCCAGCCAGCTCCAACGACGACGTATCAAAAAGTGCATATTCTGGCCACGTGCTCGCAGCAGCTCGGTCATACCGCCGTCGTTCTTCGCAAGAAAGAAAGAAAGAAAAAAGTCAAACCGTGCGATAATGTTCTGCCGCGATGAACCTCGAGCTAATAAATATTCTTCCTTGTTTCGCCAAACACTGCCGGTGATAGATTTTTCCTATTCACGATGAGAGGGAACATGGCCACATGGCGTGCGGAAGGTTATCACCGTAAGTCACCGTTGTAAAATGCTCGGGGTTCGCTGTTGGTTTCATTCAGATGCGTTGTAGAACAGTTTGGGTCAGGACTAAGAGTTGTGAACCATATTGAGTTAGACTTTTGACTTATTGGACAGGAACATTTTTTTAAAGAGATTGCCTTATAATTAGGATTTTTCCCAGAACTAGAAATCTTCAAAAGTAATGCTGAAACCCCAACACTGTTCGGAATTATGAGTACTTGAGTAGGATTTGCATAATTTTTCAAGGCCAAAAAGGAATCAACTTTCAATGGATTGTTTTATCAAAGATCACATACTTTGAAGAATTGGTAAAAGATATGAAAATTTATGTGTTTCTTTTTTGTTGCTCCAAATTTGAATAACACAGAGGAGTTTTGAAGATTGGTTTTGAAAATCAATTAATGGAATGGACAACTGGACAGGTGTATAATGCATTTTTAAACACTTTTTTTCATTCAAGTGTTGAAACCGGGCCGGGTATTTTTAAACTTTTTTAGCTTACTTTTTCAAAAGGTCCTATTTTCAAATGGCGCATTGATTGCTTTGAAAAAGTAATTTAGAAAACCCGCATTATTAAGGACAGCCTGTTCTATCTGCCAGCATTCCTTGGCATCCTGAAAAACCCCACAAGAAGTCCTCAACCGAATTATAATGAGCTCCCCCTCCCCACCAAGACACATGGTTAAAGGAAGAATTAGTGGATACCGGACTTACATCATCGACCTCGATCACATCATCGTCGTCTGAGTCACGGATGTCGCGGATGTCCAGCTCCAAATCGAAAACACCAGCCATTTTGGTGTGGCGGCGTGTGTTGTCTGCTCCTTCTTTTCCTGCGTGTTTTGGTCGTCGGATCAACGAGGTTCTTCCTGCTTCTCCCTTCCTTTTCCTCTCACTCTTCTTGTTCTGCTGAAGGATTCTTCCTTCTGATTTTTTTTCGTACCTTCCCCGCTGACCTGGTCCTCCGCCACTTGCTGCCAGGAGGAGACTCTCAAACTCTATCAAATTTTATGAACACACTCGTGATTTTTCGCACTAGATTTGCTCCCTGGAACTGATTTTGCACTACGCACTAGCTACCGGAATCCTGTGAAGGTGAATAATTGCGTATTTTCTTAAAATTTACTCAAATTTCAAGGGGAAAACACCTTCCTAAAATAACACCAAAATAAATGCCTCCACCAAGGAGAGAACACACTGCGCGTCAAATTTCTTCCTGAGAAAACGGGGGTTTGTGGGTTCAGCACTCGCAAAATTCCACTACGCGTCGCCGAAATAAACTAAACTTTAGAAATAAATGCGATTTAGTCCAAGTTTTTAGCCCGAAATTTATTCGTTTTCAGCAAACTGCGCTGCTTTTACTTCTGCTGTTTTTGTTCTTTTTGCGTCTTCTGTCACACGAACCACGCGCGGAGCAGGGCTGCCAGTTTTGCTGGAAATTTTGCTGTTTGTTGATTTTGTTTCACAGGTGATGTCGAGGGTGATGTCAAACGTTTCCAAAAGTTTTTTTTTAATGCAATGAACAGAATAATAAAATTACTCATACGTTTTGAAAAATAAGGACTTGTTTTATTTTTGTTTGACTTTAAAAAAAATTGTTTGTAATTTGAGTCTTTCCAAAATAAAATACTTTTAAAAAGCAAAAAAAAAACAAATAAGTTAATCACGAATAAAAAAGTTAATAACAAAACAACACTATTTTTTGACAATCTGAACAAAATCCTTGCTGACATCACTGCCTTTCACGCACACTGCGAAATTGACACGCGCACACGTTTTTGAAGAGTGTGTGCTGTTTAGAAATACCACAGACGCAAAATGACTAGACGTTTCACGCACACAGATTTGCTTTTCCTTCCTGTACGGTATTTTAGGAGGGAGCAGGAGAATTTTATAGTCAGGTTAATTAAAAAAAATTATTTATTTTGCAAACACCTTGCTGCTAATTTCAAAAATTGATGTTGAAATTTAAAATTGTAACAATTTTACAACTATCACGTCACACTTTGCGAAAACATTCAAAAAATCAGTCAACCAATCACGACCGCACGAATCAATCACACACATTGCGGTATTTTTGGACCATCACGAACGTGCACAGTCGTGCACACCCCGCGCGTATCCTTGATTCGCACATGCCGCGCGATGGCCTTGCCCCGGCTCCCGTTATCTTATCCCTCCGTTGGGCCGGTTCGGTCGTACGAACTTCGCTCGTCTTCTACTTTATTTTTCAACACCCGAATTCATTATTTTTTTCTGAAGTGCACACACTTGTCGACACCACAGCGCACACACACACAACGTGCCGAATAATCTTCTATCAAATTCCGATTGAAAAATATCACTGCATTCGTCCGGACCGCGTGTCAGTTTTCACGAAATTATCAATCAATTCACCACGATCATTCATTGAATTTCACTAAACGATCAACAATAATCCAAAACTATCCCTTCGAATCACTCTTGAAAATACCTTAATTTGGGGATTTTATTTCCACCACACCATTACGCACCACACACTCTATATATGGAACGGAACCCCCCCAAAAAAAGGTGTCTTCTATTGCTCAACACTGACTGACTGACTGACTGCTACTGCCCCAGTATACTCCGCGGGCAGACCGCACGATTTCGACCGATGATGACGACGACGCGATTGAAAATGTAACTCTCAATGGAATGGATATAGTCCCGAGCCCGCAATTTTTACTATACACCCATCCGTAATACGTGCGCTTACTAGCACACTAATACACGCGCAGCAGCGTGCACAACTTTGTGGCTGTATTCGCGACCGACGGTGCAAGTCTTGCACAAACACTTTGAAACGTACGTGAGTGTGAATGACGGTGTGTTAAGAAGTATTTTTTTTAATGTCATAAATAGTTTATTAAACGACTCTAGAATGAATGGAATGAAAACTTCTATTCAAACCTCGATTCAAACAGAAAAATATTTTGTACGACCAGCCTGTACAAGGTTTGAATCAGCATGAATTTTGTTGAATACAAGCAACAAATTGTCAATTCTTGTCAATGTCTTTTGCGGTTATAAAAAAAAGGTGTTTCGTCGTTTAGCATTGATTCAACAAAAATATTGTTTTTCAAATCAACATAACGTTTTGAAGATTCAACTATGATCAAAAATGGTGTTTAAGCGTGTTCGGCCCAAACCGAAATGTTGCCCCAAAGTTGTGCAACTTTGTCCAGTGTGCGCAACCCCACCCCTGCAGCGTTGACAGAAACGGTGCTGCCAACTTTGACAGCCGAAAACAACGGCGCGACGACGAGTTCGCGCGCAAACGACCGAACGTGCGAGAAGAAGACAGCAGCGAAACGGCGTGCAAAGGCAAGTCGCAAAGAGGAACGCGAAGCGTGAAGATCGACGTTGTAAATAGTGATCGAAAATAGAGAAAGTTTTGAAGAGAAAGGTTAACTTTGACGTGTTTGACTTCCCTGACAGACGGACCGGGCCGACAACGGCCCGAAAACCGCCGGACGGCTCGACAAAACGGCCCGAATTCCGTCGGTTTGTCCGACGGAATTCGGGCCCTTTTCGTGCGTATATGCAACACTTTGTCCGACGATCGTCGAAATCGACGTTTGAGAAAATCGACGTTGACGGGCCGTCGTCGGGCCGTTTTCGGGCGCCTTTGTTATTTAGAATGTCCTGCCATTATCTGACGTACATATTTCGGCTTTTTTGATTTTGTAATGGAAAAAGGTTTTTTTTTATTTATTTAAAAGCGTTTTATTTTTATTGAACTCTCTCTGATTATTTATAATAACAAGACACTTGAATCGACACTGGTTTCTTGGTGGAAAACGTGAAATAGAAATCAAAGCCTGAAAAATGAAATTGACAGAAAATTAGACACAAATAGATGGTTGATTTGAAAATTCTTACCCAGTGTACCGGCTGATGGTTCTTTGTTTCTCGTTGATGGCCACTTGGGTTGTGCGGTTCTGCGTCAAATCACAAATCTTGACCATATTTTCCAAGCACCGTGAATTCCTTCTGCTGGCAAAACTTCATTGCCCTTTAAAAAATGTTTAATCACACTGTAGCCACCCACTAATCAGCAGAAATTTCACTAATTTTACTAAAAATATGAATTTTCACAAGTGAAAAAATGGGCTTGAACAAATTGAACTGTCATCAAATTACGACGCCTACTATTATAAACAAGAACTGCAAATGTCGCCTTTGACATTCGATCAAAACGCTCGACAAACGCTCGAAAATGGCAGGACTCAATCGATTTTGAGTAGATAACGCTTCGAATCGCACGACCGCGGGACTTCAGTCTAACAGGGTTGTCCGAAAAGTGGTCTAAGAATCTCCGGTGAGTGTTACAGTCCGCTCAATCGAAACCGTCCACCTCGCCCAAATAACGTTGCCTCTGGCCGCAACAAAGCGTGTTATTTTACCGTTTTACATACAAATTTAATTAGGGCCTCGATAAGGGCTTTAGGATCGATTAAGGGTTTCAGTAAATGGGAAATTTGAGTGCTTCAAAAAAGTTTTGGTAAATTTTTATTTGTGGCAGTTTTATTTTACATTTAATTTCTTAATTCCTGAAAATAATAAACATTGAAAAATTCTAATCAAATTTTCCTTCAGCATCAAGGGGTTGGAAACTCTTAGAGCTATACTTATTATGTTAACCAGTATATCAAAATATATGTTAGTATACTAATTATTTCCTTTACATACCGCCAGTATACTTACCAATATACTGAGCGTATCTTAATATACTAACAGTTTGTTGCTTTTCGGTTAGTATACTAACAAGTATACTGGAATATCATTAGTATACTCAGTATTCCTATGTAATATTAGAGTTTCCAGCCCCTTGTTCAGCATATTTTGGTATTTAAAATCAATATGAACAAAAAAAAACAATTTTTTTTTAAATTTCCCGACACATGAATTTACAGATACAGTAATTGTTCGGTAACTGGGCTGGGAACGTAGCCCAGTCACCGAATGCTGTTCGCTATCTGGGCTGAACGAAAAATAACGAGGGGACCACTGATGCACAATATTTGTCTGATGTTATATGAAAATAAAAGTTACTAAAATTTATTTACAATGCTTGCTTTTCAAATTCCTTTAATTTTGGCTTGAAATTGAATAATCGTTTGATTTTTTTAATTATTGAACATGAATTTTACTTCCAATAACTCCTCGGTCATTTCGGGTTGTGTAGGGATTATGGGATTGAATATATAATAAATTATTAAATAAGTATTTATTATAAGACTGATATAATTCATAAAAAAAGAGTTTAAAGCGCAACAAAAAGTGCGCACCTTCATGAATATTGCCTTGTTAGCTGACAGATTGCAGATTGAGTGCGAGATTGAGCTGCGAGAGAGAACAACGAGCGAGTAAACAGCGAGGCCGGCGAAAGAGAGAATTAAGATTGTCAAATCAGTTTCGTAGTTAATTTGTGTGGAATAAGACGTGTTGTTTGTTAATTGCAAAATATCTTTGTTTTTATTTTAAAAGAAAGTCCCCGATTAATTATTTATGACATATTCAATCCTGCAACCCATAATCCCAACAGGTTGTTTTAATTTTTGTTTATTTTGTCTGTTTTTTAATTGGGCTACGGCCCAGTTATCAAGCGTCCAGTTAAAAAGCAGCCCAGTTACCAAAAAACTACTGTATTCAAAATAAGAAAGCTCAAACTGCTTAGCGTTTTTTTCATTGAGTCTATAAACGTTATTTCACCACGTATTTCACATTCTTTTTGTAATGTTGTGTAACAAAGAAAGTTGTTCACTACAAATTAATAATCAACAAGCCTTACCCGACAAACTTCGTTTTGCCTTTTTATCGTTTGTTGACGTTTTAGCTCTTTTCTGTTATCAAAATTTGATTTCACGCAGCTTTTCCCATACAATCTGCAGATTTCCGGAATCGGTTCCAGAGTAGCCAACAGGCTTCACTGAACACCAAGATCTGGTTCACCGTGGTGCGGTTTTCGTGTCACTCTAGAAACCAAACCGAGCTGTTTATTGTCACACCATAGCAACTGTACCGAAAGCACCTTGGTACACCACAGGTGCACCCAAACTGTATACCAAAGATGCAACTCAACATATGGTTGATCCAAGTAAACCGGAGGCGACATTGTTTTGATTGAGGTTTGTCAGCCATCATTCACAACTTCGGGATGGCCTGGCAGTCGTTGTCTCCGTCTTTTAACCACGAGGTTTCTGGTTCAATCCTGACTCAAATAATTTGATTTTTTTTTTCAATTTTTATTGTCAAAATTAGTGATTATATACATTTATAAAAAAAAACCTTCTTCGAACCTGCGACGCTCTAGTCAAAGGGTTAAAAAATTGAATGGATTTTTGTAGTGGAATAGAAAAAACGTTCCATATTATGCAGGCAGGTTTATGTGAAAAAGCCTATTTCAGGATTATATGCACGAGAAGTTAAAGTTTATATTTCATGACACTACGAAATTCTTTTCCTATAGAATTATTCTTAACAAATAAAAATCATTTAAAAAATAAAAAAAATAAAATTCGAGATTCGAACCAAGAACCTTTAGCTTAATATTGCACTGCCTTTGACAACCACACCATTCAGAACTGTTGAGTAGGATTGGCTTGCTATGCATCAAGAGTTCCAAACTTCTTCCGTGTGGTAGGCGCAGAAACCATGTCTGTTTTGTGTACCCAATCCACACCGCCGTCACACCAAACTTTGGTTTCGGTGCACCGATCAAGCTACCGAGCTGTGTCGGGTTTGGGTCGTGACGAGAAATGGTGCGCATAGAAAAACCGGTATCATAACAAACCGTTGTCGCACCCGTCAAAAGGTAAGTCTGGTAGCCAACTTTTTGGCGTAAGAACCTTCCTTGGACTTTTACGAACCCAACGCAACAAAAAGCACCTTGATACGACGCTCCGTATTGAACTGATTCACGTTCGAACAAAACCATCGAAATTTTTTATACACTCAAACCCCGATGGTTTGACACCAACTGTTGTCAAACGAACGGGGTCACTTTTTAATTAGACACCCCTTTTTATACGGAGTTCACACACACTACCAAACGTTTGTTGTTGTTCAGGGGAACAAAAAGCACCTTGATACGACGCTCCGTATTGAACTGATTCACGTTCGAACAAAACCATCGAAATTTTTTATACACTCAAACCCCGATGGTTTAACACCAACTGTTGTCAAACGAACGGGGTCACTTTTTAATTTGACACCCCTTTTTATACGGAGTTCACACACACTACCAAACGTTTGTTGTTGTTCAGGGGAACTTTAGAATATAATATAAAAAAAAACTGGAAATTTAGTTTATTGATCCTTTAAAAAAAACTCCAGATATTTCCAAATAATTTGTGAAATAATCTTGGAAATAATCATTAGTTAATCCAAAGTTAATCTGCGTTCGATAAATATTTGGTCTGAAAAGTCTTTGGTAATGTCATTCAGTCCCGCAAGCAGATGCTACAGATATTCAACGCGCCCGTGCAGACTTTTGAAAGCTGCACTCACTGTCATCGCGATGACAGCAACACACAACACTTCAAAAGAGAAGAAAAGTCGTCAGCTCGAAGCAAATTGTTTTCCGTGAAAAAGCAGTGAAAATTGTCGGAAAATTGAGAATTTCCATTCAAAAGGTACGACCCGGGAGTCCTCGTGATATAAAGTGCAAAATTTGATGGAATATGACGTGGTTTTTGGGGTGAAAAGGCGTTTTTCAAAAACATTGAACTGGAAGAAAAATTTCGCTCTCTCTCCCTCCCTCGGCAGGGGGTGGCGAAAGCTGCAGTGGGTGGGTGGTTCGTGAAGTCTGGCTGTGGAAAAGAGAGAGGAGGAGGAGAGAACTGCGAGGTGGGCTCTCGCCGAGATCGATAATGTTTGTGTTGTTTTTGTTTGTCGCGCTGTTCTTCGTGCAAGGCTGCTGCCGCTGAGTTGCTGCTAGTACGAGCGACTAAGTGGTGTCTCTCTCTTGATAGTATTTACATGGATTTACCTTGGGCTGAGTAGTGGAGGATTCATCATCGTGTGTTTTTTTTCTCTTGTCGAAATCTGCAGCTGGAGATTTTCGAGAATTTCTAACTAGTCATTTAATTCAGATGAAAAAAATCATTCTCAAATTGTCTTGAAAAACAAGCTTAAATAGAGCACTAATTTACGTAACTAAATTATCTGACGAACACGCAGCCAAAAAAAAAAAGCTAGGGAAAGAAAGAAGCAGCAGACAGGTGAGAAGTGGACCACACGAACGAGTGTGTGGCCATCGAACGGAATTAATTCAATTGATCGATCTACGGCAGGAAAATTAGTGGCATAGCAGAGCTAGTGGAGAACAAGACGGAACCAAAAATAGTCTCTTATCGGCTGGCTCTCTTTTTGTGTGCAAGATAAATTGCTGGTGCGCTTCTCTAATGTGGATTTAATGTCATCGAAGACAAAGAGAGACTCGAGTTTGTGGTGTAGGTCGTGAGTAATACTGATGATTGTCGTTCAGAGCTATTGCTACAACACTGTTCAAAACAAAATATGTAATTGTGAAGATCTGCGCAGCGTTCTTGCGAGTCGAAAGTCACGGATTCTAGATGAAACTTTGTTGACCCAATAAAGCAAGCTTTGATAGTATTTATTTATGCTGAGTGGCCTCCAGAATTTGATGCTTCACGTCGCATAACGATTCAATACTTTAGGGTGGCCACTCGCTTGTCTATAAGCATTTTTTAATATTTTTTTCTTGGTGTACTCAGCTCAACTCAACTTATTAAAAAAAATCATTGGTGTAACTCATTAATTATATTTTTCAAAAATCATCAATTGTATCAAACTTAAATTTTGGTAACGATTTTCATTCTCGTTACACAAAAAATAACGATTTGATAGATGGTCGATTAAGAGTTTACAAGATTCAGCAATTCTCTACGATTTTTTAATCCGACTGAAACTTTTTTGGTGCCTTCGGTATGCCCAAAGGAGCCATTTTGCATTATTAGTTTGTCCATATAATTTTCCATTCAAATTTGGCAGCTGTTCATACAAAAAAGATGTATGAAAATTTAAAAATCTGTATCTTTTGAAGGAAGTTTTTGATCGGTTTGTTGTCTTCGGCAAAGCTGTAGCTATGGATACGGACTACACTGAAAAAAATGATACACGGTAAAATTTTTTTGGTGATTTTTAATTTCACTTTAGAAATTTCCAGGTTGTGCAAAAAATCTTTGACCGAGTTATGATTTTTTTAATCAATACTGATTTTTTCAAAAAATCGGAATATTGGTCGCAAAAATTTTTAAACTTAATTTTTCGATGTAAAATCAAATTAAATTGATTAAAAAACACAAAAAAATTCGAACGACCAAAATCTGAGAGAACTGCTCAATGAAAAAAAAAAGGATTAAAACGCCAGGCTAGGGCGTCCAATTTTCCCGGGTTCTGAATTTCCTGTTATGTTTTTAAGCCCAATATCATAGAATCAGCTCAATACTATAAATTGGAGATAATCTAAACTTCAATCTGAACAAGGATTGCAGTTTAAGACAACAAAGATTTTTTGTTCTTTTTGTGCTTTGAATTTTAAACGAACCACAATTTCTTTTCTAATGTGATTTAAATCATAATAAATCAAATGACACATTCCGCCGTGACGTTGCAACGCTTTGACTTTTCTTTTTTTAGTATTTCGGCTGTAACTCAAAAAATACATAAAAAAGGCATATATGTTATTACAGATTCGGAAAGGGCATTAAATTTCCTATAAGAAGCAGTGTTGAAACATTATTTTAGGTAATTATTCTATTTTTGAGAGGGGAATATGTAGCGTGACGTTGCAACGCGTGACTTTTTTTCAATCTTGACCCAATTTATGTTTTGCCATTAACTCTGCTCTGTTAAACGGCAAATTTTGAGTTCTCCTTCCATTTTTAATGTAAAATTGACCAACAAATCGAATGCAATCATTAGTTTTACGAAAAAATCAAACCTCGATTTTTAAAGACCACTTACATTTCGTGACGTTGCAACGCTTTGTTTTTGAAAACAGGGGTTTTCGTTGCGTTGCAACGTCACGAAATTTTAGTTTCAAAATAAATCATAGTTTTTGTTATTTTGAACAACTTTAGGTTAAGATTTTATTATAAGACATTAATACACAGTACAAGGACATGTGAATTGACTGGCCCGCCCATGTAAGACCCCCTCCCCCCCTCCTCCTATATCGCTTTCACAGTAGCAGTACGATTTACACAGTTTTACAATGCGTTTCAAAGTAAAAATAAATATTTGTATTATTCCATTATCACGAAGGACCCCCCCCCCTCTCCTCTCCTCTATCCATGTAATGAGACGTCCATGCATTACGTAACGGGGTAATATCAAGGGGGGGGGGTCCAAGATTTATACAAAAAAATGTATCGGAAATGTATTCCCAGGGGGTGGAGGGGGTCTAAAAATATAAATGTTTTGTTACGTAATGCAAGAACGCTCCCTTAATATTTTAATGGTTTTGAGCAATTTACAAAACACGTGGAAGTTTTAGAATGGAAGGGGGAGCTTCAAGTTTTCAGGAGGGCTGAAATTTATGAATAAAGTGCCCATATCGTGTGTTGATGGCCCCTAAGGGGTGATCTGCAAAAAACGTAACTTATTTTGTTGACTTTTGTGCTTTTTAAATAAAATTTGAGGAAATAATAAAACTGTTTGCCTGCGCAACATAACATATTTAATTACAACTAAACGATGCGTACAACTTATTTAGGTAAGGGTTCGTCCAACAATAAAGTGACAAAAGTTTGTAAAAAAAAACAATCGAATCACGTGATTTTTATTGTTTAGTGAATTTTAATGTAATTTGGCCTACGTAAGGGTGTGGGATAAAAAAATCGTTGCGTTGTATTAGAATGAACCCTCACGTAAATCAGTTTATCATAAAGGGACCATTCAGTAACCACGTGATTACTTTCAAGAAAGTTTTAGAATTGTTACCCCTGGTCTATCGGTCTATTTTGATTTGTTCAACAAGTTTCATAAAATACCTACTTTTATTCGAGTTGCATACAAACTTAAGTAACGGAATTTGTGAATGACCCATGTACAATTCTTCTGTAAATATGCTCGGAAACATTATATAAAAAATATATAATATTTAGTATCCTTTTATTTTCAAAAACCAACTACGCATACACCTTTTTTGCCATGTGACTAATATGATTTAAAATTTCGTGACGTTGCAACGCAAACTTAAACCTGTTGTAACTTTGGATCTAGACAACCAATTTAGTCGCTCTAGGTTGCATTTGAAAGCTCTTTCCAAGTACAAAGAGCATTCAAAATATCAAAATAATTGAATGTTTAGTTTTCTGTTTGCATAAACAACTGTCCCTTTTTCGTGACGTTGCAACGCAATAAAATGGTAAACTTACACTAGTTCGAAAAAATACTTAACTTAAGATAAACTGCAAATCCATGACATTTCCGTTAAGTACATCTTAAAACCTACAAAATGCAATCAAAAGAATAATTTTTGGATTTTATTTCGCTGAAAACCAGGAGTTTTTAGAAAAATGTTTTAAATCGATGATTTTATTACGAATTGATGCAAAACTTAACCAACTTGTACAAAATGATATTCAAATGATCAATTAATGAAAACCATGATTTTTGAAGCTTCATGTAGTCTAGAATCGAGGAAAAATATCCAAATAGCTCATACACGCTTTTCAAAAATTCATCCCAAGGTGTACATTGCCGGAGAATGTGTCAAATACATTTTAATTGTCCCATGTTCAAGCTCTAATTCAAATCAAATTCAAACTCTAATCGGTTCAAGGCCGTTGCAAATATTTTTTGAAGTTTATGTCGCCCCCTCTTCAAAATCGATCCGAAAAATCAGGGGGCAAAAAAAAAAATTTTTTTTTCAAAAAACTTTAAATTTAAATGGAAAAAGAAGTTGAATGAACTGAAAATAACTTGAAATGCATTTTCCTGCGTTAAAAATCATATTTAGCATATTTGAGATCGATCAACAATATATTTTTTGGGAAATTCCGCAAAAAGTTTTTTTTCGAAAGAATTTTATTTTTTATTTTGAAAACTTAAGATTGCAAAACATCTGGGCATGTGTAAAATGCATTTTAAAACTTTTTTTCATTCAAATGTTAAAAGCATAGCTTGTAATTTCAATTTTAATATTTTTTTTTGTTTGTTCAGCTCCAGCTTCAGCTTTTCAAAAATATCTTTTTCATGGTGGTTATCCTTCAAGAAATATGTTTGAACAAAAAAAAAAAACGAAATGAAATCCTAAATTTGTACATTAAAGTGGCTTTAACCTGAAAACGGTACATTTTATCGGATTTTTTTTACGTGCACTTATTTTTTCGAAAAGTTTAACCTACAACTTTGCTGAAGACAACAAATCGATCTCAAAATCCCTTCTCAAAGAACAGATTTATTCATCCAAATAAAAAAATACAAAGAAAAGTCGATATGCAAAGTCGTAGAGATCAAGATTCAGGTATTTTTAAAATTAAAAATATTATTTTTTGCTGTATTTTTCGAAAAGTTTACAAAATTTGCCACAAATCGCCTTTTTCAATTAAATCAAAATTATTAAAAATCCAAGGAAAAGTCAGTTTTTTGTATTCTCCATTCTACTTTTAACTTTTATCGGTATGTCCTTGAAACCTCTTGATCCGATTTTTATTGTCTATTGGTGAAGTCATTTAAATATCAATTAGTTAATAATACATTTAATTTAAAATAAGCATATTTAAAAGAAAATGTGCTCGTGTTCTAAAAAATATGGAATGCAAAAGTAGGAGCAAGTAGCCACCCTAAAATATTCCCCCTCTTTTGCCTTTCCTCCCTCTCCCGCGGGTCCAGGTGATTCGACCTCAATATTTGTCAAGGCTGGCGCCACGGTGAACACCCGCCCTTTCCAGGCGCATAGGCTGGCCTTCTCATCTGGAGATTTTGCGTTTGCTCGATACATTCGTCGTCGGAAATTTGGAAATTCTTCGCCCCTCCATAACTCAACTCGACGAAAATCAATAAAAGAATAGTCATGAAATATGAATTGGTCGTCGTCTATGTGTTGTGGCCGTTGCTTGGAATTGCACTCAACCTTTGCTGATCCAGCTCTCTACAGCGCGACACTTTTTCTTGCTGATGGTTGTGTAAATTGCCGCAACTGCGGTGTGCGGTCCGTAAATCGTTTTTCTGTTGTCTTTGAATAATATTGTTTCCTTTTCTTCTTTTTGTTTGTTGCAGGTGCTGAGTGCTGAAATCAATCACAGAGAAACAATAGTGAAATGTTATTCCAATATCAATCAACGGTTTTACCTAACTTTTCGACAACTTTTGATCAACTTCGTTGAACGATCAGCTTGAAAAATCGTCAGGAGTTAATCGATCATCTTGCTGGAAATCCCCGCCAAAAAAAAGTCCGCTCTCTAATCATCCGACTTGCCCACGGAACCATGGACCATGGCAAGTCCCCAACGCCACCGACCGAACTATCTGTAACTCCAACGACGCTCCCGAAGCCCGCCACCGACGACAATCTGAGCATCAAATCGTCCGACTCGGTCACGACCAGCGGTGAGTACGAGATCGTCCCGGAGGCCCCGTCCCTGTCGGACGTCGTCGACGGAACGCTCCCGTCGCCCATCATGAACATTGTCAAAACGACGTCGAGCGGATCGCGAAAGCCCCAGGAACCGATCCGCGAGCCGAAGCAACCGAGCGAGCTGAACCTGGACGAGTGCTTGGGGGATGACGAAGACGACGATCAGCTGGTGGTTCCGCCGGCGGCTGGGGGGCAGAAGAAGCTGGACGCCATCTCGCCGATACTGAACATTGAGGGAAACGGAAACGTGCTCGATCTGGAGAAGAACATGGACGAGGTGATTCACGAGCTGGAGGAGGAGCGAACGCTGAGTGCGAGTGACGATGGGGAGCAGTCGGGGAGTGCCAACAAAAGTGAGTTGATTGATTTCTTTGCTTTTATATTTTGCGATGGTAAAGCTGCGCGCTGTGTTTATTTTGGCGTGTCTGTGTGCTGATTTGGAGGTTTTGGAGGCTTGTGCGGCCATAACTTGTGCACATAAAAAGGTCATTATAACTGGATTGTTTGTAATTTACTTACTACTATTTGTAATTTACTAACCTAAAAAAACTAAGGGAAGTAGAACTCTTTTACTTTGAATATTTTTTATAAAATAATCCTTTTTAAATTCCGATAAATTTACCTTTTGTAAACTTGATTTGATTAAAATATGTTAAATATTTTTTTAACAATATTTTCATTTTTTTAAATCAAAACTAAAATTTCAAAAGGGCGTAATATAGAATGTTTCTTCCTTTTGAATTGTTAGTCTTGATTTAAAAAAATGAAATTGTTTCGAAAAGATCGGAAAACTTTACGAATGCTTCATATTTTAACATTGAAAATCGGACCATTAGTTGCTGAGATATCAACATTAAAAAAACGTGGCTTGTTTGGGTGAGACTTAAAAAACATCAATTTTCCTGTTTTTAAATCTTTGCATAGCGATATCTCAGCAACTAAGAGTCGTATCAACAAAGTTCTAAAAAGCAAAATTTAGAGATTTTTTCCGCTTTTCAAAAATATTTTCAAAGGCGGGCAAACATGAGCACTAATTTGAAGAAACAAAATGAATAACTGCGACAATTTTCATAAAAGTTACCTCAAATGGCTATAACTTGAAAACGGTGCAAATTTCACTTAAGTACTTTTTGATTACAAAATTGATTTTACATCGAAAAATGAAGTTAAAATCATTTTGCGATCGATACATTAATTTTTTGAAAAAAATCAGTATTGATTCAAAAATTTATAACTCGGTCAAAGATTTTTGCACATTCTAGAAATTTCTTTAAAGTATTTTTTTGCAAACAAGTTTTGACATAGGACTATGTCTCTATTTACTATATTGGGTGCCAGTTCAGAAATTCGATCCAAAGCGTCACTTTTAAGCGTTAAAAAAGGGGACATTTTGAACGCTTATATCTTTTTTCCCTGTGAATCAATACAGACGGTTGGACCACCAATCGAAAGAGGAAGACTTCAGCTATTGTTTAACTACATAGATAGTTTGACTAAACATAGTTAAAGCACATAAAACATGCAATCAAAATGAGTAATTTTTCAGTACAAATCGGACAGATGACCAATCAGAGCGAGCGTATGCATTCGAGACCGCGCCCCTTTTGTGCCGTTCTCCGGCTCTGCCGCTATTTAAGCAGAAAATTTCGCAAAAGCAAGTCACTTTGGAACGAGCACTCGAACTGTGCACGTCGGGCCGGCACGGAGCAGCAGCAGCAGCGGCCAATAGAAGAAGAGGACCAGCAACCAGAAGGAAGAACCACCGGCAGCAGAAGGAGGAAATTCGAGCGAAGCGGACGGCGTGGAAGTCGCTATGATGCGGCGGTTCTCATGAAAAATGGCCAATTCGACAGTGGTGAAAAAAAAGCTGGAGTGGCCGGTGCCCACGAAGAAGGTTCCCCCGGGGCCTGGGGGGACATTTACAGAAACATACGAGTTGTGGCAATATGGGTATCAAAATTCATGGTTTTTGATACTGAACATAATAATGGCCATTTCGACAGTAGTGGCCACAACCTGGAGTGGCTGGTGCCCTCAAAGAAGGTTCCCTCGGGGCCTGGGGACATTTACAGAACCATACGAGTTGTGGCAATATGGGTATCAAAATTCATGGTTTTGATACTGAACATAATAATGGCCATTTCGACAGTAGTGTCCACAACCTGGAGTGGCCGGTGATCTCAAAGCAGGTTCCCCGGGGCCAGGGGAACTTTTACAGAACCATAAGAAGAAACGAAGTTGACTTTATAGCTGTCGACCACCATTGCTAGTACCAACCACTAGTGTCTTCCTTTTATCTACAAGGACTTCGCCGCCCTGGGCTCCTAAGTGTATGAAAGTATGACATGGAGCGACGGCGCCGAATACCCATATTTACACAAAGAATTTTTAGAGCGCCCGCCGCGGGATTCGAACCAGCGACCTCAGGATTGTGAGTCCAGTGCGCGGTCCGATTGATCCACACGGGCGGGACATAGTAGTGGCCACAACCTTGAGTGGCCGGTGATCTCAAAGCAGGTTCCCCCGGGGCCCAGAGGGTCTTTTACAGAACCATACGAGTTGTGGCAATATGGGTATCAAAATTCATGGTTTTTGATACTGAACATGAAAATTGACATTTCGACCGTAGTGGCCACAACCTGGAGTTGTCGGTGCCCTCATGGAAGGTTCACCTTGGGAGAACATTTATGACAATTTTGCCGACAAATCTATGAAACAAAATAAAATAATCTTATTCCAGATTTCACTAGCAATCCAACAACACATTCAAATTGTTTGGTCCTATGTCTTTCGGTTATGTCTCTGACATACCATCTTGAACTTTTAGTCACAAAAAGGGAAATTACATTGCTCATAAATGAAAACATAATATTTTTTCAGTGTAGTATTGTAACCTAGATAGTAAATTAGCCTATATCTGTAAGCCTATGCATCCAATTGAAATGTGGTCAAAGACAAACTTATGGGAAATTGGACGAGCTTTCCGGTAAATATATTTTCGAGACTGAAAAATCAAGTCTGTCATATAGAAATTACCTAAAACCATCAAAAAACCTATTTTTTCAACATTTTTATTTTTAAAACCGCTGTAACTTCACAAGGATTGGACTTAGGACAATAGTCAATATGGATACTTTTATGTAAAATTGTCTGAAGAATCGACTCTCGTGTTTGGATTTTGAAAATTTTGATGTTTAGAGCACCTTTGAAAAAAACAGTTTCAGTAAATGATTTTTGTATTTTGTATTTCGTGAGTCTTTTTGTAACCTCTTAGGCTATCTTCACAAAAATTTTGAACGAAAAAAAATCGTGGGCTCACCTTCAAATTTGAATTTGAAACTTAAAAATCCAAAAATCCCATAAAAGTGGAATGTTTTTTTCTTTCAGTGTATTTTTTTCGGAAAGCCCGTCAAATTTCCTACAAGTTTGTCTTTGACCACTTTTTGATACGATGCAACGGCTTCGAGATACAGCAATATTTAAATTACGAAATACAAAAATATTGAAAACACTTACGCCCTTCTTAAATGTCATTATCGAGTGTAACTGGCTCCATAAACACAAAAATGACTTATATATGCCTAGGATAACATGTCTACAAAGTTTCATTGAAGTCGGAGAGGGTCGAGAAAAATGTACTTAAAAAATTCTTGTTTTGGGCTGGAATTGCTCTGTATCATTTTTTTCAGTGTAGTCCTTATACTTACCTACAAACTTGCCGAAAAATTTTCATATATGATTTTTTGTATGGACAGCTGCAAAATTTGTATGGAAAATTGTATGGACAAACTAATGCTGCAAAATGGCTTCTTTGGGCATACCGAAGGCATCAAAAAAGTTTCAGCCTGATTAAAAAAACAATACAAAAAAAAATACAATACAAAAGATTCAATCAATCAAAAAACTTAAAAAAATATATTTATCTAAAAAAATCAAAAAAAATTGAAGGGCTAAAAAACAATTCAATAAATAAGTCTCCCCCAGTCGCCTTGGGTTCGATCCCAGACGGTGGCATTTTTCGAGACGAGACATTTTCCTGACCACGCCTTCCGTCGGATGGGTGTAGGAGTCGTCTCCCTGGGTCCTGCCTCGGTGGAGTCGCTGGTAGGCCGTTGGACTAACAATCCAAAGGTCGTCAGTTCGAATCCCGGGGTGGATGGAAGCTAAGGTGTAAAAAGAGGTTTGCAATTGCCTCAACAATCAAGCCTTCGGACACTTAGTTTCGAGTAGGAACCTCGCAATCGAGAACGCCAAGGCAATGCTGTAGAAATAAGAAAAACCGAAAAACACAAATTAAAAATTGGCGATTGCCCACGCTCCATACAAAAAAAAGTGTCCACGTGGTTTATGGATAGTCCCATTACAGAAAAATTTAAAAAGTTACTTCAGAAAATTTACAAAAAAAACTAATCTTATTTCATTTCTAAATAATTTATTAAAGAAAAAAAAATATGTTTAAACAGCTAAAAAACATAAATAAATAAGAAGAAGAAACTAGAAAATACATAAATATTAAATTAAAAAGAAATAGAAATAGATTTGAATATTTAAAAATCAAGAAAATAAATAAATTTGATGAATGAAAGACACATATTGGTCACTTTATTATATATATATTTTTTTAAGTTTTGAATACATTTGAAAACAAACTTTGAAAAATTACAGAAAAAATCACTTTTTATAAAATTTAAATTTAAAAAATCTGCATAAAATTACAAATTATTTTTATTATTTTTTTGTTTTATATTTAAAATAATATAGAAGTTAAATAAATTAACAATAAGGCCGTTGCAAATATCGACTCTGATCAAATTCAAGGAAAGTGGGGCAAAAACATAGAAAGTTAAAAAAATTACAGGCTGCGGTGTCAACATTTGAATGGAAAAGGTGTTTTAAAATGCATTATACCAGTTGTTTTGCAATCATCAATTGCAAAATTTCTAAACATTGACGTAAATTTTATTTTTGCGAAACTTTTTTTTCGGGGTTTTGTATTTTCATAGAAGTTTAAAATAGTTTTAAACGAGCCCAAACATGCTTAAAATGATTGTCAATGCAGAAAAAGGCATTTTAGATTGCTTTCAGTTGATTAGACTTCCACTTCTATTTCCATTACAAATTTGATGTTTTTTGAAAAAATATTTTTCTGCCCCTCATTTTTCGGAGAAATTTCGTATTTGCAACGGCCTAATTGAAGAATTAAAAAAATTCTGGAACCAGACACATATCTCGAAAGCAAATTACATTGAACCGGGGTACCAAACGTATTACTAAAGAAATCTTTAAAAAAGTGTTTTCCTGAATTTCAAAAATAGTTGTAGTTGCAAACATGGTTTTCCCAGCACTCCTCTTACATTTACATTTTCTGCTGGATAATTATTACAAAAGTGTTTAAAATGACCTTTTTAATTTTTTATATGTATTATAGATAACCTTTTGCACCACAGTGCATTAAGGTGCAACATTTAGTTTTGGACAGTAAAACAAATAAAATAAAATTAAAAACAATAATTTTTTATCAGCTCGAGCAATATTGGTATCGAAATAAACAACAGGTAGAGAGTCGACTGTATCGGAAAACTTGTCAAAATATTTATCAAGTTTAAAATCGAATTTGAAGATTTTTTTTCCAAAGCTGAAAAAGATCCTGCATTTTCCATTTTAGAACCTTTTTGTTAAAATTTTGAGAAAAAAAAGTTTTTCTGAGTGTCAAATAATGAACGTTAATTTGTTAATTTAGGATAACTTTTCTAACATCCCTCGATTTTTTTTTTCAAAAGAAAAACGAATTTCAAATTATTTTATTCTTTTTTTAGCTTTTAAGAAAGTTTTAAATTACTGTTGAACAACTTTTAGATCTCGTGATTTTAAATTTCGAAATACAGTATAGACTCGATTATCCGAAGGTTTGTATGGGACTTCGGATAATCGAATCACAAAAAAAAAATCGTATTTTTTTTACTCTAAACATCAAATTCGAGTTCTGCGACCCATTTTAAGTAAAATTTCGAGCCAAACATTTCATTTGGGCACAAAACCAAAAACCGCTATTCGAGAAAATCGCTGGCAGAAAGTGGACAACTTGTTTCAATTCCTATTTAAAAAGAGTTTTTTCTGCAGAAATCCTTGGTGAAACGTAAACCAAACTTTGTTTTGAAGTGAATTAGTGTTATGAATGTATGGAAAGTTCACTTTATAGCATAGAAAGTTTCTTATCCACAAAAAACTAACGAAAAAGAAAAGGGCACAATTGAACTTTTTAACTGGTTAGGAGTGAACATTGTTATGTGCCCTTTTGCCTTTTTGATTTTTTCAATAGAACATTGTTTGCTATCAATCTGATTCTTGGAGGACATGTAGAGAGTGTACTAATGAATGGAATAGTGGAATAATCCCCAATGTTTACGTTTTGGGTTTGTGCCCTAATGAAATGTTTGGCTCGATTTGTATGGTTGTTTGCCTGTAAAATTGAAAAATGCATTTTTTTTAATATTTTATCATCGCCATTTTGGATTCAAACTTTCTAAATCGCTTTAGAGTAATTTATGGGCTCAACAATCAAGAATAAGACAACAAAAAAAATCCTGATTCGATTATCCGAAGTGAAATTTTGCCAACGCCTTCGGATAATAGAGCCTCTAATGCCTCTAATTTACATAGTTTTGAGAAAAAACAAACAAAAGCTTCACCATATTAGCCAATGACAGTACAGTGGACTGTACTGTCATTGGCTAATGGGGTGAAGCTTTTGTTTTTTTCTCAAAATTATGTAAATTAGAGGCATATGGAAGCAACGAAATGTTCAATCTTGTGTTCAATAAAGGAAGATAAAAAATGGTATTCGTACAAAGTTATGTCAGATCTCCTAAATTATTTTTTTCAGCAATTCTATTTCTGCACAAAGTATATTCTCTATACGAAAAATCTAGTACCGAACGATTTTTTAAATTTTAATCTAAATTGATTTAAATAACATTTCAGTTTAATCAAGCATTTCTTCCGTTACACATTTGGTGGATTTTTTATTATATTTTTTAAAACTTATATTTGAGAAGAAAAAGTCTGCTCAATTTTTTTAAAGAAATCCGAAAAAATAAATAAATCATAGTTCAGCTCACACCATGCTGATAATTTTGCAATTCTATTGAGAACACTTTAAAACAATACCAGCGGATAAGACTATCATCGCAGCTGCCGCATGTCGGCCTCCATTACAGAGTCTCCCTGTATTGATAGTGTAGACGAGCAGCTCCTCGGACCGAGTTGCGATATTTATATTTTTTAGTCTTTTTTTGCAAAGAAAGGATGGTATTGTGCTGCCGATTTCGATTCCGTTCCAAATCCAACGAAGAAGGTGTTCTGCTTTTGCTCGTCGCTTAAAAAAATCATCTAAACTAACAAAAAATTCTCGTGCTTTTGTGCATTTGTCTCTTTTTTTTTCGCTTCCCCCCCATCACAACTTCATCCCGTGCCCGTGTAGCTCCCGTGCGATGTGTCGTCGAAGGCAAGCCTCAGCTGTTGCCGCTTCGGGAGTTTGCCCCGACGACGACGATGGCAGCGCCGCCGCCGCTGCAATCGCCGGAGAACCGCGTCGGCCATTCGGTCTTTTACGACTGTCTGGCGAGTCCGGTCAAGCCGACCGAAACCGACGACGAGCTGTCCGACATTGACCAGGAGTGTACGATTTTCAGTGGCGTAACGTATTTGGGGGCGACCCGGATCAACGCGCCCAAATCGGAGAAGGAGATCCTGCAGAAGGTGGCCGAGATGAACGCGAGTTCGCCGCTCGGGATGAAGGTGTCCGTTAGCATACCGACCCGCTCGGAAGGATTGGTGGTGTAAGTATAATTTCGATGATCGCGTGTGGTACAGAAGAACAGGTGCGCTAACCGAGGTTCGTTGTTCAAGGCTCAAGGAATCGGAGACCAAGGTGGCGACGTACGAGGTGCAGCGGATTTTGTTCTTTGCCCGAGGACCGGCAGGATCGACCAACCAGGCGTGCTTTGCGTTTACGTGGTCCCACGGCGAATGCCAGGAGACGGCCACCCACCAGTGCCACGTGTTCCGGTGCAACATTCCCGAAGCGGTCAACCAAGTCAGCGGTAGGTCGCTTGTGTGCTTGCCAGCTTGTTTTTGTTTCTGTTACCTTCTGTTGATTCAACTCAAATTGATATGTAATTAGTCTTGCTAACGTCAGCGTTTCGTATTTGAACAGGTTGCTTCGCGAAGGCCTTCCAGCGTGTGCTTCCCGCGAGTATTCCGGCCAGTATGACGAGCTCGCTGGTGGACAGCAGTGCGACCGGTGCCGGCGTTACCAACGTGATGTTGGCCTCGATCACGTCGGACTGCGCCGGGAATCCGATTCAGTCGGCGATGTACGAGTTTAGCGTGTCGCTCGAGATCAAGGAGAAGGACAAGAGCAGTTACACGACGGTGCCGCGCGATGCCAAGGCCAGCTTCAGGCTGCGGTGCAACACGGACAAGGAAGTTTCCATCGTGGTGAAGCAGATCCATTCGGACCAGTTTCCGCCGTTGTTCATCGAACGGTGCTTCGGAGTGCTGCTCAGCCCGGGGAAGATCGTACGCCAGGCGGACATGCAACTGTTGGACATGGTCAGCATGGGTTACATCAAGTCGGACGTATCCCCGGCGCCACCCCAACAAAACCCAATGACCGCTTCGATGACCTCGCTTGGTCCCGTGGCGGCAGCCTTTGTCCAGCTGCCGTATCAAATCCGCGCCGAGTGGAAAGCCAACGACAAGGCGTTCGAACAGCTCAACACGGAAACGCAGAAAAAGTGTCTCACCGTTGCCGTAGATCTAGTCATCAAGGGAATCCAGGAACCGGTCCGTTTCGTCATCGAAACCTCCGTCATGATCCTCTCCCAAAGCGAACTCCGCATCATGCAGAACCTGTTCACCAACAAGCGTCTACTCGTAATGCACTACTACCTGACCCTCCAGGAAAGCGGAGAAGGTAGCTGGAAGGTCGAGGCGATCGACCACTCGGACGAGATCGTCGAACCTCAACCCCCAGCCTCGCTCTCACTGAATCTCAACTTCAAAACCTGGTCGTTCAAAACGTCCGCCAGCGTTCAGTCGATGGAGTTTGACGACTCCAGCCCGGATTACAGCTCCGACGGTGACGAACCCCTGCTCAGCGGTACCGGCGAAGTCAGCAAGGATTGCCCGGTTGCTCTGCTGGACGAGTGGAACGAAATTCTGAAGGAATGGGACCGCGACAACCTCGACCGTCGGCCGCGCAACCTCACCAATCTCGTCCGGTGCGGCATTCCGGACATCCTCCGTGGGGCCATCTGGCAGAAGCTCGCCAACGTGGAGAACAAGACGGACATGACCGATTCGTACCGCGTGCTGCTGACGAAGGAGACGAGCTGCGAGACGGTGATCCAGCGGGATATTAATCGTACGTTTCCGGCGCACAAGTTCTTCAAGGAGAGCGGCGGAATGGGACAGGATAGTTTGTACAAGGTGTCGAAGGCGTACGCGGTTTACGATGCCGAGGTTGGGTACTGCCAGGGGTTGAGCTTCATTGCGGCCAGTTTGCTGCTTCATGTGAGTATTTTGATAATTGGTTTGAGTTATGCTAAGTTTGTTTTCGTGAATCGAATGGAGAAAAATGTTAGTTTTTTCCTTCATATTATGTAAAAATGGTCTCAAGGCTCTCCAAGTCTGGCGGAAAGAAGTTTTTAATAGCCACCTAACATTCACCAATTTAATATTCTTAAAAATCTTCAATTTCAGAATTTTTAAATTCTTACGCTCTTGAAATCTTAGATTTTACAATACATACTAGAATCCTTAAATTATTGAACACTAAAATGACAAATTTAGGAATTTCTAAGTTACAAAATTATTAACTTAAATTAAAAGATAATAAAAATTTTAAGTTTTATAATGCTTCAATCCTTAAATTAGAAAATCTAAAACAAAACTCAACATTCTCTAATTGAAAAAAAAAACTAAAGATCTTCAATAAAAAAATATAAAATTCAGTTCAAATAGCTGTATTTTACTTTTTTTGATTGAAGATTTTTAAATTATAGAATTTTGAAATTTATTTTGGATTTTCGAATTTAAGGATAAGAAAGGATTTTTTAAAATTAGATTTCTTGAATTCTAAAAAAAATTGAAGATTCTAGCGATCTTGAATTTCAAAATTCTAAAACGCTCTTCTATAAAAATCCTGATTTTTAGATTGCCTGAATTCTAAAATCTGCTATAAGTAGATTCTAAAATTCCATAATCCTATAATTCTCAAATGTTAAACCTGTTCCTGTTTTCTTAAAAGAAATGATTTTTAGTTCCAAATTTCCAAAATCCTGAAAACTATAAAGATTTGTGGTTCCAATATTTAAAAGAATAAAAAATAATCTTCAATTCTAAAATAACAAAAAAAAAACAAACAAAAATCCGAAATGCAGTTATTCTACAATTCTGGAATTTTGAAATTATAGGATTCTTAAATTAGGCCGTTGCAAATATTTTTGATGTTTATGTCCCTCGGCTCTGACTTAAGTCGAGGGGGAGGCAAAAATATAAGATTTGAAATGACAAGCCTAGGTTTCAACATTTGGATGAAAAAAGTGTTTTAAAATGCATTTTGCAGGCGTAAAGTTGATTTCCAATCATTAGTTTTGAAAATATCGAGGTATTGACGGAATTTTTGTTTTTCGCAAAATATTTTTTTTCGTGGGACTGTACATTGGTATTTCTTGAAAATTTAAAGTGTTTTCAAAGGAGTTCAAACATGCTAAATATGATTACAAACGCGGGAAAATGCATTTTAACTGGTTTTCAGTTGATTAAACTTTAATTTTCATTAAAATTTTGAAGTTTTTCCAAAAAAAATATTTTTGCCCCTGATTATTCAGGACAACTTTGAAGGGGGCGACATAAACTTTGAAAAGTATAAAATATTTGCAACGGCCTTACTGTATTACTAAAATTTTAAAAATTGTAAAATTAAGAAAATCTAGCGAAAGAACAATTTTAATTCCAAAATTCTAAAACTCGCTTTTTAAAAACTCCTGATTCTTAAATTGTCTAAATTCTAAAATCTGAAATCCTACAATTCTCAAATGTCAAACCAGTTCTTGTTTTCTAATAAAGAAAAGATAAGTTCCATTTTTTTTCAAAATCCTGGGGGGATTTGGGGTTCTAAAAATTCTTCAATTCTCAAATAACCAAAAAAAATCAGAAATGCAGATATTCTACAATTCTCAAATTTTGAAATTATAGAATTCTTAAATTACCGTTTTTCTAAAATTTAAAAAATTCTACAATTCGGACGATAGAACGATTCTAATTCCAAAATTCTAATACTCTCTTTTTAAAAACTCCTGATTCTTAAATTGTCTAAATTCTGAAATCCTACAATTCTCAAATGTTAAACCAGTGCCTGTTTTCTAAGAAAGAAAAGATAGGTTCAAAATTTTCCAGATTTGTTGTTCTCAAATTCTGCAATGTAAGAATTAAAAAAATCTTCAGTTATTAAAAAAGCAAATCAAAAATGCTAATATTCTACAACTCTTAAATTCTTAAAATTTTGAAATTCTAAAAATTTTAAATTCTGAATGTTTTAAATTCTAAAAGCTATAAATTCTTGATAAATTCTAAAAATGCAAAAATCTAGAAAATAAAGAGATATCCGAAAATTCTACAAATATCTATATTATCTAAATATTCTAAAAATTTAAAAAAAATCATAAATTCAAAAAATCCAACTATTTTTAAAAACTTTAAATTTGGTAAAAAATGCCAAATATTCCAAATTTTCAAAAAAAAAAAATCAAAAATCCAAAAAACAAAAAAAAACATTTTAAATATTCAAAAATTTCTGATATTAAAACAAATCTACAGAAATTTCTAAAATGTCCTATATTTCTGGAGCAACGCGAGAAAAGGGCGGATAAGCATTTTGACAGCTGGAACTATTTCGCAAATTCCAAACCAAGAAGTAACTTTTTCACAAAACTCGAAATGTAAATCAGTAGCTCGCCTTCCCAGCTACATTTTAACACTGCGGGTTCTGTTAAATAGTTACTTGATGGCTCGGTATTTGCGAAATTGTTCTGGCTGTCAAAATGCTTATGCGCCCTTTTCAAATGTTGCTCCAGATTTTATAAATTCCATAAATTCTTTGAATTCATAATTTTTTGAATTTCAAAAATTCTATCAATTCAATAAAATTAAAAAATATCATAAGATTCAAAAAATATCAGAAATTCTAAAAATCCAAATATTTCAAATATTTGAAATATTCTAAAAATTTAACAAAATCTAAAATCAATAAAATCCAAAAATTTCAAAAAATCCATAAATTTCAATAATTTCTAATTTTCAAAGAATTTGAAATACAGTAATTGTTCGGTAACTGGGCGTTGTTTAACTGGGTTGTTTTTTAACTGGGCGCTCGATAACTGGGCCGTAGCCCAGTTAAAAAGCAGACAAACGTTAGAAAACCAAAACAAACCAAAATGACCGAGGCGTTAATGGATGCAAAAATCATATTCAATAAATAAAAAAACTTTTTTCAAACTTATGTTTAATTTCAAGTTAAAATTAAAGAAATATGAAAAGTAAGCATTGTAAATAAATTTAAGTAACTTTTATTTCATCTGGAAAATATTACGCATCGGTGGTCCCCTCGTTATTTTTTGTTCAGCCCAGTTAACGAGCAGCATTCGGTGACTGGGCTACGTTCTCAGCCCAGTTGCTGTGCTTCAAAAATATCAGATATTTAAAAAATAAAAGAAAATCCATATATTTCATAAATTCTATACATTTAATAAATTCTAAAATTTCCAAAAATATCAAAAAATTTAAAAATTCCAAATGTTACAAATATTTATAAAATAAAAAAGTCTGATAATTTTAAAATTCAAAAATTTAAAAAAATTAAAAGTTTATGTTTCTTTGATTTTTTTTTTATAAAATTTTGAAAAATATCAAAATTTAAAAGAATTAAAGGATCCCAAATATTGAAACATTCCAAACATCAAAAATATTCCAAAAATCTAAAAATGTTCAAACATTTAAAATTTTAAGAAAATCTACAATTCTAAATTTCAGAATTCAAGAATATTGAAATTCGTTCGTAAATTCAAAAATTATAAGAATAAAAAAAACATCAACAATTTTTTTTTGTTTTATAACATAACGCAGTAAAATGAGAGTAATATCTGCAAGCTTAAATTCTAAAATAATTAAAAGGTTCTTGAATCTTAAAAAGCATTGAGCTATTTCAAGAGCACTCAAAGTCCAGCTTAAAATGCGCTGACTGCTATGGGAATGACGCGGCTAACTCTCGCGAGTGCACTGCGATTTCCGTTCTAAAAATATTAAATCCCCCTTTCAGATGCCAGAGGAGGAAGCGTTCTGCGTGCTCGTCGCTCTGATGTACAATTACGGCCTGCGCGACATGTACAAGATGGGCTTCGAAGTGCTGTACCTGCGCCTTTACCAGCTGAATCGTCTCATGAAGGAGCAGCTGCCGGATCTGTACGAGCACTTCCAGAACACGGGCGTCGAGTCGCACATGTTTGCCAGCCAGTGGTTCCTGACGCTGTTTACGGCGCGTTTTCCGCTGTACTTTGTGTTTTACATTCTGGACGTGTTTCTGCTGGACGGCGTAACGGTGCTGTTCCAGGTGGCGCTCACGCTGCTTTCCGTCTGCAAGAAGGATTTGTTGGAGTTGGATTTTGAGGGCATTTTGAAGTACGTTAGGGTCACGCTGCCGAAGAAGTGCAGGAGCGAGGGTCAGGCTAAGCGGCTGATGAAGCTGTCGTTTGAGTGCAAGGTGAAGAAGCTAAGGAAGTACGAGCTGGAGTACATTGCGAAGAAGGAGGAGAGCGAGCGGGTGGAGCGAGAGAAGAAGCAGTACGAGCTGAAGTATTTGGAGGAGAGGGCGAAGATGCAGCAGGAGATGCTGGCGTTGAACGAGCGGATGGAGACGATGATTCGGGATGACAAGAAGAACAACGGGATCATTACGGACTACAAGCAGATCATTCAGCGCCAGGAGCACGAGAATAACAAGCTGCATCAGATGTTGGATGATTTGACGGTAGGTCGTCTGGCTTAATAGTTTGAAGTGTTTTGAATAACGTTGGGACTTTCTTTGAAGAAAACTGTTTCGGCGTGCACGAAGTGTGCTGGCAGCATACCGAAGTCATCCCCGTTGCACAAGAGTTATGGCAAGAACCTGCAGCTGGCCAACAACGAGAACAACAATGACCAAACCATCCACGGCGGAGACAGCAATCTTGGCCCGCTGGATCCGATGCTGATCGCTACCCAGCGGATACGAGAGCTGGAGCTGGAGCTGGCTCAAACGAAGCTCGCGCAAGTCGAGGCCGAATGTAAGGTTCAGGTGAGTTCTGGTTTGATTTCGTGCAGCTAAAACAATGTTCTAAAATGAGAGTTAATTTTCAGGACCTTCACCACCAGCTGAACGCCACCCTGACCGAGATGCAAACCAACCGGAGCAGCTGGCAGCCGTGGTTCTCGAAAACGCTAAACTCGATCCAGGAAAAGGTCGTGACGAGGCGCGACGCGCCAATGCCCACGTTCCAGTCGTACACTGAGCCAAGTGTAAGTTCGAACCAGCTCGTTGAACGATGTACGCATTTACAAAAAAACATCTTCCACAGGTAAAACTGCGCGAACATTCCCAAACCCTGCCGACGCAGACCCAGCTGCGGAACAAGCTGAACCAACAGCAGCAGCAGCACCAGCAACAGCGGCACAGTTTGTCCCACGCGATGACCTGCGGCGAAGGAGGCGTCGTGGTGGGCGCCGCCGCAACCGGCAGTGGTGGCAACAGTGCGGCGGACCACGTGATCTTGCGGGACTCCGCCCAACGGTGTCATAGTCTGAAGTGAATCCAGCCATCATCAGTCCAGAGGAGGAAGGTAGTAAATACACACACTTAACACTTTAACGATTATACACGGAGGAAAAAGTAACACACAGAAGTAGAGCAGATAAGTTAAGTGCAGCAGCCATGATATTCTCACAAACACACACACACACAATGTTACTCCAAATCTGATCTATAACAACCATGCACTACTGGTTACGTTAATTTTAAAATTCATCAACAGAGCTAATCAGTTAGGATTGTTACATTTTAAGGCATATCTTAAGTGTTGTATCGCGCTTGAAGAACGTTACAATTGAGTCTCACTCTGTACTGTAATCAAATTATTGGTTTTGTTCTAAAAGCTTTCATCGAATTTGATTAAAAAAACCTGTTTTCTTTTTAAGTTGGCTTATAATATATTAAACATTATTCGAGAAGAAGAAGAATCAATGCATTTCGTTCTGAATTAAAACTGAAAAGTGTATCTCGTAAGAAATAAAATGAAAAAAAGAAAACATTCACAGACCGCTTGTCCGAGATGCGGGCTTCACACATCCAGATAATGCAAATTTTTAACAGTTACAAGGTTTCCGACAGTCTCCGCCACCGCTCCAAGCTTGTAATGACAGCAAGACGTTATCTAGGGACGAACTTCGGCTGCATGTTTTTGAAAGGATGATTAGATGACGGTTCCCTCCCACTCTCCCATAGACGCATTTTAGTGCAATGTAAATAAGCAAACTTTTCGAGGATATTATAAAATAATTATAAAAAAACATGGTAAGAAAGAAGTCGTTTGATTGCCCCTGTGCAAAAGCAACAACATAAAACAGAAATATAAAATATAAACAGAAGCCAACCACAACCAGTAGCACAGCATGCAAAATCTCCGTAATTATATTCCTGGTCATCATAAAATCAAATTGTGTACGATGAACTCCCCCCCAAAACAAACTGCAAACGTTTAAAAATATATAAAAACAAGAATTATTTATATTATTCGCCCCAACAAACAGCAAGGCCTTTTGATTTAATTGAAAGAAAAAATCAGTGTGTTGTTCTTAACTCCACGCCCCTCTACAGAATCTTCACGGCACACCCGGCGGCGATTGACGAATCGACAAGGTAAAACAAATACAGTCCAGACTCGATTATCCGATGTTTGGAGTATCCAAAGTTCGATTATCCCACGAATCACGAACAAACTTTTTTTTTTTTCGTTGTCTTATTTTTGTTTGTTGAGCTTAAGCTTATGACCCTTAAGCTACGCTAAAGTGATTTAAACATTTTAAATCCAAGATGTCGGCCAAAATGGCGGTGTAGAAACATTGAAAAAATAAAATGCATTTTTTATTTAATAGGCAAACAACTATTTAAATTTGACTAAAATTGGGTCGCAGAACTCGAATTTAATTTTTTAAACAAGAAGAGAAAAAAAAACGAAAAAAAAATGTTTTGCTAACGATTCGATTATTCAAAGTCAGTTGATTGGATATATCTTAAATGCCATTTTGGCCGCCACCTTATAGGGGAAATATGCCCATTTTAATCACTCTAATCCGTTCGACCAATTCTCATCACTTTTGCCGTTTCCGCTAATAAATCAACATTTTCAGATGTATCAACAATAGAGAGTTGCTTGCTCACTTTTATTTGAGATATTTATTACTTTGGAACAGTCAAAAACACTTAATGAAAGCTGTAATTCATGATCAAAGTGCTGATAGGCCGATGATAGAAATAGGCTGAGAAAGGGTATAGTTCCCCTATATAGTGCATCCATCCCGGGAACTTCCGAGATTTTTCCAAAACCGGGATTTCCCGAATCCCGGGATTTTTTTATAATTTGTCCCGGGAGTTCCCGAAATTAAAAAAAAAAATAGTCTGCAAATTCAGATTTTATTGTAAAAATTAATAATCGGTTGAATACATAGTTTGTAGTTCATTTAAAATCCAAAGGACAATAAAGAACAAAAAAAAAACACATTTTTAATTTATGTTAGGCTCAGTCGTCTTTGTTTAGACTGAATTGTAGATTTTCACCAATTATTATTATTGAGCTAATTCTATGATTTTAAGTCTAAACACCATAACAAATATAAGGAAAACATAGATTTTGTTACTGCTTCAAAAAATTCCCGGGATTTCAAAAATATTTTTGCCGTTTCCCGGGAAATTAAAAACCCGGGAAAATTGGACGCTCTAGACCTTAGATTTAAAAGTTTTGAACACTTTAAAATAGTTAAGGGATCATACCTAAGCTTGACAATAAAAAATAAGACAATGAAATATTTTTTTTTGTAGTTCGATAATCCGAAGTGAAATTTTACCGAGGCTTTCAGATGATCGAGTCTGAACTGTATCCCCGTTTGAATTAAACATGTAAACAATGCATAATTCTTTGAAACATTTTTTTAATAATCGGTTCAAAAAACTCTCAAAAAGCAAAAAATATAAAATATGTTTTACCTACAACTTTTCCGAAGACACCAAATCGATCAAAAAATTCCTTTAAAAGATACAGATTTTTGAATTTTCATACATCATTTTTGTATGGCCTGCTGCCAAATTTGTATGGAAAATTATATGGACAAACTAATGATGCAAAATGGCTTCTTTGGGCATACCGAAGGCACCAAAAAAGTTTCAGTCGGATTAAAAAATGCAAAAAAAATGGAATGACCGAAATCTGAGAGAACTGCTCAGCTTTGTACTGAAAATCGATCAAAAACAACTCCGTTTACAATTACATAGTGCAACTTTTTGAAAGCTATCATAACAAATGAAAATAAAACAAAATACCTGTACGAAATGTATACTTTTTTAAAAATATTTTGATTTCAGGTCAGATTAAAAAGAGTGGTGAGAAGGTGAGTTTATCAAAAAAAAATCCACGTGGTTTATCAAAAATCAAATTATTCGCTCTACAGCATTGCCTTGGCGTTCTCGATTACGAGATTCCTACTCGAAACTAGGTGTTCGAAGGCACCTTAGCTTCCATCCATCACGGGATTCGAACTGACGACTTTTGTTTTGTGAGTCCAACTGCCTACCAGCGACTCCACCGAGACAGGACCCAGGGAGACGACTCCTACACCTGCACTGAGCAAACGACCTAACCTCTTGGTTAGTCCGGGACCAACATTGAACTTCCCGTCCGACGGAAAGCGTGATCAGACAAAATCTCGTCTCAAAATTTGCCACCGGGACCTTCTGGGATCGAACCAAGGCCGACTGGGTGAGAGGCAATCACGCTTACTCCTACACCACGGTCCCGTGGTTTATAGATGGTCTCTAATTAATATAGAAGTTGTATGTAAATGAAAAATAAAAATAAATGAAAAACATAAATTCGAAAAGTTTAAATTTTCATAGTATGAAAAATCTTTTGTTTTTTGTAAATAATAGACAAAAGGGTGTAAAGCTATGTGGTCGATTGAAATAAAACACTGTTTCTTTTTGTTAAGAAGATTAATTCTTGGTATTTTTATTCAATAAGGTATTTTACACGGTGTTAGATGTATATTTTTTTTGTTCATTCCTGATAATTTCGTAATTGTTGTCATATATGTAAGAATAGGGTTTTTGTTTTTATATCTGTATTCAAATTTACCATACCAAGGGTAATACTAGTCTTGTGTTGACCACGCACTCACTTTGTAAGTGCGTTTTTATTTATTTCGTATGCGTTCGTGTACACAGTTGACTGTTTATTTTAATGTATTTTTTTTTCTTCATTTTTTCCCTGCTGCCTCTTCTCTTCATGCTAAGTTAAGACAGAATGTTCTAAGGTTTTCTTTTTACGTCAGCCAGCTTCTAATTAATCATGCTCCGTTAGACAGAATCCAGGAAGGTAACTAATATTTTCTTTGCTATTATCGAATCGTGTTCGGTTTCTGCGCTGCTGTTTTGTGGATTTGATTTTTGTGGTGTCTTCGCTAAAATAGAAGATGTCTCCTGGCCAGAAATATGCAGTTGATTTACCTAAAAATAAATATCACCCCGTCGCTTGTGTTTCCCACCGTAAATTCTACTACGAATTAGTCTAATATGCCTTTCAGTTATTGTAAAGATAAAAAACAGTACCTTCTATATAATGCTTCTCTAACGCTATTCGCTAAACAGATTTCTTCGATCTCCGGTGCTGTGCACTCGAATCATCACTCCCTGCTCTCATTCTTCTAGAAAAAATCTTCTTTGATATGAAAGTAACCGTTTTTTTTTGCTTTGAAAAATACACTTTGCTATCGCCATTTTATTGTTCTTGCTTAAACAATGTTCAACTCAAATGTGGTTGTAAATATATAGATAGACATCTGTGGTTGTTATGGTTTATAGTTGAAATGCATCACATATTTTTTTTTCAGTAAAATCGCTGCAATTAAAATATGTCTTGATTAAAATAAAATATTGAAAAAATATAACTTTAAACGCTCTGACTCTTCCAAGATTTACCATTCCATTGATTTAATTATTTACTCTCGACTTATTTCCATGATAGATATTTTTTTATAAATGCTTGCCGTGACTTTCAATGAGATTTTTTTTTTCATATTATAAGAATGCTTCACATAGCTTGCCGTTTTTTTATGTTTTAATGTTTTCTAGTATAGATGCAAGTTGCTTGCACAATAATGGTAGGGTATAATTTTAAGGTTTCAATTCAAGTCTTTTCTCATTCGCTATAAATGTGTGAGTGTGTGTGTTTGTGTTTCCGTGAGTGTGTGTGTGTGTGGATTATTCGCAAGTAGTCTTTGCTAGTCGTATATTATTTTATAAAAATTCTACATTTTGCATTATCAATTGTTTTACTTTTTATTTGGTTGAGAGCGAAAAGTTTTATGGTTTGCTTGGGCTGGGTCTGAGAAATATTACATTTATATCTTTTTGTTTTGTTTTGTATAAGACAGTATCGTTCAGTATAAACTAATGGCTACGACTTTTACTTTCGCGCTGGGCAAAGGAATACCATTCGTGCGTGTTTATTTTTCATACTTTTTCTTAATGTTAGTTGATTTACTTGGTTTGAGAAATTTTGCTAGTTTCGACATCAGTACGATTTTTCAAGCTACAAGAGCGACGACTTCTGCTTTCATGTTTTGTTTTTTTTTTGTTTTGTTTTTAATGATAAGATGAATATAACTTTTAATCTTTTCTTTGCTTAATCGACTAGGTTGTATTTGTTGTGAAACTTCTGATTCTGAGGTAATTTTCAAAGATGTACATCGTTTTTCTCTTGTTTGTATGTTTTTCTTAGCATTTTAATGTATAATGATACATTTATAAGATGATATTTCATTTCAAACAGACTCAATAAAAGATCTGAAAACAAAAGTCTAAACGATCTCAAGTTTTATAATTGATTTAGTGCATTAGGCTAAGTTAAACATTGCTCGTACAAACGGAAAGTTCGAGATCATCTGTACAGTTTAACAAATTTGCTACTCTTTAGTAAAATGAGAATAATTTGACACGTGGCTCAATATTTGTGGAGGTGTTTGAATTGAAACCATTCAGCGTTTTCTGTGGTCAATTTACTCTACTTTTTGCTGTGATATCCTTTTTGAGGGGGTCGGAAAATTTGACTATATTTTAATACTTCTGTGAGGTACTGTCCATTTGTATTTTAAGTTGGAATCGTTGCGTCTGTGTACTGTCGAGTTGCCTTTTGTTTTGTAAATGTGAGTTTTTCTTTGTGTGTTTTTTTGGGTGTTTGTTCTCTTCAATTGGACTATAATTTGTAACTTTATTTTTTTGTAAGTTTAGTTTTGATCTCTCTTGTCTCTTTTTTGCTAAGTATATGAAGATATAATTTTGCTACAATCTGGTTACTCCATACAATTGCATGTGTCGGCGTGGATTCGACATAATTTAACTAATTTGATTTTTATTTATTTTGCTACAAGATTAAAAAAACAAAATTTTACATTTATGGCGTGAGGTTGAAAGTGGGTGATTCGATTAGATTTTGCAAACGGCACAAATAGAGCGATTTTGTGATGACATTTTTTTTGTGTGTTCCACAAATGTGGACATACTTGTTTCGTGTTACAAAAATATGTACAAATTGCACACGTTTCATTTGCTTTACTTGCGTTAACGATAAGTCAAAAGTTTGGACCACATAAAATAAGAACTTTTTCTCTATCCTTGTAATTTTCTTATTGCGATGAGTTAGTTTTTAAGGGTTACTTTTACTTGATAGCGAATATTTAAATCGTACCTACAAAAATCTCCCACGATTTTTTTTGCTTCACTTTTTTTTATAAATTTTGACGGTGTGGAGTTAAGTTTTTCTCACGTTTCGAAACCACTCGTTAGTTCTGATCGAAAATAAAGTACAGAAAGTAGAAACCATAACGTCCCTTTCGTCTAGCCTACAATTTTGATACCGAAGTTTTAAACGATTTATCACATTCATTTACCTTGATTTTATTCTTTTTAGCTTAGCCAATTTGCTTCTTTTTTGCTTCGCACAGCCAATCAGTTCGTTTTTTTTTGTTTTTGCTTCCAAAACTCAGCTCTTTTTCCATGTGTGTTTTTTTTTGTTGTTTCAAATGATTTTTCCTAGTTTTTTTTTGTTTTAATTTGTGTTCAGTCTTATGCCAATTCGCTCCCTTTCCAATACCGTTACGTTTTTTTTCTCCGCTTAATAGAAACAATTCGTTTTAATTTGCCAATTTGTCCCTACCATTAAAAATGTTGACAAACAGAAAATTAGTCGACCAAAAAAAGTTAACTCCAGCACCAGGTTTGAATTATTTTTATGTGGATCTTTAATTTTTTTATGCTGCTGCTTCTAAAGGGCTTTTACAGAGAGTGAATGTACGTGATATTTTTTTTATTTTGCTCAAAGTGACTTTGGATTAATAAACATTTACGCGTTTGCCAATTGTTTACTCTACCTAAACGAGACTTGTGTCCACGGCGTGACTCTGTGAGTTTCGTGGGTGTGATTTAGAGTGTAAACTACTTATGAGTTTTTTGTTTGCTAATTTTTCTTTTATGCATTTGCTATAGGTTCAAAAATACAGTTATACTAAAAATTACCAACATTCTACAGATTTTTTTAGCGATCGTGCGCAAGTCTTCCAAATTTCTTTCATTTACTGTGATTTCCTGACGAGTTTTCTTTTTTTTACTTCCCACACATTGGAATTGGTGAATGCAATGATATTGCTCGGTATGTCCAATTGAACTGCATTTTAATAAGATTTTTTTGTGCTAAATTATAAACATATAAAAATAGAGAGTAGAAAAAATAATTTTTGAAGTAATTAAAAAAAAAAATAACGCGATTCCAATTTAATATTGCTGTCTCCAAATGCAGCTGCTCCTGTTTTTGACTGCAGCTGATGCATAACGCCTGACGGTATGCAACACACACAGACCAGAGAGAGTAAGCGTTTGCGTTTGTTTCCTCTCTCCTTTTGGAAAGCGCCCGAATGTATGCAACTTTCCTGCAGTGACAAACGCCTATGCAGCTGTTTCTCAGTGTTGCAGTTTGCTTGGATACACTTACACGCTCAACAAAGGTTGGTTAAAATAATAAGACAAACGAAAGTTTTGGGTAAACAAACAAATTGTAGGATTTTGAGAAGGGAAAAGGTGAAATCAAAGAACATAAAATAAACGGGGTTATTTCAAATTAAATTATATGATTTTTATTTTCTTTTTTCTAGCTTATAATTTTTATATATAAAATTTGCAACATTTAAAGTATAATTAATATACACATAACAAATGATTCTAAACTTTTCCTTCGCCATTTTTTTGTTATTTTTTAGATGTATGCATTCCGCACTTTGATTTTCTCTTTTCAGAAACGTTTCCTTTTTTGTTTTGTTTTTTTTTTTTTGCTGGCTTGTGTTATGTATAGAATTACTCTTTAATCATAAATGTTTTACGTCTAATCATCTTTACCGCGTAAAAACTATCAAACTATCCTCTTTTTCCTTCAAGCTTCATTCTATACTCTTTTTTCGCTTCTTCTACTTTTGTGTGGGTTGCGTTTTTGCTTTTTCAAGAATACAGTTTGCCAAACGTTTTTTGATGCTGTTTCTAGTTTAGTTTTGAGTTTTGGTTTTTCGACAGCGAGCTCGCACAGAACAGAGCCTCCATTACTTTTTGCTCGATTTTCTAAAAATCTTGGTTGTTGTTTACTTTTTGTTTGTGTTTTGCGGGGGTAGACACACTTTCTTTCTACTTGTTACTTCTTGATTTGGTTCATTGCACATACTTGTCGTTCGATCTATTACACTTGTTTCGTTACTCTCTCATTTTTTTTTTGACGTGGGAAGTTGAAAAACTTGTAACAGATTCAATATTTTTTTTGGGGTAGTCTCGGCGTGTGTGTCTGCGTGTTTTGTTTGATTTTGGGTAAGAAAAAATATAGAACAAAAAGCGCGTAAAATCCAAAGAGGGAACAGGCAGTTGAGCGTGTTTGGCGTGGAGGAAAAAATCCTCCACTAAAAGCTAGCACGAGTGGAACGTCGGCGTGAGCGGGCACAATCTGCGCGCAGTACTAGATTCGATTACGTGAGGGGGCGTGGCTTCCTACGGCGTCATCGTACTAGAACGGGTGAGTAAATTTTACGCTAAGCTAGTGTTATGCACCAATGTCCGGTCACTCTCTCACTCTTCGAATATACATGGCAGTGTCGAATTGGATTTTGGTAGGCATCGTGTTAATTTTATTTGATTTTCGCCAAAAGTTTGGATTGCGTTCGATCGAATCTAGTACTGCTTCGGGGACAGAATTTTGCAGGCGCTCCGCGCCGCGTCCAGGATCACAAAATAACACTCAAATTGGGAGAAATCAAAAACTCATTGCTCTCGCAAGCTTGTATGTACACACGGTGAGGAAACCAAAATAATTTCGCGATTTAAAAATATTTTTTGTTTGTTTGCCTTTCAATAAAAATAAATTAATGAGATCAAGATTCTAAAGAAACTTCGTTTTATTCTCTTTTAAAATTCTTGTCAGCTCTTGCGTGTCTGAGTGAGTGTGTGTTCGGATTCGGCTCATTTTTTTCACGTTTTAGTTTGCTGCTTTTTTCCTAACTCTTTTTGATTTTCGGTTTGTATCACTTTGATTGACAATTTCTTAGATACGAAGGGGGGAGCGTGGGGGCGGGAAGGCTTCTTAAACAAATAAAACAATTAAAAGAAGAGGTTGAGAGAATGGGGGGCAGTGAGTTGTAGTATTCCTTAAAAACGATAACGCTCGCAAGATATGTTAAAATTAAAGAATTTTAGAAAGTAGAGCGAAAGAACCTCTTAAAAACAAAATACTTGCACTTAAAAAATATTTTTACACTTGATTACAGCTGATTGCATTCTAGCGGATACAAAAAAAAACTTACGCAACTAAAGAGCCTTACAAGTCTAAACCTTAACGAATAGTACAAAAAAATTTACACAAAAATTTACATCCTCTCAGCACGTGTGTGAGTGTGGTTTTGCTTTCGCCAATAATATTTTAAAATGAGTTCCAAGAAAAGAATAAAAAAGCTCTAACTTTAGAAAAAAAACAAAAAAACTTGGTTAAAACTAGCGCCAGTAAGCTAAATGAATCGGAAGAAGAAGAAACTAACCCCGGTGACCGCGAGGCGTTTGAGGACGCACACACACAATTACTATGTTTTGATTCGATTTGTACTTCTCTTGTTTGACACGTGTGTTTGTTTATTAAACTGCTGTGTGTTTTTTTCTGC